>NW_020449797.1:513076-719689 GCF_003343035.1 Apteryx rowi
TTCACCTGTTGGAGGCATCCTGACTTGAGCAGTCTTTTGCCAACTACCCTGTCACTATAACTCTCCCCTTCCCCCATCATTCCTAGTTATCATTATTAAGATCATTATCATTATTATCATTATTAAGATCTAAATTTTACCTGGCACCATTAGTTTGTACCAATCTGTGAGTGCCGAATGATTCTTCAATGTCATACTTCCTCTAAATGCTAAAGTAATGAGAACACTACCAGTTTCTTTTCATAGTCACAGCATATCTTGCTAAGATAGACTTTATATTGCCATTGCTAACCACGCAAGTACAGCTGTATTTTCATCCAGGTAAAAAGTGAAACAAACACAAGTCTAGAAACATGAACAGCATCAAATATAACAAATGACAGAAGTAGAGCTGACAGTAGGTATTTAAACTTATGAATGGCTCAAAGCATTATTATTTTCAATTCTTCAATGGCCACAGGCAATTTGTGACTAAGAGGCAAGGGGGCGGTCAATTTGTAACTAAGAAGCAAGAAAAAAAAAAAAGAAGGTGATTAAAATTTCTGAAGAGTATTCAGTCTGTGATAAAGTTTTCAGAGCAGGGGAATGAAGCTACCAAGAAAAGGTAGCAGCACATAATCTCGCTGCTCCTCAGAACAGTGCTCTGGTGCTGCAAAGGGTGAGGGCAGGGGGAAGAAAGAAATGAAGAAGAGAGAGCTCTTCCTATTCCCCAATAAAATCAGTTGCAATGAGCCACTGCGAAGGGCACTTCAAAAGGTTCAGATGCCATCTCTATTCACTCCTGCTTTAGAGACAGCTGTTACTCATTTTTTGAGCACTCCCCATTCTTCCCCAGCACCCACCTCCAATATTAGCTACTCTAACTGGGAAGGAAGTTACTTCTCCTGCAGGTAGCTCAAGGCTGTAGGTAACAGCCTCAGACAGCCAGTTATTTACCTCACCTACCCCTCAGAAGATGGGGACAAAATATTCTGCCTGTTCTACACAACCCTCTGCCACTGAGGAAGAGGATGGCTAATGGCTGATGCACTGCTGAAAGCTACTGTTGCAGTGAACACTCTTCAAGAGAGATGAATTATATTCCCCTGACCTTGGCATCATTGGAAGCAGAAAGTTCTCTCCAGGTCATTTTTCTGGGTGTCCAGTTCTAGCTGATCCAACAAGTCCCCAGGTAATCCACCAGAGGATCAGTTCCTAACATTTCATATCTTGTTCTCCATTCTCAAGACAGAGATCAGACCTTTCGCACCTAATAGCAACAGTAAGAAAAGGCCCAGTGGGAGTTTCATAGCTCTGCTTCCTTAATAGTAGCTGAAGTTCGGAAGGACATTTCACCCATGCCCTGTTCCATAGTTCTCTGGCTGGCAAATTACTACAGTTATATCCCTATTCCCTGCCTGCACCAACTCTGCAAACAGAAAGCAATCCTGTTCTACATCCTGGAAGGCCCATATATTTTTTTCCTCCCACAATGTTAGTAGCCGTATCATCACATCAAAGAAAAGAGATGATTTTCAGCAGGCTCCCATGCCCACACAAGTGGAAACAGGAAGATATAACTGTTTGATGAAAGTCTTTTTGAGGACCTGAAGATTCACACAAAGGTAGGGCTAATGAGTCCCCAACAAAACTTCAACCATGTGGATGATGTTCAGATTTCCAAAACCCCAAAACACTTGATATAGGGAAAGACTGTGTGGA
This sequence comes from Apteryx rowi, assembly GCF_003343035.1. NCBI lineage: Eukaryota > Metazoa > Chordata > Aves > Apterygiformes > Apterygidae > Apteryx > Apteryx rowi. Next base: position 514,778 of record NW_020449797.1, read on the forward strand.
AACTTCCTTCAAGTTTTCATGAGCTGGAAGTATGGAAGAAGTGCAGGCCCCAGCAAGGGTGAGATGTAGGCAATGGATGGATGACAGCAGGTTTTCTAGGGGTCTTGCAGAGTCAGAAGAGTAAAAGGATATTCCTAACTAACTTTAGTATGGAGGAAATGCAAGGCAGAAGGGAAAAAGCTTTCATCAAACCTGAATGCAGAGGAGAGTGAAGAGGATCCCAACAAGCTTCTACATGAAAAGATAAAGAGGAGGATGAGATGGGGAAAAAAAGGTCTCTAGTTAGTACTGAGCCAGATGGTTAGATATAAGATGAAAGATTCCAAGCACTTGAATTTTTGAAACCAAGGGTATGAAGAGAAAGAGACATGACAGCCAGCTCAGGGAAGGAATTTGGAGATGATTCAACCTGACAGAAGCAGCACTTCTTGTCAATCAAGACAGCCAGCGTTCCTTTAAAATGCCAACTCAAGCACAATCTGATCCAAAGGAAAATAAAACATGCACCGCAAATTCCAAGAAAGGCCACTAGCTGTCTTTCCTCCAGTTTGTTTCAACAAGTCGCTCTATAGAACATCCATAAATCTGTAACTGTCATTAAGGAACGAATTTTTAAATGGCCCATGATAAGTTCAATTTGTTAGGTGTTAAATCCAGTCTATCACTAAGGAAGGAATACAAATTGGCAGCAACTTGACACATACCAGAATGGGTACATTCATTTACAAGATATGTGGATCTTCCAGAATACCATGGCTACCTCAGGAAAGCCAACTATTCAGCATGTCTAATGCCAGAACAGCTACACCTCACATGCTCTCCACATGCCTACCACAGCTCAAGGACACTACTGGTTGTTGGCCTTTCACTGCATGTGACTGCAAAATCAACCCCATTGCGAAGAGGAGGAAACAACACTCAGTGCAGCTTCCAGGCAGAATAAAACTCTCAGGCCATAACCTCAAACTCCARCAGACAGTGGTGTAACTGAGACGAATACCTTTTCCCTTCATTGTAGCTCCTGACTAACTTGTGAACATTTGCTCCACAGAATGGGTGTACAATGGTGTAGTAAAGAAGGGGAAAGGGAGCTGTTAGGAAATTGGAGATCTCTTAAAACCCTGTGATATTTCCTCTTTCACCCCATTCTAAAAGTAGGGCTCTTGCTTCTTTTCAAAAACTTCTTAAATAAAAAACATGCTTGTGCGCCTGTGGTCATGCACATAAGCCCTTTTTCCTCCTTTATTTGTTAATCAGTGCTAGATTCTCTTCTCTATTAAACTGATTACTTATTTGTCATTATGGCACATGATTCCTGGCAATTACTGAAGAACAGTTTGAGGCCATAATTGGGCACATTAATCTAGAACAGCTATTCTGGAATAACCTCCCATGCAGACAAACCCTTACGAAGACTTTTTTCCTCCTTACAAGCTTACAGTCTCAGTGGAAGAGTGGAAAGAAAACATTATGCTACAACAGTTAGCACAGTGGGAACCCAGTCTTTGACTGCAACTTCTAGGAGCCCCCATAATGTAACAACAATAAATGAATACCTAGGGAAAATGATTGAAATCTGTTGCTTATCAGATTATAATACAAATTAGTATGCCAGCCCACCAGGGAAAAAGCTGACATGTAATTAAACTCAGTGTGAAATTCTACTCTACATCTATTTAGTAGAGATTTATTATTCTGTCCTCCTTAAATATGTTGATCTTATTTATCAAAGCACTGTACTTAACTGAAATCAAAAGCTTACTTTACCCTCAAGAGAGACAATTCTTTTCTTTTTCCACAGTAAATGTCTGACAGAGTTTTTACATCTACTTTAAAAAGTGATTTTGTTCAAGCAGCACTATTTGGTTGCCCTTCATTGCATCTCAGTGATACCATGAGAAATATACTTAGTCCATAAATAAAAACTTTTTTTAAGAGAGAGTTTTATACAGTTGTACAGTTAGGCTTGCAAATTCACCTGGATTCAAAAGTTCAAAGACCATGTCTGCAGATAGCAGTCCTACACTTACTCTGCCAGTGCAACAAGGTGTCTGAATGCAAGTCACCTTCAGTCCAGAAACTATATAACCATGGCACACACCATTTCAGAGCTAATAAGCCCTGTCCCTTAATGTAAGAAACAGGTCTATTCCTCCTGGAAGATACCCAACCATAATGAAGGTCAAATTACATCCCAGTTACATACCTGCAATGTCACTCCATTCAGATCATTAATAACCATACAAACTAAAGCTGGTAACTGATTACAAGCTAGTAAGATGGCTCGGCTGATACTTCTCAATCCTGGACTACAGCCTGGTTTATTCTTACTACTAGAGAGTACACAAAACTAGTAAGAATCAAAGACAGTGAGCATTCATCCTAGTTGCTGTGTTCAGCAGATAACTATATTGTGAGAGGAGACAAGCTTTGTTGAGAAAGAATCCTTTTTTCCAGCCTTATCCATATGTAACATTTGTAGTTAAACTGCTACCAATTATTTAAAATGATTTTGGTTGAACTATCACAAACCTTTGCGTGCATTTTTTGAACGCTATTTACAAATGGCGTAAACAAGAAAGAGGTAAAACTGAATCAATAATGAGCTGCTTCTAAGCCAGTATACATGTATTTACATCAGTGCTCAAACTAGCTTATATCTCACTGATGGGTTCGAGTACATATGGAAGAGCATTTGCAAAACAGAACACTACAGACAAAGCTATATATACATATGCCGCCGTTCCTGCACTATTGTCACGTCAGCCTGGGAACAGCTACTGCTGCACTTTCCTTGTGAAAGTGTAAGCACTGTAAGATCTGGTAAGAGTCACCATAGGTGTATATTATAATAAGAAAAAATTCAGTTTCTAATCTTCATCCTAATAAATACACAAGGATAACAGAGGCTCCATGTGACATACCTGCAAGTACGTCAGGGCTTTTAACAGGAAACCTCCAAGTCTGAAGCTTAAGAATTTGAACTTGACAGCTAACTATCAGTACGAGTGGTCTAAGCAAGTTCCAAATTTTGGTCCTTTTCAGCTTCAGAGAAGATATTTATCAAAATCTTAGCTTCCAAATTAGCAAATTTAAATAGACATAATCCAAATATCTGCATGCTGTTTAACCATAATTCCAAAGTAGCATAGAGTTCTCTACAGCTGCATTGAAAACAAAATTTTGCTGGATTACTGATGTCAATTTATTGTCAAAATGCTAATTCCACAGAATTCGTATAAACGGGGGAGGAAGGGAACGAAACTCAGGAATCCATCACTCAGCCACTACTCAGGCTTCCACAGGTTGTTTGCTGAAGGAACAGCCTCCCTTATTTCTCAGATATGGTAATAACATCCTCTAAAATAAAAAGTACACTACCTGAACTGTAATAATATGATTTCAGAGAGAGGCATAAGCAAAGTATGAAGGGGAAATGGCTTTCTCCGCTGTGTTCGGGTACAATGAGGAAGTGCTAGAATTTGACAAATCAAAACCTCAAAAACAAAGAAACTTGCTTGCTGTACCAACTGTGTGATAACAGCTCAAAATGATACACTACATTGTGGTATATTGTGTAATTAATCTTTGGAAAGACTATGTTGAAATACTTGTAAAATATGAATACTTAAAGCATTTAATTTTTCAAAACAAATTAGCAGAGACATTGATTACTGTCACTCAAAAAATGTATGCTGTATTGCCTAAGGAGAGTAGCATCAAAGTTTAAATGGATTTGTAACAGTCTCTTCTAAAGCAGTGGAGAAAGCCTGCATGATGTGCTCCTCTTCCACCTTCAGAAAAAAGGAAGAGGTAGAGGAAGTTTTATCTGCTAACCTTGGAAATTTAGGTCTTGTCTACCTGAGCCACGAGAGAACTAGTACAGCTACACTGCAATTTTAAGCAAGTAAAACTCTGATCATAAATTACAGTATGACTCACTCATTTTGCAACTGTGCTTTAACATCTAGAAGGCCCTGCCAATCAGGCTGTTTCCAGGACTGCCATCTTTTTGGCACATCTGCCTAATGATTTACAAGCAGAATGCCAGGCTTTTGCTTTTGATGAGGGAAGCCCTCGCTCTAGCGCAGTTTCTGCCTCCTAAGTCACCAGCTCCCCCCAAGCATGATGCAGGCACGCAAGCAGGAACGCCAACGGTTTAAGGAGCAGCCTTGGTGACAAGGTGCTCTCCAGACTCTTGGGTCCTCTGGCCCAGGCTTACACCACATGACTTGACCACTGGAGAATACTACTGCACTCACCTGGGTAAGCTTGAGAAGAGAACGGCAATAAAGGGTGGCTACAAAAGCATTTCATTGTAGATGAAAAGGGTATTTACAGAAAATGAAGTAGGGAAGAATTGTATCGGTAAGCTGCACTTATCTTCTGTTAAGAAAAGGATATTCTTTTCTTTTTTGCTTTAGTTAAATACATAAAAATATATTACAAAGATTAGAGGCAAAACATACACTTACTTTAAAAAAGTATTTATGGTTTTGTTGAAAGCTTGCATTAAACCAATTCAACTAATCTTTTATAAGGGAACTGTTAAACTCATTTTGAACAGGAAATTTCTATTTTCCCTTTCCATTTTATAACACAAAAAATTTTTAAACATTCTATCACTATGAAAATTTAGCTATTTTCCAAATTCCGAAACAAAGATTCATCTTTTCAAAATATGCCTGCACAGAACAAAAAAAATCTAAATCTTAAAATATTTTAAAACATTTCTATAATTAAGCAGACAATGTAAGCTACTGGAACTTTCCTAAACAWTTCACAGCTATCTGATAAACATAGGGACTACTGGACTCTTTAAATGCCATTTATGGCATTTAAATTCTACTTATGCCTTTATGGCATTTAAAGCCCTTCTTCCATAAAAATGGCTTAAAAGCTTGTATTTCAGAGATCTGGCTTTAAACCAGTCAAGCAGTCAAACATTTTCATGWTAATCATAACATAATGTGTAAGTATGTATGCACACAATATATATATTTTTTAAATAAAAGCATTTTCCTGACAAGGAAACAGCGCTCGGCTACAAAAGCCATAACCGACTTCCTGCTCTTTCATTAGACCTAAATAATAAGTCAAGGCAAATAAAGTACACACAGCTACTTCTCTGGGAAAACATCAGTAGAAGCCATCTAACATTCAGTTAAGGAGTTCAAGTATCAAGACCAAACTAGCCTGATACTATCTTGATAAAAATCCTTGTCTGGAGCTTCTGCTTACATTTCAATTTGAAATGACATTATCCTTGCTTGCTTGGCTTATTTTGGCCTATATCATTACTATATCATGGCCAAGAATAACTTCTGTTATTTGCTAAAGCTATTATTTCCAGTTACATATGCAATTGAGGCCTAACAAGATGTTGTGGCAAAAGCAAAGATGGCTATACATTGAACATACACCTACATAGCCCTGAACAGGGGATAAGGCTGCCAAAACCTCAGGAATTCAGAAGGTCCACTATTTCAGCATCTGTTGTTCTCTCAATCTGGAATTAAAAGCAGAAATTTTGAAATTTGGAGATGAGAAAATAAGCAGAGTGATAGATGATAAAGAGGCAAAGTTACTCATACAAACCCGTCTGAATTTCCTTTTTTTAATCATCAGAGCTCAATAGCAACACAAATTGTCAGGCTAGGAAAAGGTAAGTCAAGCTAGGAAGCTTGACTTAAAGCTTAAGTAACTTATTTAAGCTTAAGGAAGCTTAAATAAGTTACATCTTTTCCAATTGACTGGGGCTCATTAATTTCACCTTAATATATATTAAAGAATTGATTCAAGTGGCTAGTGTTTTTTTCAAGAATCTATGGAGGATGGGTGAGGTTGCAAGGAAAAAAAAAAGAGTGAGAAACAAGAAAGATTGTGCTTATATTTACGGAAGGGAATAAAAAGGGAACCTGTTCAGTCGGTTGAATTTCAATTCCTGAAAAATCTCTGGAACGGAACTAAGAACAAACAGACAAAAAAAAACCCCAAAGCCCCCAAAATGGTTTCTGAATGTCTAGAAGATAATATCCGACTGAGTGAAAGTCAAAAATCAGTTTGATGTGCCTTTTCCTCAGCAAGTCTTTCTAACTTGCCTTCCACAACAGGATAGCAGGTTTGAAGACAGGGAAGAATCTAGTAGATGCTGTGATCTTGACCTTAAGCAAGCTAATGAAACAACTTCTTGATCAGGCGACTGTGATGTGAATAAGAAACTGTCTTATGCTCAAAGAAGAGCCATGAGTGGCTCACTGTCAATATGGAAAGATACATCCAGTGGGATTCCACTGCAGACCTCCCCCTAATGCTGATTCTGCACAGAATGATGACCTGAATTATGGGATCGAGAGAACGCTTATTAAATGAACAGATAGTACAAAGCTCCTAAGGACTGCAGGAACCTGAGAGGACAAACTTAGGCTTCTAAAGGTTCTTAACATACTGGACAAATGTTCTGGAATCACCTAAAAAAAAGGAATGCAATTCTTAAGAAAGAAACTTATATTATTACTCTTTGATAGAAATAATTGACTATACAAAGACAGGAAAGGGAAACAAGATGCTAGGCATACCCTGCTTTAAGAGATCTAGAGGTTATAAAGGACTATGGTAACATGAGGTCAACGTTAAAAAGCACAGATGCCTTACTGTGATTCATACACAGCAGTTCAGCTTGCAAGGCAGGGGAAGTAAACCTTTCTGTTCTGCTCAGCAGGAATGCCCTGTCCAGGTCTGGGCAATGCATATCAAAGGTTTGAACTGAATGCTGTCCCCTGTACTCTCACCAACAAAAAAAAGATCATATACCTGGAACTGATGACTGAGAAAGAAAGACTGAGGGCAGGGGGCAAAGCCAAAAACACCACAAATACATTTTGCCTAAAGAAAAGGAGACTAAGAAGAGAAGGGAGATTCTGTAGAGACTTCACTGTTGGCAGTCCTTAAAACAGTCAGAGAAACTTCTCACACATGACCTAGATACAATAATTGGTCCTTCCTTGGGACATCTTGATAGATCTAACACGTTTTTCCAGGTCCTTTGCAACCCAACTGTTTCTATGATTCTATGAAAACACATTTTATTATAGCCAGATATCACATATTATAAGGACAAAGAAAATAATCAACATGTACACACGAGAAAATTAATTTGGAAAGCACTGTCTCCAAAAAGAATATTGGGCATCAGATAAGACTCCAGTGTGTGCTTGCAGTGTAATTCTGCTGCCTGGAAAGCTAATGCAATCTCAGATGTATAAAAATAGGAATATCAGGTAAAACAAAGAACAACCTTTCCTCCATACGCTATGCTGATCTGACCTTTTAAGAATATGGGGACTTTTATGGTGTCAAAAAGGATTTTCCTTGATAAGAAAAAGGAACCTCTTGATGCAAGGCATAAAGAGTTTGGTCTATTAAATTAACTAAAGTTGAAAGATGGCTTGATTTTTTGCATATATACACACATATAGATATATATTATATATTTGTATACATTCACACACACCCCTACATTTGTTCACAGATTTGAAAAAGGGAAAAGACTGAGAAGACAGATTTTTCAGATTCATAAACAAACTCAGAAAACTACAACGAATGGAATTTGACATTACACAAATTTAACTTGAAGAGATACTATTTCCTAGCAAAAAGATTAAACACTGAAAGCTCTTACTATGGGAGCCGGATACCACTGCTTTGAATTTTTTAAGCAAGATTTGAGATCTTTCTGAAAGATACACTTAGATTCAGCTTCTGGGGAAAAACAAAACTCTATGACCTACATATCCAAGAGATCGAATCAGCTTATCGTAATTATCTAACCTGGCCTAACCGTCTAAACACTTACTTCCCTCAGGTATTCTATTAGATCCTTCCTAGTCTATGCATTTTGCAGCAGAAGAGAAGCCAATGGGACTGAATGCATAAGTGACCTGATCCAGACACAGGCAGAAGGGATACCATGTCAGGTACCTCAAAGGCAATGGCCATAGAAACATCTTCCATAAAGCAAGAAAGGACCTTTTAGATTTGGCAAGGTAGAAAACTCAAAGGACCATAGGGAGAGGAAAGGAAGAAGGAGAAAAATAAACGTAGCATAGGGAAGATACCCACCATCCATCACGGAAGAAAGGTGAGTTGCTTCTTGAAAAGGCTCTAGGCAAGAAATTGTGTGCAAAGAGAAACAAAACTCATTTGCCCCCAAAGATGGAGGAAAGAAAAAAAGACATCCCACTTTCCGTACAGGCTGCCTGATGTGTTTTATGTTAATTATATCTGAGGCTTTCTATTGTTGCTGCATAGGCTGTGATGCCACAGACTTGCCTGACAAAGCAATTCCAAAGTCCCTTTGCTTTTAGGGACATCACAAGTAATAAGGATGTGTTTTATTGTTGTTGCTGTACTGATTAATCCATGTCTAAACCTACACTGTACATTACATATAGTTGGTGTTTACATTTTAATTACTTTATTAGCAGTTCCAAAGGAATCTCTCCCCTCCCTATACTAACAACCAGGAGAAAATTTTCCAATAGGAGACTGTGCTTCCAAGTGTGGTTATTGTCATAAGATGGGCTGAAGGTTAAGTCATTAACAACTACTGCTAGAACAAACTCTCCCTTTGGCCAGCAATGCATCAAATTGTACTCCAAAACGCTGTCAAGGCTGCTAGTGGATGCTAAGCAGAACACTTTGGCAACATAACTAATTCATGCTAACTGTCTGCTAAAAAAAATTTAAGCTGGGTCTTTTCTGTGACAGCACAACAGCATATTTGACATGCTTCTAACTTACCAGCTTTCAGGTTTAAGGTCTTGATATTTTTGTCACAATGCTGTCATCAAAACAAATTAGTAATAATGAGAATTTTGTACCTCAAAAAAAAAAAGTGGTTGGAAAACAGAACTTAAGTTCTGCATAACTGTTTTTTATATGAAGAAATTATGTTAGAAAGGATTCCTTAAAATTTAATAACAAGAAAGATTTATTGTGCTGCAAACAGACACGACTCTGGAGTAGGCAAGACAAGTTACTTACTCGTATCAGAATAAGGCATGCTTTAAACTTTTTTGCTGTTTTGGAAGATATTTCATAATAAACAAGGTTGAAAGAGATACAGAATCCAGTCATATTGTCTAGCTTTGAATAAATATATTAGTGATATTTGACGAAATATATAGTTAGATTAACCAAGGTGGGTACTGGAGCTTGGACAACAATGCTCCAAAAGGAGTCCGAAGGAATGACGACTCAGGGAATGGCAAGTCCCCAAACAGAAGAACAAAAGAATCTTATATTGGAGCAGTCTTCAAGCCCAAGAACCCTATGAGGCGCAGGGCTGGGCAGGAGGGACACACAAAAACAGCCACAGACAGGATTAAGTGTGGTACAAGGCAGACAAGAAACTGGCTGTGGAAAAAACAGTGATTTGGGACTGAAGTCATGTGCAGGAAAATAACAGGAGATCCTAAATTGCTTTGGAGTGAGAATGCTAGAGCAGAAAAAGGCGATTTTATTGTCCTACTCAGACCTATGCTTTTCTTATGTTAGTCTCAGTAATAAAATAATGAGGGTTTTGAATCCTGTGTGCATCTGCCCTGTGCCTCAATAAGACTGTTGTATGTCAGGGCACCCACAGATCGGATGGGCACAGGTTTGTGTTGGGGTCGCGTGTAGATCTCGTTTGACGAAAAAAAAAAAAAAAAAAAAAAAGGACAGGAAGCTCTAGAGCAGCTAGACCCCAAAGCTCCCATTTTTTCCTCAACAAAATTTTGAGCTAATGGGATGGAAAGATAAAGTCTTGTTTTATACATGGTGTGGACATTGAAACAGCATAAGGTGGAAGAGTTTACATATATGAGGAAGAAAAAAAAAAGAAAGAAAACCAGGGATGTGCTGGGAAGAAGAAGTGTAAGATGGCACATATTACAGACCTGACTAATGAAGAGAAGGAAAATGTCATGAGCGAGGCATACAAGAAAAGAACAAAGCTGACTATGTTAAAGCACTTCTGGAGCTAAGCCATCTGCCAAAAACAGGAAACATTCTGAGAAGTAAAATGCTCCACAAAGCATATTAAGACAAAAATATTTGTTTAGGAGATGGGAGGGATTTTTTCTGCAGTATTTTAAGGTAGATTCTGCTCCTCTTTTGAATGTTTTGGCTACTTTACAGCCACTTTAGAACTGTAATTTAAAGCTATGATCTTCTAAAACTCCTAAGAGTATCAAAACCTCTAAAATCCTGATTTTAAATGGTCATAAGATTTGAACTTRACTTCAAATGTCTTATAAACAGTGCTTCCTGCACAGAAGAACAATGCCATTTCATTAAAACAGAAGCCTGAGAAAAGCACATTCAATCAATGACATTAAAAGAGAAGCATCACTTTCTGAAATATTCTGGAGAACTGCTTTTAATGCAGATGCTTAACCTTAGCTAATATTTGCTGAACTCCAATTTACTGTTGTGAACACAAATGTATTTTTTAAGCTGAAAGTGAAATTTAAAGCTCCTGTTATTTTATTATCTCAGGGATGCATTAGCAGCAATATCTTCTATTGAGCTGGGACTCACCCATGTTACAGGCAACCACTTACCAGCTGAACAGACCAGATGGAAATTGTCTGCTTCGGTCAATACTTAATTTTCACATGGAAGCTAAAAACATATGCAGCCTACCTAGGAAGAACAAGTCAAAACTTTACAAAGCATTCAGACTCTCAGCTTATTTTTACCCCAGTATCTGAACCAGYGCCAACACTGCATAGCTGCTTCCTTTAATGTCAGACTACTTCAACCAGCCAACACAGGATTCCTGGGAGAGATCAAACACTTAGCCCTCTAGGACCTGGAGCAGGTTTGAGTTTTGTACTTAATACCAAATTAATTAATATTATGAAGCAAACAGTTATTCTGTGAAGTTCTGAAAAGCATTTTTTTTTTAAACTAATTCTGAATCTACAGACAAAGAAGCAGTACCAGTAGGCTTGTATTTTAATTGCTGGTGCAGAACCATTCAGCCTACTGTTAAATGATTCATAATGCTTGGACAGTCCTAGGAAGGGTTGTAACATATTCATGTTTACCATTTTTATATGTGAGCTATATACTGAAATAGGGCATAATTACAACTTATATTTCCCCATGCCATGATGAATAGATGCAGTACACGGCTTTCACTGTAGGAGAAAGCTGATGAAAGCAATTAAAAGAGAACAGGCTGTATAGTTGCTTAGGAGAATACTCTTGTTTTCTGCAGTTTCAGCATTTCCAGAACTTGCAGGAAGGCATAAATAGATCACAACAATGAAACAGAGCTCCGCCAGAGAGCTGACACAATGTACGCAAATACAGGAACTTCCCTTTTTCAGCTCTTGATATTCCTTGACCTATATAATATCCTATACCAAAAACTTTTGAAGATTTAAGTTGGGTACTGGAGAAGTGCTAAACTCGTCATTGACTACAATTTGGAGTTTACATTCTCAGAACTTAATCAGGCAGTGACTGCAGTGGGGATCACAGTTACCATGTAATTGAAGAGAATGTCATAATACTCGAGGAGACAGAATTTAGATTGCATGAATGATTTCGGATACAAACAGCACCCTGCATAAATTCTCAGTAAGCTTCAATCCCAGAAACTTTGGCGCTGCAGCACAAGCTGCTAGTACACTGAAGTACAAGAATAATTTACTCACAAGTAGGTGTTTCTTTACATACCATAGGCTCTCAGACTCCAGAAATTCTAGTCAACAACAAATTTACACCCATTTTCCAACTGCAGAGAAATGTTCTTCCCCTATTTCATGTCACAACTGATCTGGTGGCTCCCTCCCACTCCCAAGGCAATACCTGGAACTGCTGCAAAGTTTTCACAAGGATATAACTGCGCAAAGGGAAATCCTTCTTTTTAATACTTATACCTCTGACAAATCTGAGTGGTAGTCATGGAACAAAGAAAAGGCCTGTTGTGTAGTTCAGTTGCTCCTGCCAAATATTAAAAAATCTGCTGCAAAAAATGGAGAGCTGAGACTTTCTCAAAGAGATCATAAGAATCCCTTCCAACCAAGGAAAAGTTGGGGTGTACTTATGCAGTTTTTACACATAATATTGCCTACATAATAATGCAAAGTAATATTAATTTAGAAAGAAATACAGGTAAAACTGGTAAAAAAAAAAACAGGTAAAACTCCCAAACAGGGTCACAATAATACCAATATAAGAGTACTTCTATGGCTACAGTTTGTAGCTGTGGATATGATGAAGAAGAACTTGTAGTATGGAATTTTAGACTGACAGAAACATTCTGAGCAGTAGTGTTATCCAAAAAAAAAAAAAAAAAAAAGGCCCCAGAAAGTACAAAAATACCCAAACTTATCTCGATGTGCGGTGGCTTCCACATTCCATTGATCTACAAACCTACCAACCAACCCAAACTATTCAATCATGCATTTCTTCCCCAAAAGCAAACTAAACTAAATCTGAACTGGAGAAAACATTGCTTTATCTCAAGCATTAGATCAGTCACCTGTAACCTATCTTTTTGTTTGAAGTCTTTCTTTATACTTAAATATATTTACTTTGGGGGCTTTCTTTCTTTTCCTTCAACTTTGCAATAAGGAGGGGTATAGCCACCTGTCTGCGTAAGTAAAAACAGCAGGGATTTTAAAAGCTACAGTAGCTAGAGCTTTTACAGTGACTTAAACATTTACGTATTTTGCCTTACTTTCCACTTGCAGAATGGTATAACGCGGTCCAGTCCCTCTGTGCAGAAGGCAATTATTTATCAGCTTCCTTTTGGCAAAGATTTCTTTCACCTCTTATTTTAAGGCACTGAGGGTACCAAGGTGTTTCCTGTTCAGCCATTTATCACAGCAGGCTTAAGATTTATTTTAACAAGAAACACAAGATAAAAGGGATATCACAGAAAGCATAATATCCCACAGGATAGGGGAATTTGATTCTAACAACCACTAAGACAGGTTTCCAACTCTGAATATTTTTTCCTACCAAAGCAAACACTGTTAATGCACATTTAGTCATGAAACTGTACAGATTCCTGGTATACTCAGGAATTACTGCTCCCTCCCCATCCCTCCAAATGAGACTACTCACAATATTGTGGGCAGGTTACATTTTACCCCAACAGAAATAAGTGAGAGTTTAAAATATATACACACAGAGACACACACAGACAATGTTACCCTGGATTCTTTGAAGAATTTCTTTTTTTTTGAAGAAATCGACTCCTATGTGGGTTCCATCTCCATTTCTAGGTACGATTGATTGTTGTAAGAAATGGTTAGCACCAACTGATAAAGCTAACACATTGGCTGTTCTTGGAAACTGGTGCTAAACCATATACAACACTAAGCTCACATTAACAGTGAAGTCTCTACAGATTTAGTAAACCTATTTCTTTATTTAGTTTTAATTGCTGACACAACAGGCACACTCCCACTTCCTCCAGAAGACATTTAACCTTATTCCAGAACTCAATGTTTGTGCTCTGCCTGTTCCCTGGGCTGCATGACAAAAGACCCTGGACAAGCGCAAAGCTAAACACTACCCTCATTCAAGGATAAATTTTTGGCCTATTTTACATTCTAAAGAGAAAAAAAATCCATACTCTTAAAAAGTCTTCACCTTTTGCTCGAGGGTTTAACAGGAGGAGTTAAATTTACAATCAAGAGAAATTTGCACTTTTTCTCTTTATCTTTAGCATTTGTAAACTATTGTATCCTCTCAGCATAAGGAGCTAGTCAGTTCGTCTCTGAGCTATCACACCAATCCACGTTCCATGTTTCCCAGCCAAAAATCTGTAAGTGCCCTCCCCCATCTGTTCTTCTTGAAGGCGTTCGCTTACCAGATCAATTGCTCCCATTTCCTTTCCAGTTTCACTAGACAATAGATCACTCCCTATTTCCCTGCTCTCCTGAATACGGATGCCTTCCTTCTTTCTATCACTCCATCTTTTTCCCTTGGCTAAACAGGGGTTGTAGGATGAAACAAGACAGGCAGACACTTGTGTCCTCTGCTTAAAAAGATTTAAAAAGTGAGAGAGCGCACATGCATGCTCCTTTGTTTAATTCTGGGTAACTCATACATGCTAGGTATTCCAAGATTAAAATTCAGAGATTAAGAAAAAAAGACAAATCAGTTTTGAATGCAAAGTCAATTGCAGAGCAAGGAATACAAAATACAGAAAACACACTACATCTGCCCCAAAACAGACCAGTGGGAAGGGCACCATCAGGCTATTGCCAAGCAATGCAAACACATTCCTATAAACCGCAGTAACCATTGTTAAACATTTACTTGTTTTGGTCTGTGCACGCTTACTCAGATGGCGTTTTATTTAATAAAGTAAATGTGATGAAGCATGAAATGCTACACAACCCAGCATTGTCAACTCACGGCATATTTTACATGCATACATATATATACATGCACACATATACATATATATACACATATAATTCAGGTTATAAAAACATGCATCTGAGAGAATCTTAAATTAAAAACAAAACAAAATCTGTAGTAAATGAACCCTGTATGCTAAAGAACCAGAAGGCAATAAATAAAACCTACAACTTATTTTTACAAGTCTCAGTTTCAGGGGCTTGCTGGGAGCCAAGAAGGTGCTGATGAGACCGAAAAACTGAATTTTTTCCACAGCAGATTCAGTCTCAAAATTAAGTCCTTCTACCATTCTTTTTAAATTGATCTGCATTAAGAAGTACAACTTTCAAGAGGTAAGTTATTGATATCTTATGCTATTTTCACAGACTGTGGTAAAATAAAAAATCTAAATCATTGCTGTTTTCCTTGCATCTAATGGGTGTCACCAAATTTTGATGTGTATTTCTTGGGAGGTTTTACTATTATTTTAATGATGTGTATGAAAAAGGAAGTATAAAAATTAGTACAAATGGTTAATTTCAGATTGACCTGATCATTTTCTAATTCCTTTCCCAGGAAGAGGACTGTATGTGCAATATTTTCTTTTATTTTTTTTAATTAAAGATAGCAAGTTTGATGTGGTCTTTTTTACACTTGCAGGGGGAAAGAACAGGTGAAATACTTGTATATACTTGTTTCCCATGGAAGTTTGATCCATGATCTAGAGATACTCATCTCCCGCAAAAGGAATAAGCCTGCCTTCTGCAGAGTACTCTGTACCCCAAATTACAACCATGATCTTGGTTCTTGAGCCTTTTGCAAGCTAAGGATTCCTTTTACAATGCAAATGCTAAGCCCTAGTGCATCTTTTAAATACTGAAAATAACTGATGACCTGACAAAATCCAGGAATGCTTTACAAATCAGAAAGAAAAGATTACCAAGATTAGTTGTAGAAAAGAGCTAAATGTTGCACTGCTTATGTCAAATGTGAGGTGACAGTCTCTCTGAAAAAAAACCACTAAGCTCTTTCCTATCAGCATCTCTGGATAACCTAACAATCAAATTTCTTAAAATGTTACCAAAAGTAAACAAAAACAACTTATTTAACACAGCCTTATACTTCTAGCTTTAAAATTACATCATTTCTCTGATATCAAAGTCAAGAATTTGAGTTGGCTGGAGATTTGTCATGCTGTACTTAACAGGTCAAATTTAGAGAAATAGATATCAAGGTCTTCAAATAGTTTGTAAAACCTCAACTGTACAAAGATAAGAGTCAACATACTCTCCAACATACATTACTTCTTCCGATGGGATGATAAGATCCACTACAGGAAATGAGTTTCCAGCTAAAGCATTATCTATCAATACTTCCTTGCCTTGTCACTATAGCAGCTACTGCAGCAAATGTGAACATACAATATTTAATCAAGTATAAAAAACTGGTCTACTTTGTACATGAGAAACAATACAAGAGTCTTAAATCTCAGTAAGATTTTAAGTTACACTGCATAGGGGAAGTAAAGCTTTACCCAGTTCTGATCAAAAAAGCATATGGAGATTCAAAGACTGTACTGCTTTTTGTCAGGAGCTAAAACACAAAATAAAAACACATTATTTCATCTAAGAGTAAAAGTTTACTCTGTCGATGAACACAGTACTACTGAGAACAAATACAATGTTCCTGGAAGAAAATCTGGAAATATTACAACTTGCCTTCCAGCAATTACTAATTCCTAAGCAGCAATTTTCCAGATTTCTCTGGGATCTGATGTTTCTGCCAGCCTATAAAAAAAATCAGAAACATACAAACATGCACATTTCTGGATTTTCCTGAGATGCTGCGTTGACGTTCTAATACTTTTATTCAACTTTTTTAATAAAATAAAAGTTGCTAACAACTATAGTATGAGTGTTGAAGTATTTTGCCGACTTTATTAATACCTGGAGGATAAATACCATTTAGACACTCAAACACAACATGTGTAAGTATATATTACTAGGTAACATTATAGAAGAGTAGCTGTCAAGTATTCCTGTAGACCCTGATCCCACTTCCAGCAGGAATGAAAGAACAGAGTAAGAAACAGCTCAGCTACAGTAATCCTTCCCAGCTTCTGACAAGTAGTGACTGCAGAGCTTCCTGACCTAAAGTCCCTCACATTTAATAGTCATTCACAGAATCGTCCTCCATAAATTTGTCCAAATCCCTTTCTGAATTAATTTATGACTCTGCCCTCTGTAAGTGCTGTGGTAATGCACGATTCAGCAGACCACCAAGAATATTTTAATTCTTACCAAAAAGAATATGATTTTAAAAACCCTCTTCCCTTTCTATTCTCATAAGCAACAGCTACTGACACACTTGTAAGAGAATCAAATATTATGAGGATTAGACAGATAATACTTCTCGTTATTCTTGCACTTTATCCACTTTGTACAATGAAGGGCATTTTGAGTACATACCATTTTCTGCTAAAACAGCAATGCTGGATCAGACCAAAGACCCAGCAAGCCCAGGAGGCTGAGCCAGGCCACAGAATGTGCAGGTTCCTTTGGGAAGGGCTTGGTCTATATTTTCAGCCAGGTTCACACCTCTAACCTCCAGGCCCCACAGAAATTCCTTCGCAGTGTTGGTAGTCCAAAACTAAAGCAAATATCTTCTTCCATCAGCTCCAGCACAATCGGTGGCTCTTTACCACCTACTGAAAGGCCTTCCCAAGACCTCTCCAGGCTGCCAGGCTTTTACCAGGGCTTCATCCAGACCTGGAAGTCTTTTAAAGCCATCAGTTCTATCAAAGCCACAAAGAAGGGAAGGGGACCTCCTATCTGAGCTGCTGCTGTGCAACATCTGCCTCCCTGCACAGGTGGCTGAGGCCCTCAGTGTGCTGGAGGGTGGTGTTGAAAAATGTTATCAAAATCAGAATTTGCCTAGATTATGATTAGCAGGACCCAATGAACCCCACAATGCTGGAGCTTAGGATGCCCGACCCCTGTGAATACCATCAACCTTGCAAAGCTCCTTCTTGAACTCCTGCTGGGTGAGTTTCCCAGTCACTCCCACTCTCCTCCTTCATCCACCATTTTAGCAGGCCAAACACCACTGCCTGCAGTACCCATGCCTTGGAAGCACCTGTACACAGTCCCTCTCCCTTTCCTCAGCGGCTGGTCTTACTGCTGAGACATAAAGCATTGTGGGTTTTTGCACCAAAACAACCAGCCAACAAGAAAAACAGCAAGAAACACCACTTTTACTCAGAGCCAATTCCAAAACATGCTAGGGACATCAGCTGGAAAATCCTCCCTGGGGCTGTGGCTATAGGTGAGTTCATGGCTGTTCACAAGGTCCTTTTGCAGAAAGAGGGAGGGTCTCTCATTCATAACAGAAGCATTAGCTGCTCAAAATATCTTGCTGAGATTTTGGTTGCACTTATCCCCTCATCTTTTTATTTATATCCTTTCCCATCTGAGGACCTAAAAAGTTGGGGGAGAGTGATTCTGCAAGACAGACGTAGGTCTATGGGTAACCCATCAACTATGAGGTTTGTTTCTTTGCACTTCTCATTTCGCATATGCAAGCAGAATATTGCAGAAAAGCATCCAGCCTGCAGCAACCCTCCTGGAGACACCTTCAACAATGTCAATCTGGTTAAGAGGTGCTCTACTCAGCATCCCCTCATTTAGATTTTTGGCCCTCACCCTTTTTCTTTCTGCCTGCAATTGCTGTTTCCCCATGAGCACCCCCAGCAATTTACCTCACTGAAGTTTTTCTGTGTTTTTTGAGGGAGGGCTATTAGGTACACTAGGGACAAAGCCACAGCCATTCCTCAGTTAGCATAACAGGAATAGTGACCAGTACRATAGGCCCAGAGAGTAGCACAAAGTAGAAGTTTCACAGCCCRCTCACCCTGCTAACACACTCCTTGTCTCCAGCAATCTGCAACTCAGACTTTGAGTCAGAGATGGGAGTAATGCATTTAATATCCTTCCGCACACACCTCTCCCAACTTTGTCCAGTTGTCTGAACCAGTATAAGCTATTGGCAGCCATACTTGCCTATGGAAATAAAGTTCTGAAGTTTAACTGTGCCTCATTTAAAAAAGAAGAAAAAAAAGCTATCTCATTTTGATTGCAACCTACCACTCCAATAATGGCACTTAATGCTCTTTATTTTCATATGGTAAAGAAACAGAGAAAGACTGTTCCCATTCTCTACATTACTGATTTTATGATAGACTGTCATACTGCTCCCTCAAACTTCTTTTCTAAACTGAGTCTCAATCCATTTTGTTTAAATATTTTCCATCCTTCTGATCATCTTGGCCCTATTCCTCCATATATTCTTCTTGTTCTTCTATGCTTTTTCTTTAACTGGAACACACTCTGGATTACTTGTTATGATATTTCTCTATTTCATTCTCTTTGTCTGCTTTTTTGACTAAGAATTGAATTGTCAGATCTATTATAATTTCACTTTTTCCTGAGTAGTAAGCACTCTGAACACAGCCCACCAGAATATGTAAAATTAGAATTACTTTCCCATTATATGTGTACCTTGGTATTTGTCAGCATGGAATTTTATCTGCTTTTTAATCACACTGAGATCCTTCTGCAGCTCTCTACAGTCAGCTTCCATTTTTTACTATCCAAACTTAGTATTAACAACAAACTTCAAGAAATTAAGAGTGTCACTTGAGAAAATGAGAGGCCTCATAACTTCCTCACTAGCTTTTTCACAACTACATCTTTTTCCCTTGGAGAATGGGAAATTTCCTTTATTCTGCAAAGGTGCTACACAGAGGCAAAACTGATGTAAAGGGAGGTTTTGTGCTAAGGCCTGCACACATTTTCATTACTAATCTGGAGGAGCGTACAGACAGCCACCTCCCTCAAATTTACGCCATTTTTAAAGCCTAGATTCACACTTTAGGCTTACTAAGTCTCAGTTCATGCAGGTATAATGCCGGCAGGCTGAGGAAACCACCCTAAGTTGTTCTATCAGCCCTAAAGTACAGATATCAAATGTTCTTCTCAGGACTTCCGAGAGCCCACCCAAGAAAACCCGGGTTGGGGGAAGGAGTCAGTGAACCTCCTTCCTTTAAGCAAGTCTTCAAGAGTTTCTGCATTAGGAACCCACTTCCCTCCTTCATATAGCTATCCTCAATTAAACTAATTAAAAATATTCCAGCACCACTTACTGAAATGAACATAAAAGAAATGAAGCAGCTAATTCTCCCACTCCCATCCAACAGAAACAATTTTTTCTTTATGGCAAGGGTCACTTCTGTTTCCTATGTAGCCTATAGCTAACAAAAAAATTAGGAATCAGCAATGTATTTCCCATTGCATTTCTCATCTCCATTTATAGCTGTTGAACTGAGATTGACTTCTTTTGGAGCTTCTGAAGCAGGTTTTTCTTAACCTCCTTTTTGGGTTATTAAACCCCACCCTCACCCCTCCAAAGACTTGCACATGGGAGAATAAGTATCTTTTTCTGGTAACTCCTCTCTAAGTCCAAGTGTTATTTCCTCATCCCTTCACTCCTAAGAGCATGAAATCTTAACAGGATAGTTTTAAAAAGTTTATAAAATGATCACTATGGGTGCAGAGGTTTCTTTACGAAAGGAATGTTTAAGAGTGGTTGAGCAATACCAGTCAGTAACAAAACAACAAGGCTAAACTTTTTGAAAAGCCTGAAACATTAGTTCTCTACAGATAAGCCAAATGTAGGTGCTTATTCAAAAGCTGTCAATTTAAATTTCACCAACTACTAAATTTATTTGTATTTATTTTGAAATATACAAGAATCACAAACAACTGTTCAAAAAAAGTCTGAACACAGGTTTAAATAGCTTTCTGGTAATGAGCTTCTCTTGCCTACAGTCTTTCCTCTGATCCCTACTTTCTCCTGTGCATCTTTGCCTCTCAAGGCAATAACCCCTGTAGTCAATATTCCTGTATCTAGTGCTTGTCCAAACCTTGGTTACTTGATATAAATAAATAAATAAAAGCAAGTTCCTGTTTCATGAACTAGGTTTTCACAGCCTTCTGGTTCTGTATCTTATATGAAACACAACATAGTAGTACATATTTTCCATATAATTTTCCTCTCTCCTGGATATTTGTTTGTTTATTTAGGTGAGGAAGTAGGTTAATGAGTTCTGATGGATTCAGTTATGCCTGATACTTACTCGGCTGCAACATTCACTGCAGCTGATCAAATCTCTCATTCAGTAATGGTGTGAAGTTATACTTTGCACAGAACCTCAGAATGTTACGGTTTTAAACTCCTAACTTAGCAAGAAAATCCCAGATCTATTTAAATTATTTTCAGTAGAGAGTGAAGCCATAACTCAGATGATCAGGAATAAAGTTAGAGACATTTACAAAAATGAGGAAAACGTGATTTGCAATTGCAAACAATTTTACAGAACAGCTATAAAAATAGCTTTAAAAGAATAACTGCTTTCAATATAAGCCCAAGTTAGTACATTATGAAATCTGAAAAACAACTTTCAGCTCTAGTTAAGATGCAAGAAAGTTATTCAGTATCATATGTACCCACCCAGAAAAATACAGACAACAGATCTAGACAACTCACACAGGCCTCATTGTACTCAGAAGAAAGAGAAGAAAGAAAGAAAAAAAAAAAAGAAAAAGAATTCATTCCACTCATTTAGCTAAACTATTAAGGCAGTTCCAAGGAGGTTAGCTAGGTTTGTTCAAGTTTATTTGGATGTTAAATGCTAGATGAAAGATCTCTAGATGAAATAAAGATTGTATCTTATTTTTAGGAAATAAACAGACTCCCAGAGGTGTGTTCCTGCTGGGCCAATGGCGAGGCTGTAGCACAAGGCTGTCGTGTCCCCTAGCCCAATCGCAGCCTCCAAGGGAAACTTGCTTTGCTGTTTGTCTCAGCAGTGCTGATGATGGATGGCTGCTTCAGGGGAAGAGATCAAGCTGTGTGGTAAATCTTTCTATTTGTTCCATCTGCCTTTCTATTTTAAACAGCTGCAGTGATCAGCCAGGCACCCTACATTAAATGCATATGAATTTCACAAGAGAAAACACTCATGCAAGTGAAAACATTGCTTAGCTTTGTCTTTCCATTCTTGAACTGAACACTAGAACTTCTGGAAGTAGCTGCAGCAATTCACTATTATTTTTTTAATCTACCTGTTAGAAAAGGCATGAACTGGCATTACATGACTGTAGAGTTTTCAGGGGGTGAGCTTTGCAGCTGCAGCAGATTTCAAGGTGGTGGCATCCCCCACCTCTCCTCCTCCTGCTGCTAGCCCCACTTTGCAGCATGACATGGAGGACAGCAGAAGTAAACACAAGCAGAATATGTTTATTAAAATATGCCCTTCAAATATACAAAGACATAACATACAAGCATTACTTGTCTTGCAATCATGCCGAGGTTGTGCTAGAGTAAGGTATGCCAGTCTAGCTTGGCTCCAAAGGTCACCCTGTCAAAGGAATGCTGTACAAGCAGAGCCCGTTACAGAGTGCTAAGCTGAAGAGAGTGACAAACATATTGAGACAAGCAAAGGTTTGTTTGGTTTTGTTTTCAAACAGCATGCTTGACTAAATCAAGCCCAAGCTTTCTGGACAGATTGCAGTTTGGCCAAATTCTGCTTTCCCTTATACTTTCAGTATGTTATTCTTTGTATCTTGAGACACTGTGCAGTACTTAAAATGGCTCCCTCACTTCTCAAAGCTAGCTATATTTCAGTGGCAAGGAAAAAAGCTCTGTGTGCTAAAGATGAAAATAGCTAACCCCAAGAAATTAAAGTGTTTTAGGATTCTAAGGAAAGAGGATGCAAGCACATGTGGATGCAAAGACTGTCAAATGGTTATTTTTGACTCCTTCTATTACTCATGCACTATTTCTCTCACCCAACTTAAATCAGGTTTCTCTGAAAGTTTGAACAAAATGTTGAACCRCTTCTGAGTTAAAGCAGATTAATTAAAGTTAAAAATATTCCTCAATAAAATGAAGTGAAAAGGCAAACAGCAGAACTGCAGCACTGTTCACAGTATCAGGAAAATATATCACATCTCTTAGGTGTACTTATTCCATCTACACATAATTCTTCTCAAAATTATTAAGTTATGCTAAAGGAGTTTTCTAAAGTGCAGTGGTGTGTAAAAGTTAATATCCCTATAACTTTACCCTAACAACTTTTCACACAGCTTAAAATTATTGTGAAGTTTTATGAGCATCATTTCCATTTTACAGGTGAGCACACTGAGAAAGGGCTATAACTTGTCCAAGATCACACAGCAAATCAGAGTGGCAAGGCCAGGAACCAGACTTGCCTGTGCTCCCAGCCCCATGCCACAACTGTTACACCCATCTCAATATTACTGAAGGAGGAGGAGTATTTTAGAAAAAAATGCCAAAGGAGCGTTTCTCAGTAAGGAGCCTCGAGAAGTCAGAGGCAACACTGATGTGCCAAGTCCTTGCAAGATTAGTGCCTCGATTATATTCTCCTCCCCTCCATAAAACAAATCAACATAGAAAGCACCTTTCAACAGAAGGACAAAAGAATGTGAATGTAACACCAAGTTGGCAAAGGCTTCAGAAATGGAGATATTATCATAAAGGTTACCTACAATAACTTTTATTAGCAGAATTTGAAGCTGACAAGTTCATTGATTTACTATAAAGCTTTGTAACTATAGTGATTGAACAACAAAATAACAATAATCTCAGTATTAAGCTCTTTTCTAAAACTAATCAAAATCACTTTTTAGTAAAGAAGTGTCTATTTGTACAGTTTACATTACTTCATAACTCTCACATTAGAAAAACTTTTCATATTTAGATCAGTTTTAAGATTGTTGAAGAAACTTAACCCCTGTAAGAAGAATTCCAGGACAGGGATTGTCATCTTCTGCGTTCAGACAGCTCCAAACTGGAAATTTTGAAAAAAAATTTTTGATAGTAATACAATACACAGTTTAGTTATGCTACCAAGGGGTTTCCATTTGGTTCATCACTAAACACTGGGAAAATAGTGCAAAAAGCCTCTGTACAAGCATCTTGAAGAAAGATTTGTCAAAATAACCCAGAAGAAAAAGTGTTACTATACGTATCTACTCTCAGCTCTTACAGCTGTATCTTAGATCTATGCAGATGCTACTTAGCTGTCATACTCTGTGGAGGAGCTACAACACCAAATTGTGACTTCCCACAGGCTGACAGTTTTTCTTTCATTTGGGATTTCACACAGTTAGATGTTGTTTGCCTGATTTCCTCCCTTCCCCCCATGTCCTGTCTCCATGGTAGGCTCTTCTGTTACACTGTTGTGCATCAGAGGCCACACTACTGCAGAGTGTTTTAACTGACCAGCATCCTGCATGATGCAAGTCTGTGCAGTCTACAAGGACTGCTCCTGTTACAGGCCCAGGATGGCTCACACTTTACAGGCACACAGTTAGACAGAGCCTATCTGTACCGTCAGTACGGAAATCAATAGCTTCATGTAGCAAGAACAGTGGAAGTGAACATAGGTTTAAAAAGCAGTGTGTTGATTTCATGATGTGTTTGCATTTCTCCACTCTGCACAGGAAGAACTTTGGGCAGACAGATGCATTGAGGGAAGGCTTAGAAGATAGGCCGGAGACAGCAAGCCACCTCAGCTAAGGTTTCACAAGTGTCACAGACATTAAAAAAAACCTGAAAGGCCAGTTGGAACTACATTTTCCTGAATAATGGGTGGCACGGGGGCGAGGAGGAGTTTTGAAATCAAAGATACTAAACTGACTGAGCATGAGACAAATACTGCTAGGTACAATAAAACTGGGCTGTGATAAGACTGGGACAACTTCCAGAAATTTAGGAAGGTAAATACGAAGACTTCAAAGGGCATATGTTGCACTAAGAAAGAAAGAAAGAAAGAAACCTTAAGCCTGAATAAAACAGTAAGAAAAATTCTGCATACACAGAATAGGAATTAAACAACATGATTACTTAGCAGCATGAGATACTGTAAGAAAATAGTAAGATGATGGCAAAGTTGTAAGCAAGAGCAAGCAGAAGCTTGATAAAAACTGATGAGGAACCAGGGAAGGGAAGGACTGAAAGGTGCTCAGCTTAAGATTTGCTAACTGTGGTGGTCAAATATAGACATGAATTTGAGCTGACTACAGACAGTTGAGACAGAAAACTAAATCTGCAAATCAGACACTAGGAGATGGTCCATCTCAAAGGAAATAAATAGGGAAAACATTGAAGAGAAAGTTTGATGGCGTAGAATAGATGCAAAGAAAGCAACAACGATAACACATTTCAAGTTTAACACGGACATAGAGAACTTGCACAAAAAACTACAACTAAGAAATCTTTATTTAGTCTAAGCATAAAGAAATTTATTGACTATATTTTACCATTCACATGGCTTTCATCTCCAGACTCTGCAGTCTAACATTTACAGATTACACTATTTCATTTGATAGCCACCTACAGAGCTCAGACTGATTGCTGACTGCCACATATTCTCCTCTCTCAGCAGGATATATACCACTTCACTCCAAAATTAGTTAAATTTGGCAGTTGGTGCAATATAGGCATTATAGATATGGTTCACTACTTGGCTATCTCAACAGCCTAACACTGAATAAACTTCTCCCTGCCATTTAGTGGTGAAACTATTAAGAGACTAAAACAGGCAAAAAAAAACTTTTCAGAACTTTGTCTACCAAAACTTGTGTATTCCACAGGGCCATTTTTAATGGCAGAAAACATTGAACAATCAGCCAGAGGAGCCTAGATTTTAGGGCAACATTTATTATGTCACTCTTAGCTAAGCTTTATTCTTATATTCTTCCCTACTGCCTTAATATACACAACCACACAAAGCTGGTTTTTATTGGAAAATAATTACTCATTTTTGAAGATATTCTCCAATCAACTTGTCCTCTCTCGGCTAGATCACTTAAACTTTATGGAGGACAGAACTTTCCTTACCCTAAATGCACCAGTGAAGATGAAGGCAGCTCTTAAGAAGCTTCAGGAAATCTTCCTAACTTCCCACACTATTGTATTATCTCCTTCACCGACCTATACCTCTCTTTCCCCTCTCCAGAAGTGGAAAACAGATTTCATCTCTTGCCTCAGCTCTAACTTCACGGCACACTGCAAGCAGTGTGCACTGCAATCCCTGCTCAGTTCTCWGCACTGCTGCTCCAGCACCATCAGGCCCAGCTCTGCCTAACTCCAAATTGACAGGGAGCACCGACCCAAAAGACCTCTGTCTCCCAGAAGACTCGATCTTGAGACAGAGGTGCAACCACTACTCCCATTAACTCACAACCATATCTCAAATTCTTCTACACTAAAAAGGAARAAAAGCAAATGATTAGAAACAATAGGATTGTTAGTGCTTGGAGCATCTCCTCATTCCATGAAAGCTTCCTGCCAGAGTTAAGTATCTGCTTTTCCCTTCAGCACGTAACTTCACTTTTTAAAATGCTAAAGCTCACAAACTAGCACTTGAACAATATAAACTGTAAGAGCCCCCAGAGTTCATTATTCTTTCTTTACATCTCTGCTATTCCTGGACTCTGTTGGTCCAGGCACAGGACCAATTATAAGCCTTTATAGAAGTTACCCTTTTCCCATACAACTGGGTCTAATGACCTAGAAGGCCTGGCTAACATCTCAGGCCCACAATGGAACAAGCCACCATGGGTTAGGTTAAATTAATAAATGTTTACAGAGCTTAGGCTGGGGGATTCCAAAATTTCCAAGGTGGAGAGGACAAACACTAGCAGTGCATCATTAGGCAAACACAATCTCACTAGATTCCACTTTGCACTAACTGCTGCTTTCTGTAGTTCCACTGAAATATAACAATCCACAATAAAGCACTGACTGGAGTCTGTTCCTCCTTTCAAGGACACTGATAAATTAATCTTAAAAGGAAAGCTACCTTTTTTGTTTTCCTTTGTTTTTGTTGCTTGTTTCTCCTTTTGACATTTTGAAGATTACAACTTCACAAGAAGAGGGAAAGAATCAGGATAAAGGAAGCCTGCTAACCTGACAGTGGACCAAGCTTCATTTTTATGCTAGCTATTCCGAAACAAAACGAAACAAAAAACCCCAAAACACCTTTTTGAAGTTCAGTATTTAAAACTCTAGGCTTCTGACATTCATAAAAGCTTTTACAACTAGGAGGTCACTAAATAGTCACCCCAGGAACTGTGCAACTAACTCATGTCACTTGAGGGAAGGAAAAAAATATATATATTAGCCCAGTTTTGTGGGAAAACAGTGAAAGAAATCGCCATCATCTGCCATCTTCTTTAATCTAGTGCCAACAGATTAAACCAATAATTGTCAACAGTACCACTTCATGTTTGGTGTTTGCTACATTTCCTTCCTTTCCAAAATCTTTTAAGAAAAACATTTGAAGAAAAGATGATGGAACAAAGGTCTCAGCATGCAAGCTTGCTTTAACATGGAAGGCAAAGTAAGCATTAATAAGTGCCCTTACCAGAATAAGTTCACACCTGCAAAAATCAACTCGCCACAGCCTTGTGAGTTAAAACGTGTCAATTGAGCCACAACTGACAGTACGTTCCCCGCTTAGTACGTTTTACACTGAAAATCGGACAAGACAGTTTTTACAGATGTGCTAGTTAAGAGAATTTTGCTAAACCATGGTAACTTAGTTCACATGTAGTCACATGAAGACACCCTACAGCAGAGTACCCGAGTAGGAAGGGAGGTGCTGCTGTACACCCCGTGAGATCAGTCACAGGGAAACTCATTTGCTCTTCAGGTTCCAAAGTCTCACAATATTATTCTCGGCACCTCTGGTGTTTCAGGATTGCACGGTCATCCACCATCAACAAGATGAAACAACACACGGACCTATTTTGAACGAAGTCTATTAAACACAGTTGAAGCACAGTGTCACTGAAGCACCATGTATTTCCATCCCCTGTTGTTTGATCTAATTAGGGGACGGGGAAACAAAAAGGCCTCTGCACATTTAATATATGCTGTTATGCCATCTAGTTGCATATTCACTAGAGGCTTACTTCATTTGGCCTGAATATAAACTTGGAAGAACTTCGGGTTCTTTTAATGGTAATGATCTAGTTCCTGTATAGTACAGTCAAGTGAGAAAGCTTGGCATAGGAAAACTTAAATAGCAACAAGAGTACACAGTACTCTTCAAGAAGAATTTAAGCTTCACCCCATGCTCCACTTGACACATTGCAAAATGCTTATTGACACTGTTTTGCACTTCCTCGAGACTGTCCTGCAGGTTCTGTAACCCTATTTCAGCCATGTAGCCACATTAGTGCGGGTTACATATTTGCATCTTGCTGCACCTGGGTTTTGAAAGCAAGTTGCAAGTGCACCTGAATGAGTGATTATTTCCTTTCCAAGTGCCAAACTGTTTGCATAAGACTCAGTAGTACAATGCTGAAATTTTAAGTATTTACCTCCTTCTCCTCTCATGGAGAATTCTAGATCAGAACTTACCCCTCTAAAATTAAATATAAACAGAGAAAACACACCCCCACAATAATAAAAAAAAAATGCTCAAGAGACACCCAGTTCTGGTTCAAACCTCTACTAAGAGCTTGTAGAGCCATTCGAGCATAAAGAAAGAATGAAGCTACAGYGCCCCCAAGTGTGAGGGGATGTGAAGTGGAAGGAAGAAGTCTGGAGATGCGCTGGGAAGAGAAAAGGTCTCTGGCTTTCAGGAGGACCCTTACTAACGAAAAATGTGCTTCCTTGTACTTGAAAAAGTGAACTTTGTCCTTATACATTATAGACACACCATGTATTATAAACAGGTGCAAGACAAATACCAAAGACATCTTCACTTTCAACTGCCTTTTCAAATGTTTGTGGGCTGAAAGTGTTAAGTTCATTCTCACCACAGGAACACAGCAAAAGCATTTTAGTTGTCTAATGTAGAGGCCTTTAAACAGTAACAGTAGCAAGTAGTATCTCAGTGGAAGGTTAAATTTAACACTGTAGAGACAAGTACAGTGATGCTCAGTCCAGGACAAAAGCACTTTCTCAGTGCCTGGGCCTCATAGCAGAGATCATGCTTCAGTCTACCAGCAAGGTTTCTTTATATAAAATTTGAAGAGCTAGTAAGGCATCTTTGACTAGTTCTCAAAAAAATATGCAAATCAAGTTGGAGGCCACCTAAAGTAGGCAACAGGAAGCACTGAAGACAGGAGCGTATCTTCAGTCTCATCTCTCACTATTGCTGGGGCTTTCTGCCTACCACCAAGAGGCACCTGCATCTGTTCAGGACCACAACCTCAAGGCCAGACACTGGCTCTCTCACCTCAGTGGTCAGATCACTTAAACAAGATAGAAGAGGTCCAAGTTCAATTCATTTATAAGCCTGAGGGGATTTCAACTCCTCCTCCCCAAACAACTAAGTTAAGCTATTTAACCACAGGAACACTGTCATCACTTTCTACTGTTTTACATGCAATCCTTAAAATGTTCACTGGCCCAGAAACAAGAGCAAAAGCCAGTCCAATTCTCTCACTTTGGGAGCCTGGGCATGTAGGAGGCACAGGTTTGAATCCCCTTGGGGAGAAAAGGAGCTGAACCTGGAGTCCTCACTCTTTGGGAATGCTCTAACCACTAAGCTATTACTAAAGCGTGGGAGGAGTGGCCTCTGTTTTGTTTTGTGCACAGCCCATCTGATAGGTCTTCAATAAACAAGCACCAAGAACACTGTGTTCTCCCAGCTCCAAGAGGAGGTAGAGAGGGGAACATTTAATCTATGGATCCAGAGTGAGCTTGAGCATTAGATAGGTATGGAGCTACTCCCTGCTCACAAAACAAACACTCCTGGGCACAGCTGAACATCTGATGAAGTTCTGCTTAGGTGCTTACTGACTTCACCTCCGAGGTTAAAAGGGTCCTGAGCAGAAGCTTTGTTTATACCCTAACTCAGAGCCTCAAACTTTCTGGAACTCAGCTACAGCATTTGGGCTGCAGAATTGTCTTTTGGTGACTTGGTGAAAACCAGGAGCTTTCTCTTGCTGAGCAATTATCATACAGAACAGGGGAATCCCAATGTTGCTGACTATGAGGGCCACTTGAGCAAATCTTAAGATACTCCATTCTATTTTTTCAAAAGACTATAAAAGCATCAAGTTTGAAAAGCAAAGCATTCAGAAGCTAGGAAACACCAGAGTCATGTCTACGCATATCATCCCATCTTTCAACCTTTAAGTTTACATCCTATTCTAGGAAATACTTATTCTATTAGGATTACTTCTTCATACAGTGCAGTCTGTTGAAGAACCTCCTCTCTTYACTGTTACTGTGAGCCACATACAGCACACAAGACAGGGCAAACTGATCATCAAAAATGCTGAATAGTAAGCTCTGTCACAATCATAATCTAAAGGTACACTATCTGTCTGAATCATCTTTAATAGAGGCTGCCACATACATACCCAGAGCTGTAAGAAGTAATATAGTATTGCATATGCAGATTCCTCAAAGGTATTTCAGTGGAACTTCTTTACCGTATGTATGCAATTAGAAGTTGAAGCAATTACTTTGAGGAGGATTTTTATGTCACTAAGAAGCTGCAAGTTTCAACACTTCTTTTTTTAAAACCTTCTTTAACAAAAACAAACAAACAAAAAACCCCACTAAGTTCTGATGCATTACAGCCTGGCAGTATAAGCCAGGGATGCATGTGGTCTATTGGGTCATGGCAATAACCAGGGCTGAAGCAGAACACCCTCTCAGACTGGAGGAGTCTTTGCTATCAAATTAAGTCATGTGGCAGGAGAGAAGCCAAAACACAGCCCAGTAGCGAAGAAGCTTCACCTAGCAGAGTCCCCTTGGGCATGTCTGAGCAAGTCCCTTGGAAGGGGCCACAGCAAACAACCCAGTTCCTTCTCACATAAGGAGTGTGTGAGGAGTGCCAGTAACAAAGACCTCATAAGACCCTATCTTTAATAGTGGAAGATTAACAGTATTTAAATAAGATTTTGAAAAACTTTGCCTGGAAAATGCAAAAAGAGTTTCACTCTACTTATAATAATAGAAAAAAAGATAGAGTAACAAACAGCAACACTACGGTGCAAAAGAAAATTCTTCTTCCTTAAATACGCATACTTTACACATGATATTATTTTACATATAGTATACTTCAGCAAAGAATGGGTTTTCACCTAGGGATAGCTTAAACACATTCATTGGTTAAGTTTCGTTTAATATGAGCTAAACGG
This sequence comes from Apteryx rowi, assembly GCF_003343035.1. NCBI lineage: Eukaryota > Metazoa > Chordata > Aves > Apterygiformes > Apterygidae > Apteryx > Apteryx rowi. Next base: position 545,443 of record NW_020449797.1, read on the forward strand.
TCCCAAAATATTAAATGGCAATACCCCCCCCCAAACTAGTGTTTTGTAATTTCTCGACTCAGAAATTAGCTGCCATGTCCACATTTTAAATTCTCCTTTGTTAGCTCCTAATGAAAGTCAGGAGTCTGGTTATTCATCTGGGATTGTCCTCCCTTGCTAGATCCTTGGGAAAAGCACAAAAACAAAAAGCCCCACTGACTACAGCTGTTCTATTCTCCTAGTATCCATGCCAGTATTTTCCGATGGGGAATACTCTGTTCCATGTCCAGCAACAGAAGACACCTCTATACATACTCAGAAATCTTCTGTTTTCCTTCCCAAACCTCATCTTTCTAACCCCAACTGTCCAAACTATTAACATGTCACTTTTTTTTTTTTAATTTGGAGTTGGGGGGTAGGAAGCATGTCTCCTGTGTTTAGGAGAAGTAAACTTTTGCTGTTCATGGCTTTTTAATTTTTTTTTTTAATGTATTTGATGCAAAGTCTTGATTAGCTCTAGAGAGATCAAATCTGGAAAGTTTCAGCTGAAGTTAAGTTCCTCATAAAGCTGAGATCCTGAAAACTGGGAATTAAAATAGAAATAGGCATGCAATGTTAATACAATGGTGAGTATTCATGACTAAGATACAAAGTAGAACAGCCATCTAGTTCATGTGCTATCACTAATTCTCTTATTCATGCATTCCACTCTTCCTCCATAACTTAAAGTATCACTCATCTATACTTTCATATCTGGATAGAGAAGAAAGTCAGTTACAATTACATCATAATTTTTAAAGAAAATTTGTAATAAGGTATCATCAGCAACAGAAAACACCTAAAAATAGAAAACCAAATACCTCATGTCAAGATGCTATCAGTAGATAATATTCTGTAACTAGAAATAGCACATGAAACAATAAGCCAAGGACAGAAGTTTCATCTTTCAAAAGTTTTAGAATAGTAGACTTCAATTTAAAGTGATGTTACTTTAAACAAATCAAAAACTGAAAATAAAATAGTGCAAAGATATGAAGTCTCCCCCAAGTGTTCCTTAAAATTCATTACATCTTTCTGCAGCAAGCACATCAACCTAAGTTCATTTAGATCACCCACAAATTAAAACACCATCTGTGTAAGAAACAAAAGGATGAGGACACTATGGAAGGACAGTGGTTTGCACCAGCACAGCCAGGCAAAGAAATTGCTATTCCTGTCTCCAAGAAGTGGGGCAGAGCTGAACGGCAGCAGACTGTCAGTCATCTCAAGATGGCTACCTGCTCTCAAACCCTTTCCATATGGTATCCTGATGCCAAGCACACTCAGTTCAGCAAGAGTTTGCTTAAAGCTAATTTAAATGTAAGCACTATCTATTTACTGCTATGATAACTGGCACTTTTGTTAGCCCACAATCAGTGGGCCAATTTGGTCCTGAAAATACTACAGCTGTGTTCATATGACATTACATTTAAATTCATAGGACCTGCTACAAGATGCAACACCACATAAATAGAGTTACTATGCTTTCAGGCTCAGCATGGCACATCCAAAAACTAATTCTCTCTACTCACAGTGTAACTTTGCAGATTAAGAGACAACCATGACCATCAGCTTGGCATAATGAGCACCAAACCTACCGGCCATACAAAAAACAAAACAAAACAAAAAAAAACCCTTAGAACTTGAAACCTGTAAGGAGAAACATACAATTGTTTCATGATAAAAGGAAGTAATAATATTTTGAAATATGGACAATAAATGGAACCCTGCAGCAAAGTATCAAGGAGCTTCTGGACAAACCTACTAGCACACAGCCTCAATCCTGCAAACACATGTATGCTTCACTTAACCACACATGAGCAGTCCTGCTAATTCACAGCTGCTCCCAATAATTACATTAAGCAGTTGCAGGTCTTTTCAGGAGAAATGCTGAAATTATGTTACACACATAGCATTTTTAATGGAGTACCTGCTGGTTTATTTTCCATCCATTATTACTATCTGATAATCTAAGAATTATGTAACTACCCTCAGTAAACAGTTCCCATTGCAAATGTGACAGTAGGTGGTCAAAGTAGTACTGTTAAGACAACAAATACTCCAGTTCAAAATGAAAATCTTCAGCAAAAAAACAAAAAGCAATCTTCAAAACAAACATGCTTGTTTAATATCATAAGAAGTGGCATAGGGCCACAAACTCTTCATCTGAATAAAGCAGAACAAATGCTTTGCCCTTGTGGAATAAGAAAATAACAACCTATTTCTATAGAACTACAAAAGTACTTTGCTTTTGGGGTGGGGGGGATTTTTTCTTTCTTTCTTTTTTTTTTTTTTTTAAGACCCCAGTAGCTGAATGCTTAAACAGACCATATAAACATGAACTTCATCCTTGTTTTCTGAAGATAAAATATTTAGAAATGCTCTATAAAGAAACAGCAAACACAGTGAACATGGTTATTACCAAAAGAATTTTAACAAGTGTCTATCAACTAAAATCATTGTTCAGCTCACCTCATTAATCTAGAAACTGTTTTACAGCTACTTAGTCTGGGGAAAATTCATCCTTCCACTTCAGAAGGCTGCAGAAACTTTTTCACCAGTTAGGTTTTAATACAAAGGCTTTTCACTGAGGGAGATGAATTTCACAAAAGCTTGACAGAAGGTATTTTTCTAATCTAAAGAAATTTCAAGACCTCAAATACTTAATTCCCCCATCTGAAATGCAGTCAACAAACAAGACCTTCTAGACTGAGTTAGGTCTCTTATTTGAGAAGAGGAAGACCAGGTTTCAAGTACCAATTCAGTCTGGGTCGCACTCATGCTTGAATGTGATACTCATACAACCAAGGTGAATGCTCTGACAAGACTATTTACCATTTTGAAGACATTCAATTTCTACTGCTTGAGAAGACCTGCTTTGTGTATTCAACTGCCCTTTCAAGTCACTGATCTGAGACAGGCAATAGATAGACTGAAATCTCAGACCCGCATGCTCATAGTTTTGGGCTATTCTGATCTTACTATTCTCTCCAGTTTTGACAGGACTTCCACCCTTTACTGAAGAAGCCTTTCCCAGTAAGCACTTTGTCAAAAGCACTATGTTTTCACCACAAGTTTTGATTTTGATAGATCAGTCTTCTCCGAAGCAAACAAGAAAACAGATGTTCTATCAAGAACATCCCAGCAAGTTCTGAACTTCACTCTTTCTAACCGCCCCCAAAGACCTTGCTGAAATATAGGGTTCCATTCTTCATTTAGTAACCTGCCCCGCACATTTCCTAGACTCAGTTCCACAAAAGAGAAATGAAAAGGCTGTTGTAAGAAGTTTCTAGAGCTTCACCATTTGCTTCAATAACAACAGTATCCACTTTCAGGATACTCTCCTGCAGTTCACTCTGGATTTCCAACTCAGAGCATCCTCTGTGAAGAGTCATTATTTTGCCTAACAAAGTGAAGGAAAGCAATTGCCACAAGGATGTAACAGCTGCTTCTCTTCTATGTTTGCTTATAATGATGAGAGTGTTGCAATAGAGTGTTATACAGCATGTTGGTTCAATTCCATATTCATTCTAGCCTTCAGAATTGTTGACAGTAATTGCAGTAAATTCTTAGAAGAAGCTTCCCCTTGCCATCTCAAAGCCCAATGTTTAAGTTCTTCCCAGATAGAGCCCAGGATTCAGGAGCACAGTCTACCCAAGAGGTATCGCTTACTCTGAAAAGAAAATAGTTTACAGATTCTATTATCCACTTTAAGACCATCTTAATCTCTATGGGATGGTGTGCTTGATTTCAGTGAGCATCAGAATCTACTGCTGCACCATACAAAGGAATCGCATCTCAAATGATGTTAATTACTAAACTATATTATCCCTGGCTTTTGTTACTAACAGAAAGAGAAGGAAAAGATTTCATACAGTTTTATCCCTGGAAAAATCCCTCTGTACTATTTCAAAGTGAAATAAATAGGTTTAATAATGATTGGCTTCAGAACTTACTGGTAGCTTTTTGTTAGACTGCCTGACTCCTACCACACTGTATATACTTAGTAACAACTGACAGCATGTGCTCTTTCCAGTTCGATTTCCATTCAATTTCTTAGAAGCTTTGAACAACAACAGGAATTGAAAGCTTCTTACAAATCCTACCATGTACATTTGGATTGTCTACTCTGTTCTTTGTAAACAAATATTTAAATATTACATAGAGCAAATATTTAAAGAGTAGTATTCATTTTTATGCTGAAATTATGAAAAAAATTTCATCATGAATCATGCATCAGATTTGTATGTTGGTTTCTGTTACAGAATTAAGTATTTCATTATAGCAGCCTAAAAAAACTGCTCATCTGAAAATAAATCTTTTTTTTTCATAATATCTAAATGCATAGCCTTTGGGAAAATGAGAACATACCCAGTAAGTATCACACAGAGTTGTCATCAAATGGAACTACTTTGACCTCCTGTAAGTGACAAAAGGCTTCTCTCAGCTCCTCATCTGCCCAGCTCTAGACAGTAAGGAAAGTATGCCCACTGTGAGATCCTATGCTTGACCCTATACAGTTCCATTCAGTACAGTGCCAGGTAACCAAGGTGAGATGGTAACAGTCAAGCGCATACTTGCAGCTTGCTCACTTGGCAGCTCTAGAAATTGGTTTGTAACAAACTAGAAGAAAGATTTTCTTGTCCCCCTACTCCCAATAACAAGCTCTTTTGCAAGCGCACTGAGACCAATTTCAAGCCATTCCAGATACTGGCTAGCACCAAGTACCAGCATGGCCAGATGGATTTCTGCTTTTCCTGAATTGTTACTGCATAAAACACTCAGAGAACAAGGTGATGCTCATTCTAACAGGTTACCACTTTGGTTTCTAGCCCATTTAATCTCCTAACCAAGGCACTGCAAACTTCTGGGTGCAAAGAAGAAATAAAAGATGCAAAGTACTACTGGGCAGAATCTCCACATGCAGACCAGACTTCACTACGCAGGGCAGAACCAGATGGTAGGGTTATATCAGCACAGGATGACCTGGGATAAGTTTGCACCAAAGCTGTATCTTCAGCACAAGGAAACAGCCTTTCATTGAAACGGCATTTGTTTGACCCTCCCACACCAGCATCCTTGGAGRAAGGCAGTGCTGCGCAAGTGCCACTCACAGCTGCCACGAGAAGCAGATCATTGCAAACAAGTGGCAAACCCAGTTGCCACTGAGGCAGCAGTTGTCAGTGATGCTTTGAAGAAGTTGCAACATTAGTACGGTTTATCAAGAAGAGGTAAGCACTAATGCATCTAAAGCAACCAGCTTTGATTAACAAAGATTCCCAAACAGTCCCCAGGCAGCACATGATTTCGTCCTCAAATCAACATGAAAGTTTACAAGGATTCAGGGATATGTCTACATTTTGCCCATTTACTTCAGAGAAAGCTTCTCAGGTTGTACAAAGAGTATTTACATGGATTGCCTCAGAAACCTGTATGAGATATAAGTTGTCTGTCTGAACAGAAGTGAAAAAGTTCAAGTCTTCTTTCATGGGACAAGAGCACTAAACTGTCCACTTCAAAGGACCCTTCTGTCCAAATTCTTACCTCTACAGYCATGAGTCAACCGTAAAGGCACATTTTCCATTTAGAAATAACTATGAAGTTTTTCCACAAAAAAAGTCCTGATTTTTTTCCCCCAGTATTTATTCAACCTTAATGTCACTTCTATTTATTTAAATAACACTGCTATTGAAGTATGTAGTTCACTGCAGACCTATTTGGAAGTCTATTAATATTAAAAATTAAAATTCAAGAATCTTTCCTTTTTGACTGAATATACTAACTTCAATGAAAGACCTCCCGCCTTGCTTCCTATGCAAATTATTTCTTAAGACACAGAACAATTCCTTTAACTGGACTGCCCCCTGAATAAAATCTGAAAAGATGCTATATTCCACAAGAAATCTTTCTTCTTGAAATCATCTTTAAATGGACAGTTTGGGAGTGTACATCTAGAGAAATCCTCAGTTTCCCATCCCCACCAAGAGTTGTTTTAGAAGACATTACAAAACATAAACTTGGTTGTTAGCAAAGTTAATTTTTAACCTCAGTCCTAACAAGTATGTTTTAGCAACTATTTATTTTGAGGAACAGTAAGGTATTCAACTTCCATGTCAGCTGTTCAGAAGAACCCTCCGAATCTCCTTAGCATGTTTTTATGCATATGCATTCCTTACTCAGAAATAATTTTGAGCCACATCACTACCCTACCCCACAGGATTTGAGCTTCAGGAGTGGTGCCTCACCAAAAACATGCAAGTCTGTCAAGCAAGTTGAACCCTCAGACTTTTGGCTCTGAGACAAGGAGCATACATGGGAAGCTCACCATGCTCTATTACTACGAAATTAATTTTTGTACTGGAAGCACCATGAAGCAGCAATATTTCCCACTGTCCTTAGCACAGTTACATTTACACTCTGAATTCACAGTGAATGAAGACTGCACTTCTCCCAAATCTCCTTTACCAGTATGAGTAAGCATACCAACTAACTCTAAAAAGGAGAAAAAACACAGAACAATCTATGCTTCGGTATCAGGTATTCACTTAATGTATAAGCCATAGAGTTAACTACTACCTTTAGAATCTAGATTTTCAAAATAACAATGTGCAATACAAAAAGTATTTTCTGCATTGAAAAAGACAATTTGCATTCTTAATGAAACCTTACCAGAAAGCTTGAATCCTTCAAAAGACAGACCTGAAACCAAGTACTGAAAGAAAGAGAATCAACATTTAACTTTCCCAATTTACACATACTCTTCTTCTGACAGATTCCAGACAACATAAATCACACAGAATTGCCATGTTCTGAATAGTTAGAAAAGCAGCAGAACAATAGGAGCCAAGACACCAATATGCTTGCTAAAAGCCAGACAAAAACATTTCCATTTGGCTGCTTTTTCTGTGTACTGGAATAGAATAGTAGCAATAAAAATGTCAGAATTAAGCTTCTCTTATAGAACACTATTTACACATTAATTTCTAGGTAAATATAAGCAACTATTGTAAAACCTACTTGTAAAAAAGTAATCTAGACTAAGTTATAAGGCTTCCAAAATCCTTTTCTGTAATACATAGGCAAGGATAGATTGGACACATATGAAGTTAGGGCAAATGCTGAAAACATCTCAATCTTGACCTGATAAGGACCTATCTTCATAACATGCTGAACTCCAGAAAACACAAGTGTGCAACAGCTGCCAATTATTTGCTTCTATTAACTGGCAGCAGACATAAGTTTGCATTCAGTATAAACTGGAAATTCAGAGAAAAAAAAAGTTTGAGGCAAATCTTCTGCCTTTCTTCAGTCTTCCTTCAACATTAAAGTCAGTGCAAATCTAGATTAGAACTAAAATTCAAATAAATGGAAAATCCAAAGACAGTTTAATCTGAGTGGAATGTTCTATTGGCAACCAGGCTGCATTTTAAAGCTAAAAGTTTTGTTGCACCAAAACACCAGGAACAGTGGAGGTTCAGCAATATACTGCAATGGAAAAATCTTTCAGAAAAGAGGTTCCCCTCCTCTTCAAAAAAAAAGCACAGGAAAAGCTTTGGGACTTTAAATAAGTTTCCATTTTCAATTCCATTTGTTCTTCCTTTGAAGAAATATCATATTATTTCATACTTACCTTCTAGGAGCTAAAAGATTCTTAACAAAATAAATACTTTGGAAAACAAACCTGTTTAAAAGCAATCCAATAAAAAGCAAGAAAATTCAAAGAAAGGAAAGTTTAAGTAAGAGGATGTTGCACTTTGAGACTTAAAACTTAGTCTCACAGGGACAGAAAGATGTTTAGGTAGACAAAAGACATGCCAGGAAAGACCTGCAGCTGAGAAAATCCTATTACTGACTCCAGAAAGCACAGGAAAGTGATGAAAACAGCTACAGTTTCCAATTAATTCAGAGGAAAAAAAAAAACAACCAACCATACATTTTCAGAAGCACTGTGTTTTCTTCTAGCACAACACCTGCATCAAAAGTTAAGTTCTTGTAGATTCACAAAAGGAATAGTTGTATCAGATTACATAAGGTAAGTAGCAGTATGCACCCTAGCGTCTCCTCTGCTTTTAAAAGTTTGGTTTCTACACAAAGCTAGAGTAAAGAAAATGGTTAACTGTTTACCAGGTTTGAACAGAACAAAACCAGTTCACTTTCCTAACTCAACTTTTGGCAGTGATCTAATCCATGCTTCCCGGGAGAATACACAAAGGGAAAAAAAAAAAATCAAAATCATTGGAAACGAAGAAAGTGGTAAACAAAAGAAAAACTACCACTTAACCTTTTGGATTTAATTAATATATGTAGCCTAAGTGAAAATTTCCATGTTTGACTTGATTTCTGAAGTGAGAGCTAAGCTTTTTCTTCTTTTTTTTTTTTCTCTTCCTTAAAGTATAAGCAGTTTACTGGAATACCTGTGACAGCAATTTTGGAAATTTAAACACTCAGTATCCACAGGAAAACACACTCAAGCCTTTGTAACATACTTTGTCCCACAATGGTATACTCCTAGCTGTGAAGTCAGAATCAGTACTTTTCCACTATGTTCATTTCAAAAGGAGAAATCCTGGGCTGAAGAAAGAGAGTAAGAAAACAAAACAGCAAGAATTTCTTCAATGCTCACTTTGTGGTTGCGATAGTGAGACAATATCATTTTCCTTTAAACAAACTATTTTGGTCCTACTCAGTGAAAAGCTATTATTTTCTACAGCTTAAGAGCTCATATACTTTTTACTTAATACTTTGCATACTAGTATGCCAACTTCTAAATCTTTCCAAGTTCTCAGTACTTTTTACTTGGAATATCTATCTACTCAAGATGTATAAAATTTCTCCATATGAGTAAAGAATAATCCAAATGCATGCCAATGGCCCCAAATGAAGACAGTTATTTACATATTAAACAGGGAAACTAAGTTATGAGAGCTTTTTAGAAGAGCCTAGAAAGAAGTTAGCTTTTGGCACAACAGAATTAAAGCAGAGAGCAGAAGGATCACTGCTACCCATACCACGTAAGCATCAGAGTGAGAAAAATAATTTAAGATAAAGGACTAAGTTGACATTAGAATACACTAGCATAGACTGACCAAGGATCAGCTCTAGCTAGGAGCTTAAAGTACAGTCAACTTCACGTGGAACAAGCAGGAGCAAAAAAATAAATAAATAAATAAAAATAAAACAGAGTTAATATGACTTGGCAATTGCTAGATCAGGAGGAACAGACACTGTTGCCTACAAAGTACCTTCAAGCACAAGTACTTCTGGTTCTGCAGATCTCTCTATATTAGCTCCTATGAAAAAAATTAAGCTTTTTTTTGTTTTTGTTTGAGCCACCAGTACACATTCTACTACTTACCTCAGTAGTAAACAAGAGATGAGAAGTCTGTGCTCAATTTCTTCATCTTATAGCTTCCAAATTCTGCCAGAAAACAATCAGGCCGATATCAAATGCCTGCTTCAATTTTCACTTTTTTGAAAACAAAAGCTCTAGTTATGATGACCTGAAAACTGATTCACTGGAATCACAGTTACCCCGATCAAGTTATCCCACACAATTGTAAGAAAAAGGTGAATAAGCAAGGTCATTCCAAACAAGAACGCTATCCAGCTAGCACAGAAAAATTATGGGAAGGCTCCAAACACAGGAGCAGCATTAGAAGTGACCCAGATATCTTTCTTTACACCACTTTAAGAGCCTCCACTGTTTTCAAGCAACTCTCTATCCCATTCAAAGACATTCTCAGAGTCAGACAATTCTGCAGTTGACAAGGTTGCAAAAAGAAAATTTCCTTAAGTCTCTCTCAACAAATGGACTGAAGCTTTCAGAAAGCAGGAAAGTAGGCTGAAGGAGGGAGGAGTCAGAAAAGGGGATCTAAGGGTTATTGATAATTTCTTAACTTTAAAAAATATATAGATATGTTCACACCCCACTTCAGAACACTCCCTGACCTTTCAAGATTAAGTTTTCCTCCTTAACTTCTCCAGACAGCCTACCCCCCCACACATACACACAAGTGATAAAGACCCATCAGCAGTACATGTTTACAATAAATATTGCAGAGGTACAGTTTGATTTTCTAGGCTAGCAGAAGCTGCAAATAAGACCTGTCATTTAAACGCATCATGTCATTTCTTCAGTATTTCTCCTATTACTGAGAAAAATATCTGAACAAAAAAAAAAAAACAAAACCCAAAAAACAAAGACAGACAAATGTTTTCTAAACTATCAATCTGCGGCTTTTGAAGGGATCACCCTACAATATATAATTAAACCCATTCCATCTAAGGCCTGGAAGAGACAGAAAATACTTTCACTCTGAACTGAATTCACAAAAAACAAGGATATGTTTTCACTCATTTTACATCAGAGTACTAAGGGAAACCGAAGCCAAGTTGGGTATTTGCATGATACAGGGAGACTAGAATGGGTCAGATTCCTCCTCCCCTCAGTGAGGAAACTGTTTAGATTTAGTCTGTTCTGGCCTAAGAATTTAATCCAAGACACCTTTCCCCTGTGACCGGCCAACAGTAAGCATCACAGGGGAACATATGTGACACTATCATGCAGTAGGACACAGTCAAATTAACCCAGACAAAAATCCCACCACCTAGCAGAACTGCCTAACACTTTGCAGGTATAGATTTCAAAGTTCACTGAAGGAAGTTACTTCTGTTGTGCCGGAAGGCTAAAAAGATTCAAGACAAAGTTACAAAGGGACTTATCAAAGACCATACCAAAAGCAGATGAAAGATCTGGAAAGTTAAATACCAGAGCCACTGGGCTAATCCATTTGAGAACAAGGAGCATATCCTGAGGTTCACTCTTACTGCTCTTCACAAGCATGCACCAGAGCTCATATACAATGCACACACAAAGGAAAGAGATAATGAACTGCATTATGAGAAAAATCTAGCAATGGAACAAAAAAAAAAAAAAAAAAAAAATCAAGTGCCATTTTGTCCTCTGTGGACATACACAAGGGAACTACTACCGCCTCCCCAGCAGAGGTTTTAGTTGTCCTATGCACTGCAGAGGAACAAGGAGAGAGGATGATGCCCATTCCAGCTGTTGCTAGGAGCTTACCTAACTTTTTGGTACAGTTTGACTGAAACAAGTTTCCAAGCATTTTGCCAGGATTTGGAAAGGTAAGGAAGAAAAGGATTCCCTCCATCCCACATTCTCTGCCAAGCCTAGGTCAGAGGCAGTTCCCAAAGATAAACTGAAAGGGGTCATAACACAAGAGGGAACATAGCTGGCTGCTGACATGGCCCTTCTCCTGTCACAGGCCATACGGCCTTCTGTGCAAACTCTGGGATTCCCATTAGGTTTATTCGCTAGAGTGGTAGGCCTAAGGAAACAATGAAGTGCTCAAAGTCCTCCCAAGCTCACCCTCCGCTTTCCTGCAAAGCGGACAGAGGTTCCAGACGAGTTCTACTGCTACGCATCTGGTAAATACAGTCTTGCAAAGCAAAGGGAAAGCACTTATATGGCTCCCCGCAGCAGTTACCCACACAAAAGACAGAAGAGGAGGCTAGAAGGAAAAGCCACTCAGTTAGCAACATTTTCCCTTTCCAGAGAGAGATCAAATAAACATATCACTCCTGACTGATGTTTAAGAGCAGTTTAGACAGAGAGCTCTAGTGATGAACATGACTCACTCTTCCTGGACAGTCTATGCCATTGCTTTACTATCCTAATTCTTGAAAATTTTTCTGAATGTCTGATGCAAGTCTGCCTGAAATTTAGATCTACTGGTCATTCAATCTAGTTTGTGTTTCCTTCCTCTTTGCAGCAGTCTTGTCTTCTCCTCCAACCCCCACGCATATGGGGACGTACTGCCTTAGCCTTTTTAGCTGACTACACCACCACCAATTCTTTCAACCTCTCCTCAAGAAAAATCAGAGATCTAGAAGATATGATGCAAGCTCCCATCAGTTATCGACATCATTTTAAATTCTCCTGCTGCTATCCAGGATTCTAACTCTCCCTCCCAGCTAGTCATCTGCATTTCAACAAGCACATGACTCCATTAATCAAGATACTGAGAGTATTGCACAGAATCTTGCAGAACCTGTACTGCACGCTCGCTTCCATTTTATTACCAAGTCTCTATAAACTGCTCTGAGGGTGGTTTTCCAGCTAGTTTTACACTCACTGCAAAATAATTTTTAGACCTTGGTTTCCCAGCTGGTTAATCAGAATACTGAGGCCTCCAATAGCATCAACATGTTAACAATATAGCTCTCACTGTTCCACAAGACCTATTACTCCATTATAGAAGGAGCAGAAATGTTAGATTTAAAATAATTTATCCTTGATAAGTCTGTTTTGGCTGTTCAACTTTTTTTTCTAGGCACTGAAAATGTGTTTGATCACTGGTTCCAATTATTTTTTCCTTGAGCTAAAGCTAAATTTATAATTTACTAGTTCTTCTTCATCACACCCCACTTGCCCCTTGCTGAAGATGTGTGCATTATTATTCTTTTTCAGTTTATTATTTCCCTCCACTATCAGGTCTGAGATTGCTTCAGCTAGTTCTTTAAGACCCTTGAATGAATTTCACCTGGCCCTGTCAGTCCAAAAATCTGTAGCTTATCCAAGTAATCTACAGTTTTTTCCTCTAGTCTAGGCCAAGTATTATTTACTATTTTGTCTCTGCAATTAACTACACTGTCTGGATTAACCATTTCAGACCGTATAATCACCTCAGCCTTCTCAGCATCATCTGTTAATAATTCCCTATTCCATTAATCTGTGGATCTTTTTATCTTGGTTTCTTCCATTATCCCTTTTAGCTGCACCTCATTATGTATTTGGCTGTCCCTGTTTTCTCCATACCTCCTACTGCACTTCTTCACGTACGTCTTCAACAACCTACACTAACTTCTGATTTTCTGTGTTTGCTGAGTTTTATGTTTCCTATGTTTTAATGAAGAGCTCAAGATTTAAGCAAAGTTCTTTTTTCATTACTTTTCTTTCTGCTGCAATGAAACAGTGTGTGTGGGACTACATCACTTCTAAGGAAAAAAGAAATGGATCTCAAAGATTTACCTCTGATGAAGCTTTACATGCCAATTCTAAGCTTTTTGACATTCATGGGTTTTATTCAACTATTCTGTCATCTCCTAGCCTACGTAAGCTAACACTTTGTTATCACTCCTGCAGAACCTGCCTCGCACCTATACAATCTCAAACTATTCCTTTCTGTCAGTCTAAAAGACTATTTTCATGAATTCACAGGCCTCAGTGGAGCAGTATGTTCTGTTTAGTCTTTTCAAGACATGCTGGAGGGTAATGGGAGATTTTAACTAGAAAGTCTCATACTTTGGATGATTCTTCCCCAGCTACTGACATTCACCTTATATTAATATTGCAGTTATATACATCTAATGGAAGCTGTACAGAAGAGTTTAATAAACACATGTTAAGACCTTCCATTGCTGTTCCTTCCCCATATCTTTGTGTTGGTATGCAGACATCTAACATACTGGGTGGACTGACCCACTAGTCTGCAAGGTCTTGAGTAATATACTATAAATACATGCAATACTGAAAATGCAAAAATATACGTTCGTGTACACACACACTCCCACATTCTAGCCCACAATAAGAGATCCTGAATACAAGTCAAAGCAACAGGAATCTACATTAAGCAATAATGTATTTTTTATAGATTCTGATACAGGCAATGCTACTTATTAATCAGAAGCAAAGAAGAAAGCTCGCTTAGGATTCCACTGTGTTTCAGAAGAATTTTTCACCAGAAAAAAAATCTCTAGAGTTTTTCACTAGAGGCATACTCAGAGAGATGCCAAATCAGGGTCCTAAAAAGGAGCCATGTTGACACTGGCAGCTGCCAAGTCTGCAGCTTACACCAGCTGTATGGTACATTCCACCAACTTGCTCCAGACACACAGCTGCAAAAAGAGCCAGCAGCAGAGCTGCTCACACCCAATATTTCTTGGTTACCCCAACAGTCAAGAGGGCACTTAGACCCAGGAAGAAACAGCTACCAGACCAGGAGGGAATTCACATCTTGGATTTCCTCACTGACCAATCCCACATGCGTGGCAGGAAGACAAAAAAGCACATTTCCCAATTCTGCCTTCCACAAAGAAGCTCAGACTACCAGTTTGGGACAGACCATCCCACAGGACAGAGAAGGTAGACAGCACTGGTTCCCAGGAGAACCTTTAGGTTCCAAGTTGCCTCTTTCTGCCCTGGGCTTTTTGTCCTTTTATGGCTTGGATAGAGAATAAGGTTAAGATAGCATAGTGGTACATACTACTGTGGACTTAGAGAAAGATTGTTTCATATCCTAACACAGGAACATAAAGCAATACAATGAGTCCTTTAACTACTGATACTAGCCTAAACAGGATTTTATTTTATTATAATATTACTAAGCTGTTTACCTTTAGAATCACTGCTAAAAGCTGCAAGTTCTATAGAATAATTACATTTTGTTTAATATTTTGCTTTATCTGCCACTTTCATGGCAGAGATTTGAAAAAAATTCCTCTCGGCCGTGAAATTAACAGAAAATCATTTCATGTCTGAAAACAGTCCCCAGCATCCAAAACAGAATGCTGGGATTGGATTATTTCTTCCATGAATGATGATCCAAAGGTTACAAAGAATTTGCATTTATGAGTGCAATCATAAGAACTAAAACTTGCCATTCTCAATTCAGAGAAGCTGTTAGCTTCTTAGGGAGTAGATACAGACAAGAAAGGAGGGTTACAAAATCATCTTTTAAAGATTTTTTTAAAACAATAATGTTTTTACTTTGACTTTCCTTAACTTGTTGCAGGACCTTTCCTGCAGCTCATGTACATATGAATGGTTTCATATTCATGTAGCTCTTTCACCCTTGTTGTTATTAGTCAAGCCAGCTATGACCATGTGATGTGAACTTGTACTTGCTACATCAAAATGCAGTGAACTTTAACTTTCTACTATAATTTTGACCTATTTAAAAATGCTGCCAACAGTTTCTAAACAAGACAAAATTTAATATGCTAGTAACTTCATAAATGTATATCTAAAGAGAGTCAACAGATCCCAGTCTGACCTCCTCCATAATTTAGGTCAGAGATCATCACCCGCTTGGCCTTTGAACAGACTCTGACAACTTTTACTTGATAAAAGCAAGTCTTTTCCTTAGCAGTCTGTTCTAGTGACTCATCATTCTCGGCTGGTAAAGTGTCCTCCCATTTGAATCTCTAACAGGAAAGATGCTGATACAAAGGGAGCCAGGTGAAGCTATCAACTTAGTATTCAAGGGGTTTCTTTGTTTTTTAAGCAGTATAATTGTCAAGCCTTCCACATAAACCATGTTGTATTTATAGCTTTTCTTGGCAAAATCTGCTTTGAGAAAAATGTTGCACACAATTGAGAAGTTCTACAAAATAAAATAGATCTCAGCTTCAACAATCCAAAACCTGAATTTCTTCAAATCAGTTCAAAGTAGAACAAAATAAAAATGGAACCAGATATACTTTTTTTTTTTGGTATGTAGGAAATCTTTCCTTAGATTCCCCTACGTTATTAAACCTGTTAATGTTCTCAGAGAAAACGCACAATAAGCGGGAATCAGGGAATTAAATCCAAGCACAGCTCTATGTATTCACTTGTGATTAAAATAAACATCTCAGTTGCCTTTCCCTACTCTGCAGAACATAGTGTTTTTAGAAGTGATGCTGTATGCTTTGATACAAGTCCATCATCAGAATTTCAAGACCTTTGCAAACCCTCTAGATGAGCAAGAAAATTGCAACAAGAGTAACTATACTTGGGCTGTAACCGGTGGAGAAGCAAAAAATAACAGTTTCGCTAGCAAGACAGGTCAGCAAGTTTAATCTGCTATTGGCTAAAACCGCTTGTGAGCTTTAAAAAAAAAAAATAGTGCGGCTCTTACTATTTCCAGTGGAGAGACTATTTACCAATAAACAACAACAAAACAATAATTCTGACAAGCTCTGCTTTAATAGTCTTAAAACTCATACAGCTCTTAAAAGCTCAAAAACTTCCCATACTGATTTATATTTTTAATTGGCAGCCTTAAGTGTTTATACCCAAATCTTTCCTGCTTTTGTATTAAACGAACTGCTACTATTACAGCACTGGTAGAACAGACCAAAACTAGAGAAGCGCATTTGTCACTTTAGCACTTCCTTCTGGATGCCCTCGCGTCCCAGCGATCACCTAACTTTCCAGCAGCGCGCTGCCAGCCCTCGCACGGGATTTCTTCGTGCATTTCCCCTCCTTTTTGATAACTCCTTCCCAAACTTATTTCTTCGCGGGGGGGGGGGGTATTTAGCATATATTGCTGCGCCAGTAAAGCTGCACGGGTAGTGGGGGGAGAGCAGGCTGCCCTCTCGGGGCCGCCCCTCCAGCGCCCCGCTGCGAGGGAGCAGCCGCACGCCGGGAGCCGCGCCGCCCGGACGCTTACCTGCACCCTGCCGAGGATGGTCTCGCTTCTCTCCCTCACGTCGCGGAAGGGGCAGCGCTTGGAGAGCATGAGCAGGCGGGCCAGGGCCGCGCTCAGCCCGTCCCGGGCGGCGGCGCCGGGAGCCAGGAGCCCGGCGGCGGCGCGGGCAGAAGCCGCCGCCGCTGCTGTCGCCGCCGCCGCGGGCGCGACGGTCTCGCCGCGGCGCAGCACGGCTTGCCCGATGTGGTCCAGGGCGGCGGCGCGGGCGGCGGCGTCGCGGCTGCACAGCCCGTCCCAGCGCACCTCGCCCTCGCGCTCCTCCATGGGGCCGCTCGCGCGCTCCGACTCCCCCGCGGCCGCCTCAGCAGCCCCGGCACGGCCACCGCATCGCCGAGCCGAGCCGCTCCCGGCACCGAACCCGCCCACAAGGAAAACAAAATCGGCGGCGGCGCGCGGAAAGCGCGGAGCGTGCGCCGCATGGGGGGCGGGCGGTCACTCCCTTCCTCAGCCCCGGCGGGCGCCGCCGCCAACGGTCGCCAACCGCCGCCGCGGGGGCCGCCGCCGCGCCAGCAGCGCCGCTGGGACTTCGCCTCGCCCGGCGGGGAGCGGCGCGGGCGACTCCTCCTCCCCCGCCCGGGCACGGAGGGAAGCGGCTGGCCCCAGCCCTGCCTCAGCCGCTCGCTCCCGCCCGCGGCGGGACAGAGCGGCCCCCGTCAGCCCGTCCCCGCCGGGGCAGGGCCGCCCCCGACGCCCACCTCCCCGTCGGGGAGGGGGGATAGCCCCGCCCAACAAGGCGTGGCCCACATGATGGACGCGGGCTCCCAGCCAATCGCGTTTCAGCGTTCGCCACAGGCGGCCCAATCAGGGCGGGGAATCGCTCTCCGGGGAGGGCATGCTGGGACGTGTAGTTCGGCAGAAGGGCGGCTCTGCGCCCCGCCCCCGAGGTGGAACTACGCGCCCCAGGAGGCAATGCGCGCGGAGCGGCGGCGCCGGGGCCGCGACCTGCGGGGCCGGGGCGCGCTTAGCTGTGCGTTTGGGAGGAAGCGCGTAACCTCTAGGTAAGGGAGAGAGTTTGCTGTCATTTCTGCACAGTTTTTATTTCCCTTGATTTCCTCTACAGGCGTGTGGCAGATTTCTCAAAAAAATTCTTTTAAAAAAAGATGTCCTTTATTACTGGTGACAGCAAGTAATAAAGTAATCCTGGTGGTAAATTTACTTTAGGAATTTGCTTTGGCAAAAAGATAAACACACACTTGTTTTAAGCAATCACAAAGGCTTGTCAAATATACACTTCAGCAGAAGCCTTTGATACAGCCTAAGTAAACATGTCCACACGAAGGAAAAACAACAGTCCATACAATGAAATTCAGTACCTTCAAATCTGAAAATAAAACCACACACACAAAAAAAATCCCTGTAATGTTCACGTTGGGCAACAGTTCCACAGTTTTTTAATCTGAGATAAGTGCAGACTGCTACCAGATGAGGTGTTCTTGCTGCTTCCCTGGTCATACGGTCTCATAAATGCTTTTTTTTTTTATAAAGTTCGTTTTCAAACAAATCAGTCCCTGATCTGATCCACCTCTTGGCTGCATGAGTGCTAGGGCTGGCAGAGAAGAGGCAAGAGAAACATGTAGACAGGGGCAGAACCACACATTCTCAGCTGTCAGCTTAAAGCAATCGTGGAACCACAATTTCAAGTATCCCAAAAGCAAAAAAAATGCTTGCAAGTAAATCAGGAACAGGACATTGGGTCTATGTGGTCTTGTGTAATTATTTGACATTTATCATGCTCAAGTTTCCAGCTATAAAATTCAAAACTCAAAACCAAAGTTAAATACAGAGCAAGCTACTTGCATACTACGGAAAAACAGAAATGGCTTCTGATTCCAGGAACAAGGCTTGGACTGGCTCACAAAAACAAGCCATCGACAACTCTCTTATTTACAGAGTCTGATGTCTTCATCTGACATTCCTTTTGTTTTCTGGCACAGTTTCTCTGAAGCTTGCAAAATAGGTGTCCTTCTGTCATTACCTGTGCCTTTCGAGGAAGGCCAATCTCTTTTTCCCACTCCTCCTGTAAAAATGCCATTCTGTGATGAATCTGAGTTACCATTGTTTGGCGGCATGAACAGGCCTGGGCTGCTTCGTGCAGCTGCTTCCTCTAGGCTTTTGGCACCGTTGTGAGCAATATATCTACCCAAATCATCGCTGCTGTAATAAATGTGAGTCTTGACAAAGCACTCAAGCACTCACTCCCATTGTAACTGATGGTTTCAAAGAAAATACCACTGCCAATGCCTTTTATCTTCTCTTCTTTTTTTATATTAGCTACCACTTCGGCTGCCTGTCCCGTTCTGTTGTCACTCATTATGGGTCTCCCAGTTTTCCTATGAATAGACCTGTCACATATGCTCGCTTTATTTCTATCTAAATTTTAATCTTTAGGACTTGGATAGATCTCATTTTTCCTATGACAAGTTTGTACTTGCTGGATGGCTCTGACAGTGCCTACATATACCAAAGATCAATACTAAATAGAATCAAAACAGAAGTGTTGATGTTAGATTTTAGTGTGGCTATATTCCCACACTGAGTGGTAAGATTGATTGAAAGTCATAGCACTGCCTTTTATCTTTTAGAAGCTGTTTTTTCCACTGGCTGCAAATGAACTCTTACTACAGGAAACAGATTGTGAAACTGGCTCCAAGGCCTAAACTCCAGATTTCAGCTCTTTGTTTTATAGGTTTTACTGTAGCACTTTGGTAATGGAGATGAAGGTGGCTTTATTTTTTCCAAACCAAATCTCTGCAATTTTCCGATACTGGGTCAAGCTTCTGTATGTACTGCAAAACATTGTGGAAATCAAGGTCAAAGGCTACTAGCAGAATTAATCAGAGCCTGAAGTTAGGGGAATATGTTTGTTTGATTTGTGTGTTCACTGACTGAAGTTAATATGCTTGTTTTGATCCCTAAAGAATGGATAAGAGAAAAGCAGAATTATGAAGGAAACAATCTGGCAACTCATCCAGAATTACAGCATTAGAGTTTTTAAAATGATAAGCTGAGGTAAAACATTTTTGTGGCTGTTTTAAACCCCAGTATTTCCTTCCTTGATTATTTATCAACTTCCCTCCTTTTTTAACTAGAAAGGACTTTCATAGCTGTATGCAAGTTATATCCCACTGCAGTGTTTTTTTTCAATATAAAGTAATTGTATTCATGTCATTTTCTGTTCTTCCTAAGGCATAAATAAGATCTAAAGTATGTTTTATTTACTTTTAATTTTTTTCCCCAGTTTCTGTATGTCACAAAATAACTTTTTACTGGAGAATTCACTTAGTCAATTACTGAAGAACTAGTACTAACACAGTAAAACTTGTGCACCTTAGAAGAAACTGCTTTTTAATTAGATTCCTTCAAATGCTTTCATTTACACCCATTTTTGTTAAAGCCTACTTAATTGAAACTAGCAAATATATAGGAAGGGATCTCTCTCTTCTAAAAGTCCACCCTGTTCTTCCTTTCAGATCTGAATTTTGGCTTCTTGCCACAGCATYTGGGCACTTCACAGTATTTAATGCGTTTTTCTTCACAGTAGACCTCTGAGGAAACAAAGTTCTGTGACTCCTGCTTTACAGAGAGACATCAGAAACCCAGAGGCTACTCCTGTACTGTCTTTGAACTGAGGCCCAACCTTGGTATCAAGCCAAACTCATGTATCTTGCTAACAGACTGGCCTCACTGATCAAGCAAGCTCTAGCATAAAGTGTGGAGAAAACTTGGGTTTGTTTTGCTTCTCAGCACATGCCTGTACATGTGCAGTGTGGTCTGGCCTAGTGTGGGCTGGGTATGCACATCTGAACCAACCTCTGCCACCCTGCCTCATTAGAGGTCATAAATGCAGCAAGGATGGATAAGGTGCCCATTGGCTTCTTAGAAGAGAAAATCTTTCCAGCAGAAAGACTACAAAATAGTTTTATGCCAAAATATGGGTTGCTCTGAGAAGATCTTGGCTACTATGTACCAGAACTACAGGCATCTTAAGGCAATGCTCTGCTTTGTTGAGTCGCTGGCTCTATTTCGTTTAGCTGTGTAAACACAGCCTGAAAGACGAAGGGCTAGACCCCAGAAAATAACATGGGTAACCTAGGAATTCTGATGAAAAAGACTGAGCAGCCACCTGAATCCGGTTACTCTGTTTCTGGATAGGAGCGTTCTGAATTGCCCCAGGGTGAGCGTCTTGGCCCCTCTCTCCCCTTTGTGCCCACCTGTGATGCAGGAAATAGGTAGAGCAGCTCCGAGAGAGACCCAGCTGAGAGGAATTTCTCTGAGCTCAGCACGCACATCCCAGTAAGGTCAAGTTTATTGTTATAGCCACTGCTGGTTTTAATGCCTGGGCACCTAAGGTAGATTAGTCACCTTCCATGCAATAGCCCAGTGAAGTTAGAATTTCCTCTTAGTTTGGGAGATCAGCATCCAATGTCCACTTCAGCTTGAGGGGATTTAGATCTTTAGGTCCTGTACCTCCCAGGGGACTGTCCCTGGTGCTTGGATGTACTGGAAGGTGGAAGGGAAGTAGTCACCATGTCATCTGAAGGTGTGTCCTTATCAGAAAAGAAGGTAAACGTGTGGCACTGGTGTCAAAGAGAAAGAAAGAGACACCAAATGGAAGTACGACTGTTGCCAGTCACTTACCTAGGAGAGAGGACTCCTGGTTTCTGGTAGCTATTCCCAAGTTGGTGTTGTTTTTTTATCCAGGGGCTATTTGCGGTAAAAATGCATAAATAGAACCCAGGATTCTCTTCCAGTGGGTAAACTAGGTGACAGGGACACATCCTGTTTTACTTTGTCTTTTGCCTCAGCTGCCTTCTCCCTGTCCTAGACCCTGACAAGCTTGTCTGGATAGGGTCATAACTTCAAACGAAAAGGTGATGGCACCCTATTTCCTTCCTGCTTTTCGTCTTCCCAGTCTAGCATGGTGGTCAGGGATGTGGTATGAATGCTCCCCAGGAAAGCCATTAAACTCCACTTCCTGGCTAGTGCTCTAAACCACTGGGTAACTGCATAGGGGAGATGGACACCACTTCCTCCTGCTACACTTTAGAAGAAAATGAACACTGCTCGCTGGGAATCTTTTATTTGCTGACAGCCAAATAGGCCTTTTAAACACCTTTGGCAGGCTGTGTAGTAACATAGACCTTTGTATTTTCCAGTAGTAACAAAAAGAATAATGCTGTGGCCTGCATCCATATGAAATGAAGTCATAGATCAGAGATGCTACAGGAACTCTTTACTCGTAGTTTTAAAGAACAGATTTTGGCACTCACCACCAGGAAAGGACTCCAGATTCTGAATCCCAAGAGGCCAAAGGTGCCAAGCACCAGAGAAGGGTGGGAATTCACACACGTCCACGTTCATAGTGCTTCCCCTGCACATCTCGTTACCTCCCCACGGACCATGTGTTTGCTTTGGCCCTGTACCCGCTCCTCTTCTGCGTTCAGGGAATGAAAGCCTGTCATTACCCAACTCAGGAGTGGGCCCTGATGCTGAAAGGCTGGGTGTCCTGGCACATCGATCCCTTGTTGGTCCCATCCCTCTGTGATTTATGCAGGCAGGATTTATGCAGGAACAAGACATCAAGAATTTAAAGCCCTAGGGACCCACGTTTGCATTCTAAGTTGTCTTGCACTCAGAAACTGTGTGTCATGTTAACAGGGGAGAAAGAGCTCTTGAATAACTGATAATCAGTTGAAGTTAGTTTTATATATGCAACATTTTGCAGGACTTCATAGCATATTACTCAGATTTTTCCTGTATCTTAGAAGTCATGCCAGTTTAAATATACGGACTATGAGAAACAAGTATCCTGTTGCATAGCTTTGAATGTCGTAACAGTTGTCCTGGACCACTCCAAACGCAAGTAATGATGTAGCATTTTTGCATTTCCTTAGGAGAACTGTATATATTGTTTTATATACAAACTATATTTGGTGTCAATACTTACGATATTGTGCCTGTCCAGGATGTGTAATGTGGATTTCTTGATGTTGCTATGAGTATTCTAAGTTCTGTAAACAGATAATATTATTTAAAGTTGTTCCTTGACACAATAGACATCAAAAAAATAAGGTTGATGAGTTGCTGTGACTGAAATCTGTTTGCTCTTTTTCTGTATCTATCTTTAACAACAATTGTTGTTGACAAAAGATGACTTTTGGGATCATTTCTTGCCAGGAGTGAAACTTATCTTTTTCTTGTTAATAGCTTTCTTTTGGGCTGCATTTTTTCTTAGGTTGCCCAACATAAAAATGAAGAATGAAACTCTTGTTCTCTGCCATGTACCCAGTTATCAGCAGCAAGGGAGAATATGAAAAAAAATGAAGGGGTGGCAGTAGGTAAAAGGAGGCAGAACCTATAAACAATTATTCTCTTTGTGTTTCTCAGCTCTTCCATGTCATGATTTTGTAGATATCTGGCTAAAAATCTACCTCCTACTCCCTCTGCAGGCTAGGTTAAAGGATGTTGGATGAGAGGAGACTGACACTTTCTCTGAGAAAGTATTGGTGAAAACATAAGTTTACTTTGAAAACAAATTCCAAAGCAGTAGTGGGGCATCACATGACACAATCAGGCTGTCTCATCTGCCTAGAGGGCAAGTTGCAACATCCAGAACCATCTTTCAGTGATCCCATTAAATATTTGAGACATAAAAGAAGAAAATTATCCTGCAGTAAGTGTTTACTGTGAATAAGTCAGCACYTGCAGTAACTAACCCCTACCCCATGATATTTCTTCACTGTAATTCTCACTTCAACCCGCGCTCATATTTGCCCAACCCTACCCTAATATGTCTCTTTTTGCATTTGCCCTTCTAATTTGTGATTATTCTGTCTCTACGCAGAGGCATAGTCTTCTATACTGGAGAAAGTTTCCCTTGAAAACGTTCCCTTTCCACAACAGCCAGGTCTTCCTCTTTTTATTCAAGGTTCAGTAGCCAGAGTCAATAATTTCCTCCTGCCTTCCAGCCTGTGAGGACACACATACCCTGCTCTGCTCTCTAGAAAGCTGGAAGAGCTGCTTCCAATCTAATGAGCAAAAGCAGTTTGTTCCGGCAGGTGAAGTGACCGAGCTGAGCAAACTGCAAATGGGACATAGCATGGTGGCATCATCATCAGCAAATAGCACTGGGGAGGCAAAGGAACATTTTGCATTCTTGAAGGAGAGCACTGAGGGGAGCATTTTCAATTTTCACAACATGATAGTTATATTTGTGGGGGAGAAAATGGCTCTTTTCACTGTGTAAAAACCCCAACTTTTTATGCTAGAAGTAAAAGAGGGAGAGAAAGAAAAAGAAGATGAAGGGAGAAGAGCAAGGAACAAAGATGATGTAAATACAAGGAAAAGAGTAGATGCGGGAGAAGAAGCAGCTACAAAATGGGGGTGGATGAAAGGAAAAGATAAGAGAAACAGAATTACTAGAGAAGAGAGGAAGAATATTAGTGACCATCTATACATACTAGCTTGTTTTCTGTTTGATGCTTATTACAGAAGGGTTATATATTTAAATTACTGTGAATTGATTAAAGACATAGAAATATAATTATTTTGATAACATTCTGTTCCAGTTCAGTTGCTTTCGTGCTAACATAGCAATTGTTACTAGATCTAAACTTGCAGTCTTGCTCCTCTAAACACTGAATTCAGCTATAAAATGCAGGTCAAAGCAGTTTGCACCGACTCCGTTTCCCCCCAAAATATTGAATATGATTTTATGATGTATTTTGCCCAAAAGACCTGATTTAATGTGGCGTTGGGTCTGTTGTACTCACTGAAGACAACAACAAAACTCTAAAGATGTTATGACCCAAGATTGCTTGATACACTGTCAGGTTGGAACCCTTTGCTAAAAAAGTTGCCTCACAGAATCTTTGGTTTTCCCCTAGTTTTCCTCCACATGGTTATTTCTCTGCCTTGTTCCCAAAATACTTATGTAACTCATTCCACTTTCCTTCTACCTCTTTTTCATTCTTTCTCTTTTATCTCTAGCAAAATGATACTTTTGGGAAAATGGGTATGAATGTTCAGAAGGACTGATACAAGGAAATAAAAGTCTCGGGACTTTTTGTTCATTAAAATTCCAGGTGCTTTTTCAAAATACTCTATAGTCCATACAGTGTAGTGAGAAAGCACAGAATGTAACTGCTTTCTTCCAAGACTGAAAAAAAAAGATTGTACAAAAGTATTGCATAAGGCTTGAAATTTAAGAACAAACAGATTTTGATACAGTAATACCAGCTGAAGAACCTGGGCACTAAGCTTTTACTTATCCAGTGGTGGTACCATCGCTATCTCACAGTTAAAAAAAATAAGACAACTCCAATGGATTTGCCTCTGTCATTTTTTCAAAAAACTCCCCACTGCCACCGGGTTCCTTAATTATTCTAACAACACTTTTGGTCATTTTTTCAAAACCCATTTTAAACTGGGACTCCAGAGAACTTAAAAACATGCTGAAATGCTTTATTGATTCAGTTTGATTTCACTTCCTATTAGTTTTGCGACTATCACATTTCTAAGCCACAGGGTAAAGAAGACACATGAGTACCAGCTACTTAAATATGCCCTGAGCAAGAGTATATGTTTGAAGCTGATTAAAGTGGTTGCGTCAGAATGCTAGTGACTGAATGTTCCCAAAACAGCAGTGAATTTTGCCAACAACATTATTTATTTATTTTTGTCAGTGTGAAGGAAGGGCTGTTCTTTGCCTGTCAAGAATGAGGCTAAAAGAATTTATTAGCCCAGCTAGTACAGCTGATGAGGCTTTTCCCTGGAAAGTAAAAGGGGAAAAGATAGACCAATTTGAATTGTGTCATGCAAATGGCCTCTAAATAACCTTTCGGCCGCAATATTTGACTCAAACAGACAGGCAGCAGCCAGCATAATGGGAGTTTCTTGGTATAGCCTGTGTTGTGGCAATTCTTTAAAGTGTCTCTTCTAACGTGCCAGATAAACAGTGAATCATTCCTTGATTCATCTGAGACTTTGTTTTCAGTTATGAAAAAAGCACTATAAATTGTGCGTGCCCATTAGGTTAGGTCAGAAGATAGTCAGCTTTGTGTTTCGCTCTGAATAATGCTTTGATCCTCTCTTTCCTCTTTGAAGGTGTTCTGACAGCAGCTTGTTTCTTAGACACTAAAAGGTTGCCCTCGCAGCACTTTGAATAAAGCAGGACCTCTGGAAGATAAAGAGCACTGGAGAAGTTAGTGTAACGTCCCTTAGTTATCCCAGTACTCCTATGGTGTGTATTTCTAGGGAAACTGTGAAGCCAGCATTATTCCCTGAATCTCTTACAGTTCACTCCTGAAATGCCTTTCCACATCTTGCTTTACAGTATGTGACATGCTGTTTACGTGGCAAAACATTTTCAGACTCTTCAAAAGAATATTTTTCGAGTAATTTTTAATGATCTAGCTAACAATGGAGGGGAGGAATGGAGGGGAGAAGGAGGATGAGCTAGTTGTAACTGGTCTTTCTGTAGCATTTAGGATTTTAGCAGTGTTTAGTAACTCCCCGCTCTTGGTATGCTCACTTGTGCTAGGCAGCAGCAACTGTAATTTCAATTATTTTATACGGCAGCCTGATCAAGTGCTCTGGCATTCAATGCAGGCCACATTCAGCAGCAGTTACAAAATAAATATGGATCACATCAGTCCTTGCATGCCCATGATGAAATGGCAGAGTCTCTGTCTTGCAGTACCAAACTCATGCTCGCTTGCTTTCCTCTGCGGTATGAAAGTCACATACACGGGTGATGGAAGCTAGTGAAGGGAATAGTGCCCACCAGCCTCTGTGCGAGCTCACTCCAGGCCTGCAACCAGCAGAAGCGCTCCTACTCCAGGGAAGCAGCTCCGCTTGGGCTAGCAGCCACGGGTGCAGCGCAGCGGGAAGCAGCGCAATCGCCTCTCTCCCGAGGCCGGCGGTGGGTTCAAAGCTGCGCCCGGCACAGGCAGGTAGGTGCAGGCGCCCCCTCTGCCTTTGCCCCCTGCAGCGGCTCAGCCCCCGCGGGCTTGTGCAAGCTGCGGGCATGGGAGCGGGGTGTTTCTCCCCCCCCCGCCCTGGACCCCTCTCTGCCTGTGACCTGAGCCTTTTGTCAACCTCTGTTTAATACGCCTGCTTCTCTAGGCTGTTCCTCCAGCTAACGCACTYGTTTCCTTAACTAAGAATGTGTCTAATCAATGGTCTTTTGGCTGCTTTAAATAGTGGTGGTGAAGTGCTACCCCCCCCCCCCCAATGTGCTATATATTAGCACAAGCATTACCATTCAGGAAGCAGTGTCCGTTTTAAAGCACCTCCCTATGGCAGTGTACCTGCATCTATGGTAGCGTGTAATTAAATAGCAGTAAGTTAAGCTTGCAATGGATGTAGAGTGTTCAACCCTTGTTAAGAAACAGATCTGTCCTTCATGGTTGTATAGATACTTAATCTAAAACATTCATGGTGGTAAACCTTGATAGTAGGGCAGCTGACATCCAGATATATTTTCACTATTTAATTATTTCCTCACAGGTTTCTTGTCCTAATGTGCTGAAAGTGGTCAGGACGTTTGTTCACCTTTGCAGGTGTAGAGTGACTTAATCCATTTCCTGGCCCATGCCCTTGTCTTAGGCCTGTAGTGCTGTAGATATTGGTGCTGTGCAGAATGGTTGTTATAAACTATATTTACTCCCTAAGATATTGAAGGACTTGTCTACATTAGGAGCACTTCTGTTGAGGTAATTATGTTGGCAGAGTCTCCTAGGGACAAACGCTATAGCAACAGGTCCCTCTGCCAGTTTTATACCCCCTCCTTGTCTGAGCAATCTGTGGCAAAACAGAGAGTCCATAACTACATCCACAGCAGGGGTTCTGCAAACCTAGATGTGTCAGTTGTCCTCTGACAAGTAGCTTCAGGAGTCCTCACCCCCGGCTTCCCGTTCAGCCCCAGACTGCAGCTTATAACCCTCTACTGTGCTGATAAAATCATGGGTTTGCGTGCTGCACCCCACATTGGATTAGATGGTTCAGCAGCACTGGAGTGGTGAGCTGGTCTCTTCTGTTTCACTTTATTCCTCCTTCCCCCACAGAACCAAAACTTTTTTTTCCTTCCTCCCCCAAATAGGTGGGTTTTTTAACCATTTGTGTGATCAGAAGTTCTCAAATTTTCTGGTATTTTATCCCCTCCCTCTTTGATTCGTTATTTGCTTCGGCTCACTGCCCTTCTTACATCTGTCAGCATACCCATCTCCTTGGAAACGGCAGAACTTGTTTATGCAAAGGTGGTAAGGAAACTAATTCATATATAGCAGCTGCAAACTTGCAAGAAAGCCAGATTCCTCTGGAGTACTCCAGGAAAAATGAGTCTGTGATTATGCTAACTTCTAAAAGGGTTCGCTGGCATGAGTAAAAATGACCTTTTTTATGCATAAGCTTCCAAAGTTGCATTCCAGTGATGACAGTAGTGGTAGAAAGTTTGTTGTGGGTGTGTACACATGCATTTTTATGGACCTTTTCTTTAGTCTTTTTTTATCAACAGTTTGTAGGGCTTGAGAAGCAATGGGAAAATTGGTAAGTCTTGCTAATTTAATGTTTTTGGAATATCAGGTATGATTGTTTGAGCTAAAGAACAGAGGATGGGGGGGTTGCTTTCAAAAGAAAGTTAACATAAAAGAAGGTGTGAATTTACATTACACTTGCTAGTCCTCACTAGCTCCCTGGTCAGATGTTCTGGTGTACTTTGCTAGTGGAGTGAATTCCCTCATATTCGCTGTGCACCAGAAGTGGGAGGCTATAGCAAATTGTGAGTCCCTACCCTGCTTCACTTTGTGATAACCTCATGTGTAGGTAGACCTGGGAAGAAACATATTTGGCCATTCTTCTGCTCAGTGTTGCAGCTGTTTTTTTTCCGGACAGTAACAACCAGAAAGCTCTGGCATGCTGGAAAGACTGTCATGGAAAAATAAGTCCAAACTGTGCCTTTCCCTTCGGTGGAGCCAAGCTTTGCACTTGCAGGATGTCGCTCAGCAGAGCAGCCCTAGGCAGGGACACGCTGAAGCGCGTGGAAGGGATGTTGCTCAGCGGGGAGGTGCCCACCCTTGCTGTGCAAAGCCCTTGTGCTTTCTGGGCTAGTGTCTGGTGAGCACGGCAAACTCCTCAGTCGCTGCTTTGGATCCGTAAGATGTTGAATTCACTTCTTCATTGCCAGGTTTCATGGGGGCCCCCCAACGAGAGCTTTGGGAAACACTAATCAAGATAGAAATGCTTCAAATGCTCTTTCCTCCAGGCCTCCCCAGGCGAATGCGCCGGTGTGCCATGCTGTGCTACGTCCATCTCCTCCTCTATCTAAAGACAGGAGCTAGGTCCCAGCCCTCTGTGTGGGCACAGGATTTTCTCACCCTTCTCTGAAATTTCTGCTGCCTGCTGCTCCTTGCCCCTGTCTTTTGTGCTGCCCGACATGGCTCGTCAGCCTGCCTGGGGCGGCCAGGTTGGGTGTTTCCCAGTACTCCGGAGGGGTGCAGAGCTGGGGAGGTCCCAGAAATGGCCTGTCGACACGGAGATGTGTCACGGTCACGGAGCAGGATGCCCCACCTGCAAGGGGCCCATGCCTCGCTGTCCTGGGGCGCATGGCCACCCGCGGCGCGCAAGATGGCAGTAGGGCAGGGCCGGCAGCCACCGCGGCTCCCRCCACATGGTCGAGGGGCGGCCGGGGCAGGATGGGCCCCTGTGGTGGGGGCTGCCTGGCACGGGGGCCTCACCAGTAAAGGCGTGTAAAGGCAGCAGTTCCAGGGAGGCCTTGAGTCCCGCGAGTGCTGGCTACAGGATGGCGGAGGCTGGCGCCTGCGCTTGTGTGATGGCAACTGGGAGCAGAGAGAAAATATTTCGTAGTGTCTTTGGTTTAGTGCCTAGGCTGTGTGGATGGATGTGGATTCTTTTATTTGGTGTGGTGCTAAGAGAGCTTTTCCTAGAAACTGGTGCCTCCACTGGAAATCTCCTTCCTCCTGCCCCCGGTAGGAGCGACTTCTCCCAGAAAGTGCTTTATAGTTGCGTGCGTTTTGCTAAGGGTTTCTTCCTCCTGTTATTAGGTACCTCCTTCTCGTGGCTTCCTTGGGAGTTAGCAACACATAAATGGCTTTGCCGAAGCAGAAAGCCCGATTCAGCTGTGTGGCGTGGCTCCCGGGATGCATGAGGAGCCGTGCGGCAGGTAGAGGCTTGTGGCAGGCGCTGCCACCTCCCTGCTACCGTGGAGGAGTTTGCCCTGTATTTTAAACACTTGAGTGGTACCACTTGGTGCCAGTTTCGCTGCCCATATCTTGGAGATTGAGGAAGATCACTGTTTGGCACAGTGCAAACAGTCTTCTAATGTGCTTGTGATAAAATAATGTGAAAGCGTGGTGCAGAAAGGGAGTGGAGAAACAGGACTTAATACAGAGGTTTAGTAATGGGAAGACTACTGGTAGTAGTCACGGAAATATTGCATCTTAAATAACCTTTTTGTTATCTCCATGCTAAATGTTGGGCACCATGTCTTTATTATATATACTAACATATGTAAAAAGGTAAGTATCAGAGCACTGAGAAGGCTGTAAGTGAAAACAGATTGTAAAACCTCAGTGCTAGCTCTGCATAGAGCACTGAGAGGCAGATGCAAAAATCTGTAAAATAGATACTAGGGAAGTATTAGTTTTTAGCTTTTAGAAGGAAAAATAATTAGAAAGAACCAAGAAAAATCTTACAAAGCTTCAGGTAGTTGAGGAGAATTATCATTAGTGATATAAAAGGCATTGGTTTGGAATTGCATTAAAATATGGGATTCCTGTGCATGTGTGTGTGTACGTATGTGTGTAATTTATTTATTTATTTTGACCAAATGATCTGGTTTGATATAAACAGAGCCAGGGACTGCCCAGTGATGTACCTTGAAAACGTTGTCACTGTTATATAGTTCATTAAGGTCATAATGGCGTTATATATCTCTCTTCCTACAAGCTATGGATTCTGAATCAAAGCACAGTTTCAAAGGAAGCTTTCTTCAGCCACCAGATAAAATACTTCCTGCAGCCTTTGCTTATAGAGAATCAAAGAAGTTGACAGCTGTTGGTGGTGACAGGCTATCACCTATCCCCAACAACCAAGGTAAAGCCAAAATATATCCATAAAGTGGTCTTTTTAATTGTTCCATGCGAAATCTCTAGAGAAAACTCCCCATTCTGTTTTACTCTGTTCAGTGACCTGCTGTGATTATCAGACTGACATTGAGACAGGATGTATATGTGTCCTGAGGGAGTAGTCCCTGAAGTCATATGTCTGGAATGGAAACTGCCCCAAGTCTTCTAACATCCTTATAAACTTTGGCTTTGAAAATTGTTTAACTTAAAAGTTGTCAGACTTCCTCTGAAAGCAAAGGAGAATGCTTCAAACTCAGCAGAAGCAGTTCGTGACTTTAAAACAACCAAAAAAGTTAATTAGTGTGCTACTCTGACTTGAAATTGGCTTTGCATAGTGTCGTTTAACTCCCTCTAGCTTAAAATTACTTTTAAGGTTTTTGTGTGGTATGATTCCTTGAGAGACCGTGTGAATAAAACAGTCTTTCAGAAAACAATTATCAGCTTATTGGGCTGTGTAAAATATGGGCCCGGTTCTGTTTTTCTCCTCCCAGTGTCCTTATTATCTGTCTAAACCAGCTGCATTACACCAAAACTTGTGAGCTAACTTTGATACCTCTTCTCCCTGCTTCTGTGCAAGCAGATGCTAATAGTTCTAAGTTCTAGGCTTTGTTCTATTTAATTTGTTGTGATTTCTTTGTGCTTACTAACATTTGAAGTGAAAATAGCTTTGCTCGTAGGACCTGTGCTTTATACCTCAGTTATGTAGTAAATGTTCTTTTATTTATTTATTTGTTTGTTTGTTCCTAGATGTGTTTTGAGTGTGTCAGTGCTTTGTTGGGGAATATCATTCACTTCAAGGGATATCCTAGGAAGAAAATTTAGATGGTATTTTGCTCATTGAAGTGGTTTATAAAAATAATAAGAATAAAGAACTGTTGTAAGAGCTTAAGGTGTAACTGTTGTATTGTTTGCTAGCTGTGGTGGCAGCCCTGAAAACCCTTCAAGAAAAGATCCACTGCCTAGAGCTGGAGAGGTCACAGGCAGAAGATAATCTGTGCAGCCTCTCCGCAGAAGCTGCTCGATATAAGAAGGCCTTAGAGCATGAATCCTACAAAAAGAACATATCACATCAAGAACTGATGCAACAGAGGAAAGGTATTTCTCTGAGTGATAACGTGTAGCCACAGCAGGTCAAAGACTGCATAATCCAGGGAGTGTTTGCTTATTTTGACAAGTTGCTAATTAATGCCACCCCCCAGCCCTCTTCTTTTTTTTGCTTCAGAATTGGGCAGGTGCATAGTCCTGCCTGATAACTGTAAATCCAGTTTAGAACTTATTTTTATGTATATTAATCGAGTATTGCTTACCCCATAATGCTATTTTAAAGAATGAGCAAATTTCAGGTGGTATATTTAAATCCTACAATAAACAAACAGCCGTTTACTTGTATAGCACTGCTAACTTGAGAAAAAGTGAGGGGAGAGGAAGAACTCGAATTCTGGTTAGATATCTGCTGGTATAAATCAAAGTAACTGCAGTGCTCACACCTTTGGAATTCATAATAGTATCTAGCTCTGAAGAAGCATCCTGATTTTTATGTCTTGTATAGAATATATTTTTAACCACGTGACTTGTTCAGACCAACAAAACTCTTCTTGCATGTTTTTGGGGCTAGAGAGCTCTTCAAATCAGTTGACAGACTGGCTAAATGTGTAACTCCCACTGCTGTACTGAATGTCTCTGCGTCTCTCTGAGGATATAAGTGTGCAGTTAAATGCAGCACAATCCCGCTGCTCCCTGCTGGAGAAACAGCTGGATTACATGAAGAAAATGGTTTCCAGTGCAGAACTGGAGAAAAATATGGTTTTAGAACAACAGGTGAGGCTTTTTAACATAATTAACAAAGTAGTAATGTAGTACAAAAGTACAGAAATGTGTAAGATCGGAACTGTTTATCCCTCATTCTTCCTCAGGTCTGCTCAGGTTTACAGCAAATAAGCAATTTACTCTCTGACTTGCTGATGGCAACCATTCAATGAATTGTACAAAAAGACTCCCTAGGTGGAATTCCTGATGAGCAAAACCATGTTAATACCTGCATATTTGGTAGATAAAGAGACTACTGGAAACCTGAGTCGTCTTTGTCTGCCTAGTATTTTTCATCACTTTGCAATTTAAAAAAATATGAAATTTAAACTAGGTAAAAATCTTTACTGCAGAGTGTTTACTTTTTTGCTGTCTGAAACAATTTCAGTCCGCTACCAACTCAACTTCTGCTTACTTTTTTCAGACCCAACTTCAGAAGG
Source organism: Apteryx rowi (assembly GCF_003343035.1). Lineage (NCBI taxonomy): Eukaryota > Metazoa > Chordata > Aves > Apterygiformes > Apterygidae > Apteryx > Apteryx rowi. The sequence continues at coordinate 578,344 of NW_020449797.1, forward strand.
AGAAAAATCAGAACCAGGTGGAGTTGCATGCAAAACTTGAAAAGCTTGAAGTGCTAGAAAAACAGTGCTACTCAGAGAATTGCAGAAGTAAGCAGGCATGAAGTGACAGTCTGAAAGTCATTCATTTGATATGATTTATATGGCATACTGTTAATAGTCCTAAGTTTTGCAGAAGTTTCCTCTGCTAAAACTAAGATAATAAAACACACCTTGTTGAATGCCTCCTAACTTGGCTTCATTTCTGTAAGTCTGTTTTTTCAGTCTGGGCCTTAAAGATTCCTACAGTCCTGTTTTATTCCAGATTACAATTGCAAGAGACTTCATACTTCTGATTCAGTGTGACAAACTGAAATGCGACTAAGCATTTTGCCTTCAAATTCAGGACAAGATCAAACACTTAGAAGAAAAGCTAATACAAGACAAAGCTGCTCAGGTAGATTGAAAAGGTTTTAGTTTATCTTTTCTTACTACTGAAGAAAGTTATTCTTCCTGTCCTTTTTTATTACTTTTAAATTCCACATGATTATTACCTAGGAAGAACTCCTGCAATACTAATTGGACCAGATATAAACTATGTAATAGAAAACATGTCTAGTGTCTTGCATGTCTTGCTCAAGGAAGATTCTACTTGTTTTTTTTTGTTAATAGTACAGTTCATCAGTCACAAAGCTGCTATAAGTGATCTGAGTAGAAAATAAATTTCCAAAGAAACTACAACTAAATCAGATAACCTTAGCTTACAGTTACTAGAAAGTGGATCATGTAAGAAACTGAGCACCCCAAGTAAGGTTAGTTGTTTTGTTTGTCTTCCTCTTCTGAAGATTTGCTGGAATCTAATACACTGGATTATTCTTGGAAAAGTCTTGAATTAGTGATACTGTTACACTGTTTGTTAAATGAGAGTTTGAATAATTCACTGTTCTGTGAGTTCATAGTCGGTTCTTGGGGGGCCACCATCCAACTGAGAAAGGAATATTCCCCCAGAGAGCAAAATCAAAGAAAAACAGTAACCTTTTGTTAAGGGGCAGAGTGACTTCAGGTGTTCTAAACATCACTTCCTTGAGAAGTAGCAGCCATTTTGAAAGAGGGCAGTTTGTGGTGACATTCCGGGGGGGGGAGATGCAAGAGCTGAAGAATAATATTGTAAGAACCTAGCTATAAGCACAGCTAACAGCTTAAATTAATTCATCATTGCACTCACTTTCTGTACCTCTTCCAAGGCCCGCTGGCTTTCATCAGTCCAGGAACCTTGAAATAACACACAGATTGTAGCCCAGATCTGTGACCACCTTCCAACAGAATGGCACAGTTGAAAACTTGCAGTTTTTTGGGTTTCTTGAACTATTTCTGCTGCCACAGAGCAGAAAGCCTAGTATGGAGATTTTATCTTCTGAGAAACATAGCAAGAATAACTTTCCCAGAGCAGATAATCTGACCTTAGCAGCAGTAAAAACAACTGTTCAAGAAAGGACTTCAGTGTAGTAAATGGAGTCCTACTAAGTTCACTGCGGGCTTGATTTAGATTTGTTGGATCTGGGTTGGGAAACAGCAGGTGTACTGTGGCTACTTCAACTTCCTTTTGACAGAAAAGCCAGAATAATCTCTCTTTAGTGATAAACTTCCAGTGCTGTTTATCCAAGTCTGCTATACATGCTAAAACATACATGCTATACATGCTAAAACATGCTAAAACAGTCTGCTATACATGCTAAATAATGGCTATTATCTTATTTATTACTGGCCTTTATATCAACTTTGAACTACAGAGCAATCCCTGGATTGTCCAGCAGGCTTGACCTCAGTGTTACATGGATGGGCTCAGTTCTGTCTGCCCCCAAATTGTAAGATCCAAATGTTCATACTATTCGGGATTTTATGATCACACCCCTCGCATGCAACAGAATTGGCCTACTCAGTTACTGGGTGTCACAGCAGAGAAATATATCTGCTGCAGCTGGATATGAAAATAGGAGTTTCTAAGACAGTGCTGCAAGATCTGCCTGATATCATGCCATCCTAGTAATCTATTCAATTTTTAAACATAGCTTATGTTTCCGAAACAGAACAGTTAATAGTGCCCTTAATTGATTCCCATCCATGCATGAAGGAGGGCATTAATCAGACCATGTGATTTCAGACTTCTAATATTACATTAAATAGTTATTTTTCTCAGCTTTTTCCCACAGCTTCAAACAGGATTTGAGATAAATAGAATTTTGTTGTCTTTGGTTTCATCTCAAAATGAACCCAAAAAGAAGAATAGAAAGAAGAAAAAAACTAAGAAGATAACACGAAAGTTTGTCATTAGCATACTGTTGCTGATAGGATCTGAYTTGCACAGAGATAAGAATTTGCAAAAAGGGTGACGCAAGGGGCACTTGATTTGTCTGCAGTGCTTTATTCCCTTTCCAGAGGGAAGAACAGTGCTGAATCTCTTTCTTCTTACCCTCCTCCCCTCCCCCTGCTCCTCCTTCTAATTAAAACTGGGATAGGGCTATTAGCACCCTCACCAGCATGACAGTAACCTCTGTTACAGTCTTACTGCCTGCCTTCTTGTCCTGTCTTAGCTGCTTTTTAGTTTATCTGGCAGAACTAGTTCCCAAAGCAATCTGAACTAAGCAATCTTAAGATGGTGTGTTGTGAGGGGAATGCTGAAATCAAGAGAATTCTTTTAGCAGCACAGGTTACAGGTTGGTCAAAATTTTGCAACTCTGGTTTTGCAAACTTAAGTAAGCAATGCCCAGTTTCTAATATCAATCTGTTTGTCAAACTGTCTGCTAAGTGCATCTGGAATAGAATTTATTTAGCTGTTATTGTTGGAAAATCCTACTTCTGCCACATACAGGAGGGATTTTTTTTTTTAAAGAGGGAAACTGAGATGATGCATTTCACTGCTTGTTTATTGGAATTTTATTTATTTATTTATTTATTTGGTAAGTTTAAGATTTTGCTGTTGGGTCAGCACTTTGGAATTTCTTGTCGTACTTTTCCTTTTTACCTTATGGCAGAAAAATCCTACTGTGAAGAAAATGTGCCTTCCGCAATTTCATGTAAAGGCTGGTGTGCTACCTTTTGTGGCTGGGAAGGTGAGTGTAATTAAATATTCTTACTAAATTGGCATCTACAGTTTTAATAAGTCTCTTCATTGTAGTTGTTTATCACTTTTGTAAACCACTTTTTAATTCTTCCTTAAGTCTGCCAGCTCCAGCCATTCTGTTAGTGCAAACGTACAAAGTGTGTTGCATATTATGAAGCATCGCAATCCTCGTTTCTCATCACGAGGCCAAGAGAGAGCTGCATCTGGGATTTCAGGACGAACTGTTGCTTCAAAATCTGTATCTTCTTGTTCCACATCATCTACTTTCACCAGAAATCTTTCTGACCTTCTGTTGGCCCTAGAAGATGAACTGGGCCAAATGAGCTTGTGAGTACTCGTCTCTGGTATTATAAGTGACTTCAGTTGTGGCCCTGGGAAGTGACAGGCATGCTATACATGAACCTAGCTGGTTTGGGGTGTAGTGGGGAGAGTAGTCTGAGCAGGTCCGATTAGTAGGATTTTTCTCATTTGGAAAATTTGTTTTTGTTCTGGTGTTTAACTGATCTTGTGAGCAAGCAACATTCAATTGGGTTTCTTCTCCTTCTACATCCTGTGCTTAACCCTGCTGCTACTAAGGTAACAGCTGCAGCAAATGAAAAGTCTTTCAGGCCTGTGCTTTTTGCAATTTTTAAACATACTGTAAGTTCTACCAATTCCACCAAGAATGCTCTGCTGGAGAAGGCTGCAAAGGCTGTCCTAGTATTGAGTAGGCCTGCAGCAGGCTGTCAGTTTGGGTGATAACACAGGTTATGGCAGCGGTGGTAGGAATAGTCCTGTCACAAAGTCCAGCCTGTGTTGCTGTGTCCTCAGTCTTTCTGTGCTCCCTCCACACTAGCCTGGTGCATATCTGATGGGTCTTTGTGCTGAGACACTCTGGGATTTGTTCCCTGTCAATAGCAAGAGAACTTGCCAGTGCTGTAATGGGGTTGTGAAAGAGGGACACATTCCTGCCTCCTGACCAGAAAATGGGCAGAGCCTGGAGAAGCTAAAACACAAGACAGGAGTGAATGTATCTTTCTAGCCTTACAAGTAAATGTGGATTCCAAGCAGTCATGTTCTTAGACATCTTCCCATTAACACAAGCTTGAAGAACTGTGGGCTAAGGAAATGTAGCTGGTTGTAGTAGTCGTGGAGTGGTCATGACAGCCAGATGTGTGTGCTAGTAGGAGAACTTCTGGTCCTGGGGCATTTCTGCAATACAGAGCAGAGTTGCTCAGTCTGTCACTTCTACTCACTGTGTTAAGACAAACTGTTGAGATTTCATTGCTTTGTGCCCTATCCATCAGAGGAACAAAAATATAGAAGCTCTAATTCCTGTACTGACTGGCTTAAGTGTCTTTTTACATTACTGGAATATTCAAGCCTTTTATTAAACAAATGTTTTGTTGCTTGCAACTTCTCCAAACATTTCAACAAGTTGAGCTCTGGTTTGAACAGGGGATGTGTTGGTTAAACCAGTTAGGATGTTGGCACTGGTTTAAAATCCTTGGTGTCCCATTGGCACCTGATTAATCCTTGGTACTCTGGGCTTCCCACGTATAATCCAAAGTGTATATTGAACTTCTATATGCATTTCTATATTCCCATCTTAATAATGAAATAAGAGTTCTAGGCTCTCATAGGAGCTATGGCTTAATTTATACTGGCAGCCAAATCTCTTTTTTGAAAAGCACTGGTGAGTTTACTAATGAAATGGCAATCCAAGGGCAGAAGTGTGTGGGGGTTTTGTTGTTGTTGTTGTTGTTGTTGTTTTTTAACTAGAAACAGCCAGTTACTTCAATTAAACTGGCAAGGAGCAACAGTTTAGTCAGAAGTCAGAAAAGAAGCCATGACCTTTGGAAAGAGATTATTTATCTAAGGCTTTATTGGGAAGTCTTTCCTCTGTTTTTGACTAGTACAGAGCTCCAGATATCAAGTAGCTTTAGACTATTCCTTTTGATTAGTTCAGCAAAGCAGCACACTTCGCTGCTAATCTTTGAGTAGAATGTATTAATCTGAGTGATCTATCAGAATAACTATAATTTAAAATGTAGTAGTTTAAACAAGTCTTTTCTGTCGTACATTGTCTCCAAAGTCTGCACTAAATTGGGTAGGAGGTGAAAATACAGTATTGTGTAGCTGCTGTTGGCTTCTGTTCACTTTCCAAATTCTCATTTTGCACAGTGTTACACATGTACTTGTTATGATTGTGGCTAGTGGGGAGGAATAAGATGCACATCAGCTAAAAATCTGGAATGAGAAAATCAGACCCAATGGAAAAACTTTTTCCTTTCTAGTGTGAATATATTCCAGATGAATGTGTATTGTATGAGAGGGTAAATAATGCTAAATTGTTATATTTCAGAGGAGGCGGCTAGCAACACATGCAGTACACCAAAAGTATTGGAGTAAATCCTTGAGGCTATATCATGAATACCATTTTTTGTCTTTAATAGTGAGCATCAAGAACTCTTGAAGCAGATACAGGAAACTCATAACTCTGAAGTTTGTGAAGACCTAGAATGGGATCTGGATTGCCTTGTGAAAAAAATGGAGATTAAAGGCGAACACATATCCAAACTGAAAAAACATCAGGCTAGTGTAAGAAAAAATGTAAGCTGTCTAGCTAGTAACACACCAATTGAATGGTTGCTACAACTCTGCCTCCTGTTGTCATTAATTAATATGTCACTGGAATGCTTCAGCCAGAGTGTTCAAATACAAGTGATTAAAATTAGGCTGCTAGCTCAATGTTTTTGTACCTCCAATTCCTCCCTTTGATTAAGAAAATGTACTTACAGTTGGCAGCCAGATGTGTATGCCAGTAGGAAAACCTGCTCCTGGGGCACTTCTGCAGTACAGAACAGGGTTGGTCAGTCTGTCACTTCTGCTCACTGGCTTAAGACAGACTGTTGAGATTTCATTGCTTTATGCCCTATCCCTCAGGGGAATGAAAAAAATAGAAGCTCTGATTCCTGTACCAACTGGCTTAAGTGTCTTTTTACATTACTGAAATATTCAAGCCTTTTATTAACCAAATATTTTGCTGAATGCAACTTCTCCAAAATCATAGCTGGACAAGCCTTTGTCTTTTTAACCCCTAAACTGTATGCATCCTGACACTGTTTGTTACAGATCCATAGGTAACGGTGCAGCATACATGCCCATATAAAATCACTGTTCTGTAGGTGAGCTGCTTAAACCCCTTGTAGCAGCTTGGTTTGGAACATGTGATATGAAATGCAACCCATAGTACCATCTGATATTTTTCTGTTCCTCCATCTGATGTTTCAGGATAAATAGGTTCACCTAAGAACTTGCTTATATAGGAAACAAAACAAAACTATGTGAGACCTTATGGAAGGGGAAGGTGATATTAATTTAAATAAGACTATTTCACTTGCATTCATTCTTTGATAAATTTTACTTGTTCAAATTTTTTTTGTCCACATGCTTGCAAGCACCAAGATGGTTATGTCAAAATAGTCTTGCCAGGGTCACATGTTAGCAACATGGGTATAGGACATTGACTATTGAGTCGTGTCTCTTTTGGGTTCCTTTTGCTTGGCAATGACAACTGTTTTTCGGATAAATCTCATAGACTCTTGAGGAGTCACCAATTATTATGGCATGATCCTCTGCCTCAGAATCTTGCTGACTTCATCCTCCATGACTCTTAAGACAACGGGCAGCAACTGCACCTTTGTTTCTTCATTTTTCCATGTCCTTATAGCTATAGTTTGCCTTCCTCTTGCTTTTTGGGATGATAGGAACAGGAATGGCACATACAATGGGGTGCAACCTTGTTGTCATCCTCATGTTTTCAGAGTGCAGATCTGCTGGCAAGTCGTCTGTGCTGTGGTGCGGCCTTATCAGAGCGCATGCCTTCTGGTGCTGATGTGAACAGCACATTCTAATGTTTATCTGTTTGACTACTGTCCATCATGCCCTGGTTATCAATACAGGCCACTCCTGTAACCCTTGCTCTATATTGTTTCTTCTGGTGCTTTCACACAGGCCAATTTTGTACAGGCCAATTTTAATATTTCTGATACAAATTTCTATATTTTGAACCTGTCACACTAAAAACACTGTAGCCATCTCTGTATTTCACAGTTAATAATATGTTCTTGAATGCAATTAAAGCTAATCATTTATAGAAATGGACTTGAAACCTAAATTGGCATGTGGAACACTTCCAACCTAATTTTATCTTTGGCAGTGACCTTTTCATGCCAAATATAAGTCAAGGCATACTACTGACATTTTTAAAAAAAATCCTGCATTTTGTGGTAATTCAACCATATTTATTCTGTTTGTGTTTTGCTAGGGGGCTTTCAAGTAAACTACTTAGAGTAACTGATAATAAATAGTATACATTTTATAGCTTTTTTTGGTTAGAGTAGTACCATTTGAAATAGAAAAAGACAGCAAATATAAAGTGGTGATAGCAGATGATATTCAGGCTCTCTCAAGCAAGCTTAGGAACCTTAGGAAGTGTGTGTATATGTGTGTGGGAGGTTCAACAACCTATTGAATATGGGTGAGGTCAATTTTCTCTAACGATTTCTGTTTCAACAAGACAATTGTACATCAGATTAGTAGGTTTTAACATTTTTTAAAAGTGTCCATCAGACATCTTGAATTTGGTAAAAGTCTGGTAAGCTAAACAGCAATGTGTTTTCTGAATAAGTAACATTCTATTGGTAATCTTTCTTCCTAGGTCCAGAAAATAAAGCAAAAAACTCAGAAATTGAAGCAAGAGGCAGCTCATGTCAAACTAAAATGTGGTGACCAAAAGGAAACAAAGGAAATTCCAGTTGCTATAAGGGAAAGTAGGTCTAAGGCTTGTCCTGGGCAGAAAAGCAAAAGCTCTCTTCAGCTGTTAAAAAATGTGCAGAAACTTCAGTCTACACTGAAAAGAGATGATATCATGTGGGAACAATAGTTCTAAAATCTACCATGTTAAAAGTCTTTGAAGTTGCCTAGAAGCTGGTAACTTTTGAATTTCATTAAGTGGCTTTTAAAAATAAAATAGATAGAGCATTTCACGTTCTAAACTGCCTAATCATTAGTAGGTCAGGTTGTTCACCTCAGAATTAACTTTCATGTAGCATGACTGTAGTTCCACTACACTGACTTTTAATAAAGCATTTTTAATGTATTAATGAGGTGCTTACTTATTAACTTGTTAAATAAAACTTGATACCTTTTTTACACTTAAAATAATATGCAATCCGTGGATTCCCCCCCACTCCCAAAGATACTTAGAGCTTGCTTTTCCAGTGTGACCTGGACCAGTGCTCCCATTCAAATAAAAGGGGTGGGTTTTTTTTCTCTGAGTTGAATCATTGCAACTGAGGCTGAAAAGGATGTATTGTCTCCTATTTATATGCATTATTGTTGTTGTTATTGTTATTATTATTACTACTACTACTCTATAAGCTTTATTGACAGTGTTTAATATTAACAGCTAGTGTTGGAAGCACAACTGAACAGCTATGTGGCTTTGCACGTGTAGTCCTCCCCAGCTACTGAAAGCCAACTGCTTCATGGTAAATTCCCATACACAGAGTCCTGGTGTTTGACAAGTGTGAAGTGACTGTATCAGAATTAGCAATCTTAAATAGCTTTCCTTATGCCCCTGGGTAGAAGTTTGCACAAATGCTATTAATAAGCTGATGTGCTTTCCCTTGAGCTGCAGCATCTGTAGGCTCAGGACTTGTGATACTGAGTCTGGGCGTGAGAAGGAAGCAAAAGGGTTAAGGAGCAGAGGTGGGGAAGCAAATGGCAAAGAGGGAGACTTGTGAGTTTTTTGGCTCGGAGTCTTTCTTTCCAAGGCAGTGGTTATAGCTCAATAGCATTTCTTTCTCTCAGCCCCCAGGATGGCCCAAGGGAGAGAAAAAAAGAAAAAAAGGCATTTTCATTTTTCAGAAATGTACTTGCTGTATTGCAAGAAGTGCCTTCAGTGTACAGCTCCACTAGCTGTAACATTCAAGTGGATGGCTCCATAAAACCTTCTGTAACTTTCTAAAGGTTCAGTTCCACCTTGAATGAGGCATGATTACAGCTAAAGCATGAAAACATCCCTGTGCTCACGATGATTTTCCTGGGTGTTCACATATGCTAGAGAAAAATATCTTCTGTGGGCTGGATCGGTGAAATTCTGCTGTAGACCTCTGGTATGAAAAGAATATAGTGGTCTTTTCAAGTCCCTGTGTAGGTTAGACAATAAAAATTGGAGATGTGCTCTGTTGTCAAGGGTTTTGAATGAAGGCTAGTAATAACATAGAGTCCTAATGGAAAGTTGCTTCTTTGGATAAATTTTGCTCTGGCGCCCTTTAAGAGGAAGACTGAAATTTTTCAGACAATAATTTAAATTTAGAATAAACTGTTTTAGTCTTTAACAGAAGTTCTGTGCGGGGGCTTTCTGTGTGCCTGTGGGGGAAGGTTGTTTGTTTGTTTCTTACATGCCCTAAACATCTTTACCAGAGCTGTGGAAGACCAGCTTGCTCAACTAATATCTGGGGACAGATTTCTCTCATTCTGTTTAAATTGTCTAGAAATCTTTCTTATTTATGGATTATCTCTAGCCTAGAAAAACATGTACACTTAAAAGCACTTAAACATACCTCTAAACATTTGTGTAAAGGTGTCCCTCGTATTGTTTTTTTTTTTTTTTTTTGGAAGATGTCTAATCAGTGTTTGAAACAGCATTTCAATTATTTTTCCTGGTATAGATAGAGTTTCTGAGGTAGGTCTATGTACTTCTAGACCCTGGAATCGCTGATAAGGGAGACAAAAGAAAAGTGAGTATTTCTTCTAAAAATATTTGCATATTTTATGCATTCTGCTGCCACAAGATAAGCTTTAACCATTCCTAGAGGTAGTTAAATAATCTCTAAAGCTCTGTATGTGTTTGGGCATGAAAAGGCTACATCATGTCCTAGGGAGCCTAAAGCATTATATCTGATCTGGAGATCCAGCTCTAGACAAAGTCATCAGAGATGGACTGAGATAGAAAAAATTGCCAGCATTTTGCCCCAAATACATAAAAAACATGTGAACAACTTGGTGCCGTGGCAGCTCCATGCAGGTGGTTGCTATAGGGACAGCTGGACCTGTCCAGGCAGGGAAGTGGCACGTGAATCAGCTGCTCCCTCCGTGCCTTGATCTGGTATTTTTGTTGACTCCAGCAACCCAGGGAGAGGAGGCTGCTTGGCGCTACAACTGGAGAAGGAAGACCCAAACTCCTCGCTCGGCGCTGTTTAGTAGCTGCGGTGGAGGGCTGGTGCCTTTGGGACGGTTAGCCAGGTACTGTATGGGATGGTACTTACAGGGCGAAAGCACTGAATGGTCAGTCTTCAAAATGTGCGTGCCTGCAGAGGATATCCGGTCTAAGAGCCCAGAATAAAACCATTTTGTTTGCCATTTTGTAGGGTGCATGGATAGAAGGAAAGGGAAAATAGCTAAAAACTAGCCCTGTTGACAGCTAGTTAATTTGGATCTTTGGTTGATTTAAAGGGGGGAAGGTGAGCTGAAAAAGCTGTCCGACTCAGAGCCTGGAGCTGTGATTTGAGAGGGGAAAATATGAATGGATATATATTATATGAAGTCTTGTATATCTCTTGTATTTCAACTTGAAAGATTTCACTAAATTTTAATAATTTCTTTGCTGCCTGTCTTCTGGAACTGTTTTGTTTCTCTAGTGTGTATGTTTTCACACAGTGAAGCAAAGTGAATGCACTTCAGTATGGGCTGAGAGTCAAACTGGACATAAAGTAATTGCATTCCAAAAAAAATTTTTTCTTAACTTGCAGAAACACATAAAATTTGTTTTCAGGTTGTATCTGAATATCAGGGGGATGCGGAACACCAGGTTATGTGTTTGTTTATTAGCATATTCACAGTCTGAGGCAATTGTCAACCTCATAAGATCAAAAACAAAAAATATGCAGCAAGGAGTAATTAGGCAGAAACTGCAGTGGTGAGGTTAACCTTGTACATTAACTATTTGCAAGATTCAGGTCCCAAGAGAATAAGGCACTCAGATTCCAGTGAGTTTTGCTGGGATCTGATTGCTTCACTTTTTATGCTCTAAAAAAGCTCTGGCCTTGAACTCCATAAACATATATTTGGAGAAAGCATAGTGGTTAAAGCAGTTGTCTTTACAAGAACAGTATGTTTTGACATAATAAGTGCTTGCTCTGCTCTTTCACAGATCCTTTTTCTGATTTGTATCTTCCATGTTTTTGTTTGTCTTCTCAGATGAAACTGTACTTGTTTTATAAATGTTCTGAATCTAAACTATAAAGGGCAGCAGACAAAAACGGATACCAAAAAAAGACTAATTGGTTTGTTTATTTACTCCAAATCCTAGTTCTTTTAATCTGAGTTATGCAAAATTGCCACAGCAAGAATTATCATTGACAACAGGTTTTGTTAGTATTTTAATCTAAGGTCGTATTTTATGGCTGGACAGTAAGGAAATAGGACAAAAGATGTAGGTCAAACAGTATAATTAAAACCACAGAACAGCAAATTGTGTCCAACAGTAGTTCACTTTCCTGCTGCTAATGAAATGTGCTAGCACAAATTAATGGCTTGTTACTTAAGCCTGCTGGAAAGACTTTGTCCCAGTACAAAAGGCATTCAGTTTGAAAATGTGTGTTTCGATCTTCTACCCAGCAAAACTAGAGGTTGGACGTAGCTATAAATCCAGCGTGTTCTGGGAATAGAAGCTGGCAAAAACACTCCTAGAAAAATATCAGGGCAGGATCTCACTGGGATTTGGATCCTGACTAATGTAAGTAACTACAGATGTTTTTGTGGACTGAAAGATCTATTGACAGACATTCCTGGCATAAGAATACCACACAAGTTCATGATCATTTTTATAGCAGAAAAAAAAGGAAGTGGGGATAATAAAACATATGCTGTTATTTCTGATGAAGCATTTTCTATTTTTTTTTAGCTTGCCTGTCTTGAAATGGCCAAGGCTGCCTCTACAGTGTCCTCTTCTGGGGCATACTCAAAGCTTCTCTAAGTCACTTGGGCTGGGATCCTAATGCCTACCTGAAGCTCTCCATAGGCTCCCTTTATGGGTCCCATAGGCTGTCTTCAGTCAGCAGAGAGAAGYAAGCATTTCTGAAAGTGTAGTGCATCATATTCTAACATAACAGCTAAAATAGATCAGATGAATTTTGCCCCAAATGCCTGGTTCTCTTTACTGACTATAAAGGAGTCCAGGGTGATTAGCTTAAATGAAGATACTTCCCTTGTTCAAAGAATTTGGTCAAATAAATTCTGATCAAACATGGAACTCTTTCTGTTAATTTCCAGAAATTCCGGATTAGCTCCTTAAAATTTTTGATGACATAAGTACTGTGTAAGTACTTGTGATTGGTTTTGAATCCGATGTATTACACTGCATACAATAATTTTTCCTCCTGTTTGTCATGTCAGCCTCTTGTGCCTTGGCCTAAAAGTGGGTCCCTTTCCTGAGAACATGTGCACCATAACTTTCCCATTAGGAGTGGTCTCACTGGTTTGATGGTAGGAAATCAGGATCTCAGTGTTCTGTGGTTCAGGCGAAGACAAAAGGCTACAAGGAGTCTATGGGTTAAGGAGCCCTTTCCTTTACCAGCATAGGCTACCCACTCTTCAATTTTTCGCAAACCTGTTGAGTTCCACCTTGAAACTAGGTCGGGTTTCTGTCCCCAGTTCTCATATTGTAAAGCCATTGTAGGATTTTATTTTGTTGGTGCTTAAGATGGTTTCTTTTTGCCATCTGAACTTATTTATAGGCAGTTTTACTGTTGTGCCAAAATTTGTCTTTTAGTTTAAATAGTTTCCTGCTGTTCTTTTCTCTGGTGGGTCATAGTTTCTATAGGATCAGTTAATATACCAGGTCTTTTTTCTAATCTTTTAAATCACATCCATATGGAAAGAATTCTTACTAGTCCCTTTAATACATAGGTATGATAGATTCTAAGTTAGTCTGGACTGATTCATTTTTGGTAAATATTTTGTCTGTTGGCATCCATGACTTTTTTTCCTTCAAAGTTTGTACTAAAACCTTGCATGCAATTGGTATATCATTAATGGTCCTGTAATTGTTAATGTTACCTCCCCCAGGTTTTTTTCCCTTTGCTCATCCTTCTCCACCTTTTTTTTTTTTTTTTTTTAGTACATATTTGCTAGCATACCTTAGTTTTCTACATTGGGTCTTTGGAAATTAAGTTTGTCCCATCTTCCCAATTTGAATATAATAAGCTATCCAAATTTTGCTTCATCCTGAGAAACAGTAATTTATATTTCCACTACTTCATTCCCCTCAGCTGTATCCTAACCTTAACTCCATCTTCTATATCGTAGCCCTTTCTGAAAAATTTGAGCTAAATTTTTCTCTTTAGTTTTATAGCCACATCTGATTTATTTTTATTTTTTTTTTTTCTAATCTAAACTCCACTGCCTGCATAGTGGCATCACTTCTTTTCTTTTATGTCCTTCTTGTTTATATGGCTGAAGAACTGCCTGCTCTTTATTTTCCCTTGCGATGTTTAATTTAACTTGACTTCTGGTATTTCTTGCTTTAGTTCTAGGCTTCCTGGCCCCCTTTCTTTTTGGTCTTTTTCTTTTTTTGGTTCTCTGCCTACTCGTTGGTCGGCTCCACCATCCTTTCTTCCAAACACTTCCTGCCTGCTTTTATTTTTAGTGCAATTCTGGTTAGCTTTTGCGCTATTGATTTAAAGACATTCCAGCTTCTCCAATATTAAAATCTTTGAGATATGAGTTCCATTTGAGTTCGCTAATTACTTTTAGTAACACAATAAGTAGTAAAATTTGTATTTTTATTCTCTAAATTAGTCCTTCCGGACTTTAATACTTTTCATACATGTCTGTGTTTATTCTTCCATTATATTCACTTCTGTAATGTTCTCACTGCTTACTGAAACTGTCTGAAATATAATCTTGGTTCAGTGACCACTTGAAGACATTTGTAGAGCATGGCAGACTTTTTTTTAATACTAATCTAGTAAAAATCTTTATTTTCATTCCCTAAGGTAAGTCTAATACAAATAGATTCCCTTTTACTGGTGCTAGCCATTCTTAAATCTGTTAATTCAGTAAAATATCATACTCTTCCATAACCTTTCGCATAAATTCAGTCTTTCTAAAACATCTCATAACCTGCTGCCAAGGTGTGGTTGCTATTCCACATTGTTATATTATCCTGATTGTGTCAACTTTCATGTCTTATGTCACCAGTTCAAGTTCTCCCCTGGGCCTCTCTGTTTAGTATGTGAATATACTGGTTGCTTCTCACTGATTTCACACAGATTCCTGGCTGAGTTCAGTAAAATCTTTTTATTCCGATTTTTATCAACAATAACATTTCCTTCCTCATTGTAGTCATCCGATCCCTTGGTGTTTGTACCCTTGTTTACCTGAATTTCCTCTCCCCTCAGGTGTGAAATCCAGGTGCAGAGATCTGAATTCTCTGATTCTTTCCCTCAGTTGCTTAGTTTGCAGCTCGTATTATCAGTTAGGCCAATCCCAATACCAGAAGGCAAGAATTTGCCCAAGACCTTGGGATACTACCTGCCGAGAAGAACCCCAAAAGTACCCCCTCCAAGGTCTTTATTCGGCCTCTTGACTGATTCCTATGTTTGTCATGTCAGACCTGTGACTGGATCAATAGCTATTATCTTTCACTGCTCTCTCATTAAAAGAAAAAGGAGAAACTACATGCCCACAGCTGCCAAACAGTTTCTGCAGACCACTGGGAAATAGATGCTACAGATTGTTATTCAGCAGTTTTATTACAAGTGAGCTTGCCACTTCTTTCCCTCTGCCTCCCCAAAAGAAAACCCAAATCTTTCTGCAATGGCTTGCTTCTTCCCTTAAAAAGGCAACTCCCAGTTTTCTAATAGATTTTATCCCTCACTGGCAAGTGAATACAATGAGCATATTTCCAGATGTTGGGCTTTAGAAGTTCTCACAAGTCAAGTGTTTCCCATTAGAACCGAGCAAATTATTATTAGTGGATTTTTTGCAGATAATCCATTTGTCAAAACCTGGCACTTCTTGCAAATTATTTCATTCCTCTTATTCTGGTCAACCTCAAGTAATAGTTTCAGATGAGAGAAATGGGGAGAAAATGGGTTTTGAATGTCCATGCTTTTTGTTTTGGAAAAAAAAAAAGCAAAGAGTTTCAATTCATTTGTAAAATGTTTTATTCAGCACATAAAAATTCATGTTTGATTACCTAACCCCTTTTGCCTTAACAAAAACTGGGGGAAGGCGGGAAGAGATGGCATTTGTTTGTGGGGTGCAGAGGGATGTGCATGAAAACTTTTTGCCAAGACCATTTTTTTCCCGTTTTTCTCAGGCTAGCAATCAAACTGGGAAAAATCACTTTCACCCAGTTCTGTTCCAGATACCAAAATAACATTTTTGTTGTTAAAAGAGATGCTGAATAAACAATTCTTTTATGTAAATGCTGCATACAGTACATTGTCTATATAGGAATGGACATTTGTGCTTTTGACGTGAACAGTTCTCCAGGTCCAGAGTTTGCATGTGCCTCGCTCTTGAGAAAGGAACTTCCTCCTGACTGCTTCGTCTTTTGGTCTGCCAAACTGAAATATGAAAAATGGATGAAGTATACACAATCTCGTCTACCGAGAAGGTCCAGCAGCTGGAAAGAGAACTAGCAGCACAGCTAGCAGAGCTGAAGGCAGAAATAGAAGACTATGGGGTGCTCCCGGGAACACCGAGTAGGGCATACAGGTAACAAGGACTTTTGGGGGAATGAGGAAGAGTCAGATTATAGCACTGTATTGTATTGTGCTTTTGGAGGGAGGTCATGATACAATGTCATGCGTCTATATAACTGTTCAATTTGGAGACCTGAATACACACGTGGGAGCCAGGAATAACAGCTTTTCTTATTGCACATCTGCCACAGAGCTACTGTTGAAATGAAAGTGAATATAAAAAAAAAAAACTAAACCTGTTTTATGTTGTGGACCGCAAACAAAACTTTAAATCTCTCTATAATGTCAAGTATTTCCTTCTCACCCCGAAGAGGAAGTAGCTTCAAACATAACGCCGGGATGTATAAACAGAACAGCCACATGTAAGACAGCTGCAGCAGCAGTGGGACATCAGCTATGGCAATGTACCCAGTTTTGGCATGATGCTTCATGAAGGCTGTAGACCACCTGGAGAATATCTGGAGGAAAACAGAGTTCAATAAAACTTGAGTAGGAGACTTGAAAAGATGAAAGGAGCTGGGCTTATGTCTCCACTCCGTTTTCTCTAGATTGTAAGTCTTCAAACATATGGGAGCTTGCTGTAAAAAGGAAGGGAAAAAACTCTTGGTGTCCACTTATGAATAGGACAGAAAATAACAGGCTAAAGTTCAAACTGAGAAAAACTTTTCAAGACAGTGTTAATTAAACACTGATGTTTTGTCTAGTCTGGGAGATTGTTGACTGTCYATAGCTGGAGGTCTTTAAGAGCAGGTTAGACAAACACCTATATGGAATGAATTTTCTTTTTCCTGCCTTAGAGCAGTGGGACTGCTAGATGCTCACAAAAAAAATCTCTTCCAGTCTTAACTTCTTATGGTTATAAAGTGCTCCAGTGCAGTTTCCCATGTATCGCTTCTGAACAAAATTCAGGAGTCCCTTTTTTAAGGGTCCAGTTTTCACCTATGTATTTAATTCACAAACATTCATTTTGTTCAGTTAAATAAAAATTTTGTACAACCAATTCTTGCTGTAAGTGTATTGATGCATGAAAATTAAGAAATAGTTTTCCTCCAGAAGTTTTCTCATCCCGTCCTTTTGTGATATAGGCATATTAGGAAGGAAGTTCAACAAATTATGAAGGGTGCTTATCAAAGCATTCCACTACATAATTAAGGGTTGTAATATTTACCATTCAAATTGGCAAGCATCCAGATGGCCTTTTTAAAGGCTTTGGCTAAAAAATGGAGGTGGAAGAAATCAGTCTGTGCCTTAAAATTTTGCCAAAGATGTCTTTAATTAAATAAACTAATGCTGCTTTAATATAGGTTTTTCATACCACTGAACTTGTTTACTGTTGACTTTACCATTTGAATTGTGTTGGGCCTGTCAAATGTTTGCTAATATCAAATTGTCTGTAACATCCTGTTGAACTTTTTTTTTTCTGCAGTTCTGTTCCAATTCCAAAGGATGCATCTTATTTCAGAAAAGAAAGGGAGATAATACTGAAGAAAGGCTTACAGGTGGCTGAAGAATACATTAACTTAAAATTCTCTTCACCAAGTAATAACTGAAAATTAAAATCAGAGGAAGTGATATGTTTTTCAGAATGGAGAAGAGCCTGTAAGGACAGGGTGGGAAGGGTCATAATGTAGTTCGAATATTGGTAAAACAAAATAGCCTTTCTTTTATTTGGATAAGATTGTTCTTGTGATACCAGTAACCTGGGCCTGGCTGTGCAGCTTCTGTTTGCGTTACTACTCCCAATTAAATTCAGAGCCTAAATATTTTTTCTGTATTTACTTTTTTTTTTTTTAATGATATCCTTGAAAGATCTATTCAACATGTAGCTGCTCTGTTTGCAGGTGACAGAGGCAAAACCTCTTGTTATTCAGGCTGATGTCATGCAGAGGGAGTTAGAGAGCTGCTTGAGGAGGGAGTATACAGCAGCAAACTTGCCCCTGCTGCTGCACCAGGTAGTATTTCTATTTGCCGCAAAGTTCCAAGCGGTCTGCATTAGCTTGGCAGGTTGTGGCATGATTTTAAAATCAGAAAGATGTGAAAATCCTCCCTGAAAGCAGTCATGACAGCATTAGTGCTTTCAGTTTAAAGCACTTCCTTGGATGATGTGAAAAATTCTGTGACACTTCCGTTTGTTGAAAGAACAGGAATCCAGGCCAGATAAGATGGACTGGGTCAATATTCTTCTATTTCTCTGAAGCTTTTGATTTGTTCTGTAGGTTACTTTTATTTCTTTTTTTTTTTTTTTCAATGAATTTCAAGTTTCTAGGTCTACCAGGCTGGATTCTGCTATTTTCCTCATGTTAACTGCTTTTTCCATTCCTGTAATAACACTTTGTTCAAAGGGACAGCTTTAAGGAAATTCCCACTTAAAGGATAAATGAAATAGTGCATTGGTCTTTGTCACTGATAAACTATAATTTTGGTGTTATTCTCTGATTGTAATGATGACTTATACACTGCTTAAGTTTCATATAATATCAAAATGCTGTTGTTTACTAATGCGTGATGTGTTGGTTATCTCTGATTTTATTCAAGTTTTTTACAGACAGAATTACTCGGCTAGTCCAGTGTAAATATTTGCACATGCCTAGATGGAAGAGATTTTGTACGCACAGCAATGTTATTGAACAACTTTATCCTCTCTATCAGGTAGGAACCAAAAACTAGGATCTAGCACATACATATTTAGCACAGTATCCATTCATTAAAAAACAAAATGTTAGTATTGGCTTTTTTCCAGCCAAATAAAGCTACTAACGTTAAGGATAATTTATAAAACTCTGAAATTTTTGGATTTTGATAGGCGTTACTGTAGCATCTGAAGATGCTTTAAGTAGTTTCAAGCAATGCAATACTTGCTTAGAATATCATATCCCTGTCCTCTGCCTGGTAGTACCGAATACAGGTATTCTGTGTGTAATAGGYGTGTAACTCCATTTAACTGCAATTGTTGTGGTTTATTTTAAAATATAAGCACTTGCAACCAAGCAGCATCTCAAGTTCAGTTCAGGAAGATGGAGGGGTTTTTTTTTTAATCCCTGCTTTATTTTTTCTCATTTATTGTATTTCAGACAATATGGCAGTCGTTTTGCTTAGTTCAATGCATATAATTTTGCAGGATATGTAGCTTTGGCAGCAAGTAAACCGAGTTCTCTTACAGGTGAAAGTGGAGGTTTTTTTCAGTCAGACATAATAAAATTTCAAGCATGATAGCTTCAATTTTGTCTTGCCATTATGTAAACATTCTCCTTTAGAATTATAAATCTTCCTTTCATCTGTATTGTAAATATCATTTTTTTTCTACTGCATATAGTTGTGCCGGTACTTTCAAAAATCTTTTGAATGGTTGTTTCTGAGTTTTCTCATGGCTGTAGTTGCAGGGAATCATGGTGGTAGAGCTTGGTAATGAAGATGGTAAAGAGCTCCACCACCTCCCCATATGAGTTTAATATTAAGAAATGGAAGAGCCACTTGCAATTTGGGTAATGTATGATCTGAGACCAGGAGAGAGAGTAAGCTGATTTCTGTGACGCAAGCAGGGAAGGTAGCAAACTCTTCTGTCTGTGGCTATCCAGATCACATGCCATTAACACTACTGCTAGAAGCCTAAAAAAGGCCAAAGGCCAAAGGCCATTTTTACAAGGAAGGTAGAAATGGCTTTGCCCCCTGCTCACCGCCACTACTGTGGCTCTGGTGCTCTGTGAGGGGCAAGGTGGAGAGAACTGTCCTGCTTTGGGAGCTCGTGTCATGGCTGGGAGATTTAAAGTCCTCTTGTTCCATCTGTCAACAAGCAAAAAACCTTTTCCTGCTGGGCAAACTGGCCCTGAAACTCCTCCATGGCTGAAGGTCCAATTTTGGAAGAACAAGAGMCAGATGTCAGTGTGACTCCTGTGCCAGGGTTTTCTAACAGTCTTAGCAATTTGGGGACTTTTAAAAATAATGTGAATTGGTAAACCATAACAGAAAATGTCTTACATAACTCATTTTGCCATTAGAGTTATTTAAAACAATAAAAAAGGTGTGTGGGGGGGAAATGTTGAGTGGAAAATGGTAAAATCATATTTTCAGTTCCTGACCAGTTCCAGACTGGCTCTGAATAGTTCCAGATGAGCTGGGGCTGCTGGTCCTGAGACATTCCCTAACATAAGGTTCTCTAACAACACTAGCAAGACATGTTTTATTAAAAAATAGCACTTTATTTATTTATTATTCATTTATTTCATTCTTAAAGGAGCTCATTGAGTTTGTATGTGAAAGGTCTCATTTTTGCGGGTGCTACTTGAAGAGTCTGGCCTATTTAAATGTAGAAAACATGTTAAAGGATCACTACATGTTCTTAAACATTATTAGTAATGTGTCTGTGTTCACACTGTGACAGCTGAGTATATTCTCAGCTGTCTGCTTATGGTCAGTATTAGTTGCTCAGAGAGAATCATTATCTAGACTGAAACTCACTTTTCCTCACTAGGTTGGAAATACCATTCTTACTCCATTCCCAACTCTATCTATGTAGGAAGGCAATAAACCTTTGAGGTCATACTTTCAGACTAGATTGCGTATGCAGTGGGAATGCAATAGCCTTCTAGCTAGTACGGGGCGAAAAAGCACAAATGCAGAAATGACAGTGTCTCCTTTATAAACATAAACAGAAGCAAATTAGTCACATCATGGAAGAATACAACAATGCAGTTCAGAGGGCTGCAAGGCTTTCAGCTGCGAGGGAAAAGTTCCTGACAAGAAAGAAAAATACGGTGAATGTAGTGACCCAGGAAGATCTGATGATTTACACCCAGTGGCTAGTGTGTCACTTGCACTCTGTGAAGGGTGTTCACTGTTTCCTTCAGGTAAGATGAGCGCTTTGGATGGTGAAGTACAGTTAAGCAGCCTTCAAATCTTGATTGGGGGCAGGGGAGGAAGTAAACCCAGGAGGATGAAATTCAGTGTAAAAGTAGTCTAGAAGTTTGAAGACACTGAACGAGGGGCATACATATGCCATTTGATTCTGTTAGCAGACTGGTTTTGCTAGAAAGGAAATAGCCAGACTCAGCTGTGCCACTGCAGTAGGTGGAACAATGAATCCCCTGGAAGCAGGGTAGATAGTGTGGGGCTGCTTGGTTTTGAGGCGACCTAGTATGAGAAGGAGGAAGCCTGGGGAGGCTTTTCTTCCATATTACTACCATGATGATGTTTTGATAGAGCAGGGTCCTATCAATGGACTGGATCATCTCAGTGAATACTCTGCTTGTAGACTTGAGGAGCATTTGTTTGCTTAAGAGTGTACCACATTCTGAAGACAAATCTGAATACTTCTTTATTTTACCTTGTTTCTGTAAAGATTTTATTATATCAGTGCTAAAATTAACTCACGGTCACTAAACAATGCATAACTATGGTTTATTTTTTTCTCTTTTGTGTTTTATTTTATTACTAAATTTCCAGCTAAATTGTTTGTATGACTTCTAAATGACTTAGAATAATGACGGATATGTTTTTAACTCCAGGTTCTCCAGCATTTGCCCATTTCTCATGGAATGAATGTGGCTAGTGAGAAATGTCCAGATGTGGTTCAATACAACTGGGACATATTAGGAAGTGCTCTTGACAAGAATTCAGATATTTTTAACGTGAATGTTTCTCTCTGTTCCAGAGTTTTAAAAAGAAATGGTGAGAAATGATCAACTTTCTTTAAAAACCAGAAGTCCTACAGATAATGCATTTATTGATGTATATTCTTTGAGAATGGTCAACAGGGTGAATTTGGGAAGTACTGAATGCCATCCTTGGTTTGTATGCTTGAGAAATTTGGCATGTGGCTTTTAAAATCAGCGAGATTCCTGGAAAAGGTGGTGCCCAAATTCCAGAGCGTGGAGTTCTGAATTGGCAGTGGTGGCTCCTGTGGCCTTAGTAAGGTTTATGTTCGAGGAGTTCGGCTTTGCTGTCCGTGCACAGAGTCACAGAGAGAGTCAGTTTAGAAGAACACGTGTGGAATCAACGCGGTGGAGATTCCAGGAAGTTGTTCTGATTATGCCAAGCCCTGAAACTCACCCTCCCAATTTTCTGAAAAAATTTATTTAAAATATTTCTGTGGGTGTCCTGTTTCTAGAGGGATACTTTGCTATGCGTCTTTAAACAATGAATCTCTAGAAAAATCTTTGTGTTCTCTTTTCCTCTGGAGGAAGGGAGGAAGTGACGTTGCTTATGTAGAGTTACCCATGTGAGTGGCACTTCAGCAAGCAAGACAGTATCCTTGTCCCAAAGTGATGAAATGCTAAGATTTAATCTGTGCTTTTTTCCTCACTGTTCTTGCTGTGTCTGAAGTGTGGGAGCCCACAGGATTGTCTCTGAAGAGTCCGGTTCCTGCCTCTCCTTTGGGGAGAGGCAGGGTGTTGTGCCTCCTGCTTGCAGTCGGAAAGTGGGCTGCCCAGGGTGGAGGAATCGGAAGGGACCATGGCTTGWCCTCCCTGTTCCCTTGCTTTGTTGAAAACTTCTAGCCGGGGGGAGCAGAGTGTACCTGGGGGCCTGCATGGGGGAGCAGGGCACAACCGCAGCCTGGAGCGACACTGCCCTAAGAGCGATGATTGATTGCGAACGCTGTAGTAGGGGAAGAAATGGAGAACAGTGATAAGGAAAGCACAGACGTACCACAGAAGGATAAGGGGCCTTTAAGCCTTAGCTAATGGTGCCCTCCCAGCCGCCCGCATCAGCCCTGGCTCTGCTGGCGCAGCCCTCCTTCGCTCCTCAGGCCCAAGGAAGGTCCCAGACATGGCAAGGTGGGGAGAAATGGCAGCACTGCCGTGTGCGTACAGTGCTACCAGCGTTAAGGCACAGGGTGCCCAAACGAAGCCCCTCAGACAGACCATGCCACTCTCGTGTGAGCAGTGCAGGAGAGGGAGAGGTGACAGTGCCCCCAGGTACAAGGTCTGGTAACATAAGGAGAAAGGCACCGGACCTGAAGGAAAAGCATGGAAAGCCTATGTTATATCCCCTCCACACAACCAGCCCTGCAGAGCCTTCGCCATGGAAGAGGCTGAGCGCTCGACCAAGAAGGGCAGTAGCTGCAGCCCGAGCTGTGGCACATGCTGCCTTCACTGGGATCACAGAAGCCTCATTCCTTCCTGTGGGTCCCTGCGTTTGCTCCGCRCTGATTTGGTGAAGTTGCTAGCAGGTCAGGAACTCATCTAGCCCTGCTGCCTGCCTGACACTAAAGACTGGCAGACATCTGCTAGGATTGGTCCCTGCTCTCTCTCTCGGGTGGATACTGGCTGTGCTTCTTCGGGCCACATTTCCTGTCAGTCCTGCACTGTTGCTGGTCCAAGGGGAGCTGAGTACCAAAGTGGGACATTTCGTGGTAGAAGTTTGTATAATTAAGACTGCCTATTTGAAGGAGGGGCAAGAGCGTGACCTTGGAGCTGATTTTACAGCTTGCAGAGAATTATTCATGAGTATGAGAATATATCTTTTACAATATTCCTTTTTTCTCTCTCTCCCTCTGTGGCATCCTGTGAATTTCAGTACTCGCTTCTGTGTCTACAAGGCCCTTATTTTGTAACCTGCAGTGTGTTACAGAGTTCGTCTGGGCCATTCTTTTTGCAAGGAAATAGACCCTTACTGGTATTAAAAAGCAACTCAGAAGTGATGTAGCTTTTCTTGATCTTCAGTATGTAGTTATCTAGTAGTTGCGTACAGTATCATATTAACATCATAAGCTTCACTCATCTCCTATCTGGATCTGAGCTTCGTAGATGAAACAACAAAATGATTAAGCAAGACATTATAAACAATGATGAAGCAAAGTATAGAATAGAAACACAGATGGCCCTTTACTGCCAAAACAATAAGATAATAAATTGGATTACATGTAGCTCCACCAAACTCCACGAGTTTTGCTGAACTTTAGAAAATTGTTATTTACCATTAGGATCTTTGCCTGTGTCATCAGTACTGTGAGTGATGGAGAATTAGATGGTATTTATTTGGACTCTCAAAAATCTTTGGAAAAGAAGTAGCAGATAAAGTATTGTTGTTTGTTATAGCTTGGCTTAGAGACAAAAAACAAACAATAGGAATAAGAGTCGACTTTCTGTATAAAAAGATGATGACACACCATAAACTGTAAGATTCTGTGTTAAAACCACTGTTAAACATACTTATCAAAGAACTTAAAAAGAGGTGACAAGATAACAAAACTTACAGGAACACAATAGTTTTGGCTGTTCAAAGATGAAGGCATACCAATATCTTCCATAGCTTTCAGCAAGCCTGAGATAAGGTAAAGGAGGAGGAGAAAACATTTCAGCCCTTCTAAAAAAGGGTGCTATGCTGCAGACAGACTCTTCAGCACAGACACCAGGCCAGGTTCAGCCAGCCCCGTACACCCTTGTTTCAGAAGTTTGTGACAGCAGCATCATGTCAGTATCAGATAGAGGAGAAGTGATAACCCTAAAATAGTAATACACTTGAAATTCTTGTGGAACGTGAAGATTTGGGAGGTGTAAGTGTCAAATGGATGTTGTACACACCCTGAGTTACAATTCTTTGTTCAGGCAGCAGTATTTGCTAGTTGATGTGCTTTCCATCCTAGGAGATATAGGCACTCTTCCAAGAACCACGTAGGTGTGCAGACCTGCAGCAGCTGTTAGTCTTTTGGGGTCTGGTGGAGGGCCCTTTTGTAAAAGAAAATGAAAATAATAATAAAAAAAAATCCATAGGAATGTGTGGAATTTTTTCCTCCATGTCACATTCCATTCTCTGACATATTTCTGCTTCAGGACAAAAAAGGAGAATTATGTCATTGTGTGGATGCAAAGCAAAGGACACTGATGGTTTTGCTTACAGTCATGTTGCTGAAAACATTGACATTCTCCAGCTAGTCTGATTACGGCCTCTTGCAGAATCCTGCCGCAAGGACGCTAGATACGCTTTGCTCCAGTGCAGCACTGAAATGGAGGAGCTGAAACCTCAGCTCCAGCTTCTGCTTGCTCACTTCAGTATCGACTACAACCTTAAGGATCTGAAGAATTCAGCTGATGAGATGGAGCTCTTTTCCCTGGTAACTGAAGTGTACTTCTCAATATATTTTATATATATTTTTATATATATATATATACACACACACACACACACACATACATATATATACATAAATATATATATATAGCTTAAAAGATATGAGTGGAAGTTCCAGTTATTATAAGTCAGTGTTTTACATCACAGAATAATAAGATTCTGGGCATTTTTGATCATGACAGTGACAGAAAGGCCTAGATCGCTTCCACTAAGCTATAGTAACTGCTCAAAGTACCACAGTGTTCATACTTTTAACATCATTACTCTGAGGACACATCTTTATTCTCCCAGCTCTCACTCATGCCTTTTGCGTGCGTTTCTTGAGTTTTCCTGCCTTAGTGTCATTGCATATCACAAACCCGTAGCATTTCCACTAGAGGTCGGCCTTCTACACACCATTGCAAAGGCCCTCACCAAACCTATGCAGTTCAGGGGTTATCAGCAAAACAGCTGTGTCTTTTGTCTGTTACCTGATTTCAAAGGCAAAACCAACCAAAAATCTCCATCATGTGTTCAGGGTGCAAAAGAGATGCATTGAAGTTAAACATAAATAGCATATTGCTTTTAAATACATGCATCATCTTACCAATCATGCCTTTTATTTGACCAGGTGGTAGAGCTGAAAAGGACAAAGTTTTGGAGATGTAAGTTGTTCTGTAGGTCTGTATTCCAATTAACATCTGCCTAGTCCAGCTGAACTCACTGGAATGATCCAAGATAAACGGAGGCAGAAGTGTTTGCACACCTAGGCAATAATGTCCATACCTTTACTAAATTACCTTTATTGTAGACCAGCAGTGGCTTATTCCTTTTTGGACAGGCTTTTCAAAGAACTTGGCTCTAGGCTATTGCTATTCTTGTCAAAGCTGACAATAATAAATTTCCCCTTGACAATAAGTGTTTTTGGAAATCCTAGTCATATCTTTGGAGGCTCCAGAGTTAACAGCAGGGAGTTTTATTTTGTCTGCTGGAAAAGAAACATAGGATCAGAATGTGCCCTTTGTCATTTTATGACTTGACTTCTTTTTTTCCAGCTGGTAATGTGCATTATTACTTTGTTCTGGGATTTAATGTCCTGCTTGTGAAATTTATAACACTACCTTCTCCTTTTATGCTTTAGGTTGTCCAAAAATTTAGAAGCATCTTCTGCAAACAGCAGACAATGAGGACATTTCCTGTTTATGATGCAGAGGTTTCTAGATCAGAAAACTAGGGCATGTTAGATCCAACCAGGGCTTTGAAAAAAAGAGCCAACTGGATTCCTTTCTTAAGGGTAAATATGAGGAATTTCCCTTTTTTAATTGTGTTAGTAAAAAGTCATAACCACTCTTTAGAGTGTACCAATGTACATTTCAGCAATTAAATTCTAAAATGCATCTTTTGAGAAATACAGAGTGATGGTTCTTGTATAATTCAGGGCTTATCTAACTACTATCGTACTATATAGTCAAGAGCCACTTTGTGTCTGTTGAAAATAAAAAGTAAAAGTGAATATATTGCACTTTCCCTACTAAATATTGCCTCCTGTACAAAAAGCATGTGGTAATATTCATAAATTTTGTGGTTACTTTATATCAACCAGATTAAGCCTAAAGCAGATCCCTGGCAGCAAAAACTTTTGATAAAACTGAAACAGTGGAAGAAAGTGGATAAGCTGATGGACTTTCATTCAAAATTTGTAGAGGTAATATAACTTCTCATTTAAAAATATTGCTATTTATTTATTGGACACTTTCAGGGAAATTGAAATGCCTAGAGAAAGGTTGCCTCAGGTTTATGTATCATATGCATATGCCTGAATTCATTAAAAGTCCCTTAGTGAGGTGTTAGAAGGAGTTTTTCCCTCTCTTTCTCAATTCATTTTAGGGCTACAAAACTCAAAAGGTTTTATAAGGCAGCTCAAATACTTGCATAAATATTCAAAAGCTCTGAGGTTCACCTAAGTCGGATCAGAATCAGCCCTGGAATTTGTCTGTCTTATACCTGGTGTCAAAGGAATTACTTAGAATAGCTCTTCTTAATATGACCAGATTCAGATCTGTAGTGAAAAGACAAGGCGAGATGCTCCAAAAGTGAGGCACAAGTCTAAAACTCAGGAGGGCACAACACAGACTGCCTGTGGATCAGGGAGGGGTAACTGATTGTCTCTGAATTTCTGCTCTGGTTTTACAAGTTGTCTTGATTCTGGTGATAGATGGCTGTTTGCAGGATGTCCTGCAGCCCAGCCCTGCTGTGGTGGGGCTTTCTGC
The DNA here is from genome assembly GCF_003343035.1 of Apteryx rowi. NCBI lineage: Eukaryota > Metazoa > Chordata > Aves > Apterygiformes > Apterygidae > Apteryx > Apteryx rowi. The sequence continues at coordinate 605,517 of NW_020449797.1, forward strand.
CATCCAGCATCCATGGACAAATGGCAATGTGCATTCACAGATCAGGCCTGCTCTGCATCCACAGAGAGTTTGAGGCATCTGTAGCACCTCAAATCTTTTCCTTGCTTTGCATGGTCAGCTGTAAAATGTAGTATTCGTGTATCCTAATTGCATCATCTTTACTGAACATACCCTGTAGGGCTGACTTGCATATGCCCAGTAGCCTCTGCGCATTCACACCTACAGCAGATATGTGGATGAACTGCAGGGTGTGATAGATTGCTCAGGTGTACTGGCGTGCTACCACATTTTTCCTGTGAAATTTTAGCAAGTCTGGCATCCTCATCTGTAAAACTGGGGTAACAGGAGTTCTCTGCCTCTCGAAGGGTGATGAGAGTTAATACACTGCAGATGGTGAGCTACTGTAGGACTGGGGCCATACAAATATCTCAGCCAGCAAACCTTACCTGTCGATCAGATGGTGAGATTACTACCTCTCATTCCCCTGGTGAGGTCTGAAATACCATGAGCAATAACAACACTTTGTAGTTCAGCTTGCAGTTTTATACAGAACTAGAAAGAATGCCCCTCCACCCCTCTGAAGCTGTGAAGGAGCTGTCCCCCTAGCTGCCCTCTACTATCAGTAATCACATTCCTGGCGAAAGGAGAAGTCCTTGATGAGGTGGCTGTTCCTTGCTTCAGTATCGAGATGGTCTCAGGTACGCCAGGGCAACCTAAGGCCTGCTTCCAGCCCCTGTGAGGCTGTTTTAGCCCTGAAATGCCACCTGATTCCTTGGTCTCCTTTCCTCAAGACAGTCCACCCAAATACCTCTGTCCTCAGGCTTGAAGAGCCCCGCCATGTAGGAAGGGGGTAGTGGGCTTGTCGTAGAGCCCCTAATAATGCTGTGTACAGGTTTGAGTTGTGGCTAAGGCTTGTTTCAGCACCCTTGTAGGTTGCCACCTACCCCAGGGCCCAAGGGAGGAGAAAGCTTCCCATCTGCATGGGGACTGTGGAAGGCACAGGGCAAAGCAGGGGAATGGGCATCAAAAAAGCAACCAAAGCAGCATGAGAAAGCCTGCAAACAAGCAGAAACAGACAGTGCCAGCTCAGCAGGGCAGAGCGCTCTCAGTGCTGAAGCCCTGAACTCCCTGCAGCAATGGTGCCCGCTCTGGAGCTGGCTGCTGGGCTGTGACATCCCTTGCTTAGGACCCCATCAACCTCCTGCCTCCTCTTTAGGCAGCTACTTGCTTTACCTACACCTGAAGCTGGCCTCGGTAAAAATCACAAAAGTGAGCATTAGTAAGCAGGTTCTGCTGGGCTGAAGTCAAGAGGAAAATTAGTTTGTGCTGGAGCAAACTACCCAGCGCCAGGGGAAAGGGAAAATGGAGGCTGCTTGCTTCCCACCTCTGCTCACCTTCGCCAATCCTCTTTCCACTGCTGGTGGCATTACGTCTACAGAAATTACTTCTGATTTTGTGTTTCAGTCTCTAATATTGTTAAAAATAAACATGACTCTAAGGAAAAAAAGGATAAATTTAGAAATATACCAGGTGCTTGACAGTAGAGCTCCTGATTAAAGCAATGTTCTAGTACAGAGTTAGCAAGAGATCAGAACGTGTTGACACCCAACAAAAAAGAATGAGAATGAAAGAAAATGCTGGGGAAATGAATGAAAAAAAATCATGTAAACAGGGTTTGATGTTTAGTTTACTTTTTTGTTAGAGGCTGCTTACTCTCCAACCCTCCTGTTATTTTTTTAATTATTTGTTCCTCCTGTGTCTAATTCACTTTGCTAAGCAAGGTTTGCTTTTTCATGACTTTTCAGCAACTTCATTCAAAACAGATGATAAAGAACAGTCCTATAAAGCTCCCAGTCTTAGGCCCACTAAAATTTCTGTGAATGTTATGATAGAATTTTTATCAACAGAATTTTACTGATGCTAATAGTTGCTAAGGCATGACCATGCTCTTTAAATTATACTTTAGATACAAGAGATAATTGAAAAAAAGAAAGTGCAAGATTAGATATGTTTTTTAAAAACTACTTTTGTATTACTACTAATTTTGTTTAGCCTGTTTTTTGGCAATACTCTCTATATATTTAGTCTCCCTGGTTCCCATTTAAAATCCACTACTTTCTTTACTTGCATGGGTCTCTCATACAGCATTTAAGAGAGAATTTTTTAAAAAAATGCATAAATCAGAAAGTGGATGTGCAGACTTTGCAGCCAAAGCTGGCTTTACAACATTTTAAAGAATTGAATGGATTTCATTTTGATGATGTTCTCTTAAGAAACAAAAAGATTAGGAATTTACTATAGTTTTTCTTTATTTAGGACTGAAATAAGCTTTCTTTTATGATCCCAATTTTCAGACCTTTTCCCTATGCCAGATATTTCACAAAGAAACCATTCTTTCAACTGTTGCCACAGCATATAATTTTTCTGGAAAGTTTGGGCAAAAGCCATCATCACCACTAACAAGAGCACAAATGGCTTTGCAGCTCACTGAGACAATGAAAAAAAAATCATCCTCCTGGCTTTTTTCCATAATGGCTTGCTCAGCAAATTTGATATTTTTGGTCTTGGTCAGGAAATATGTACATCTTCTTAAGGGTGAGGGATAAGAGGAAAGGAGGGAGGAGCTACCTAGTAGTCGCACCCCTCCATACATCTTAGAAAAAAAGGACGCTTTTGTATCCTGGCCCGTCTGGTGCATTCCCTCAGTATCCTGTGATAGTGAAGTCCATTCCTACATTTTTGCCGTGGGGAGTGGGCAGCAGACAACTTACCTGGGTAAAGGAGAAGCAGTAACGAGCAGTGCTGTGCTCCCTCACTAAATTCTCTAGACTTGACCCTGGCTCGCTGTGAGAGGGCAGGTGGCAAGCTGACTTGTTTGCCTTATGAATCTTTCATCTGCATTTGATGTGCTTTGAAACAAGGTCTCAGATGTGGAGAGGGTGATGGAGGTTCCCCAGGAGCATGCAGCAGTGGTGCTTGAACCACATCCTGTATCATCAAGTTGTGCGACTTCTTCTCATGCCTCAGGACAACATAGCTATGATCATATTTGGAAGGAATTCTATGCCCTTGGTGAGCTCCAGCAGGTACTTGGAAGGGGGAAATAATGAATAATGGTCAATTGACACGTTTAGCAAGTATTAGTCAATTTTGATAGAGGACTCCTTTAACAGATTTCTGTTTGGATACCAGCATTCTCTTTTTTCAAAGCTCAGTCTCCCTCTATTGCTGCCTGTGGGAGCTAAACAGGATCTGCCAAGCTGCAGTGTACAGTTCTGCATCCCAGCTGCTGCACATGATGCCCTCACCTCCCTGGGGCTCACAAGTCATAGCACAAGCGGTGTGAGCTTGCAGCGACCCACAGAACAACATGCAAACCTTTCTGTAGTAGGACTGGGCTGTGGATTTGGCTGCAGGAAATAGAAGTGTGCCCTGGTATTTACTGCAGAGTATGGTGTTAGGGTACTCTGTGTGTATGGAGTAGAAGGGAGGAAGGATCACAGGGTGGCCTGGTTACTGGAGGCCATCTAACAGTTCGGCACCTGTGAATTTGACAGAAGATATCTTGCTTTTTACACAGGCAGATGTGATAGCAAGATCCTCCTTTCAAAGGAGGAAGTGGAATTTGTGGGCATGGCCTTGAGAAGATTCAGCAGTTGTGAGAGCAGAAGATATGAGAGATCTTCAAAGTTTTGAGAGGAAAAAAAAAACAAATGGCTTAACTGATAGGGTAGTGAATGGGAAGTCAGGCCTGCCTCTCTGGTATCTGAGGGATTTGTAGAGTCTGTGACATTCCTTACCTGGCAAATTCAAGCTCTGTGATAAAACTTTTGAATTTGAAGGTATTCCTCTGATGGAGATGGACTTTTATTACCTATTTCTTTATCATCCTTCTGATTCAAAAACTGTTCACAGCTGGTGTTTTAAGAAATAAAAAAGTATTATTTGAAGAACTTTTTAATCTCAGAATGTCCTGTATCTGGAATTGGATGCTTCGTTTGGCTTACCGTACCAATGTCAGGCTGCCTGTGAGAGTGGGCCCTGATGGCACGTTAAGAACGGACTGAACACTCTTTTGCTTCCCTGTTGTCTTTTAAAGAGGAAAGGCCTCTGCTACTGTGGCTAGATGCAGCTCAAATGTTAATGAGAAGGTCCTGCATCCCTGCCCTTGGCCAGGACCAAGCAGGGCTGCGGGTGTTACTAGAGCAGGGAAAAGGGAGCAGAGAGAAAGACATCATTTAGTCTCTCCCCATTCCCTCTTTCCTGATAATTAATCTGCTTCAAGACTGATACCAGCTCAGTGTTTAAAAATAAACCAATAGAACAGCCTTTGGCAGGAAAGGCTCCCACCTGTAAAAACGTGCAGTTTTTCTTACCTCAGGCTGACTTTTATCCAGAATACAGAAAATATTTGATTACTTAATGAAAACTCCAGGAAAAARAAATTGGGTTCACTCAAGCAAACTACATGATGATTAATTAAAAATATATATATATATGATGATTGCACTGTACATCTTCTGTCAAGTGAACTGGGTCCATGACTGGGAATGAGCACATATATGGGGACAACACAGGCTACATAACTGATTTCAGCAGCATTAGGGAAATTAAAAATCAAAATTTGAAACCAGTCTCATTGTGATGGTATGGTAAGACTAGAATTAGATCCTCCACAAGAAAAGCACTATCTAGGTCTCAGTGTTTTTCAAATAAAAAAATCAGCTGTTTTCTAAAAATGTAACATCTCTCTTTCTTCCTCATTTCACTGGCCTTTTTCAGCAAGCATTTTCTGTTTCATTTTTAAGTGGAAATTTTAAGTGGGAATGCTTCATCCCACTTGTAGTTCAAATACTTGCTATAATATTTAGTAGAGATGTGCAGTCAATGCTGTTGGCCCTGTTTGACCTTACATTGTTTTAATTAAAGGTTGGAGGACCTAGTTTTTCCAAAATGTAAAACATTAAACATTCTTTGGAATCAGTGAGGACAGGATAAGAAAGGATGTTCATGTTGGGAATCAGGTCAAAATGGGAAAATCAGTTAACAGATAATTTTTTGTTGCAAGGATTATATAAATAATTCAGTGTCTGACAGTTTTTCAAGATCTGTTTGGCCTGAAAGACTTTTTGGAGGGGATTTATTGGGTCAACTTACAAATTTAAAAAACAGATAACCAGGTCCTAAGTTTAGCTGTCTGTTTTATGTGTACCATTGCAGGGTTGTCTCAGTTTGGACAGCATAAATTTGACAAGCACCAATTTGTGAAGATGTATTAATAGGATTTTCTATAATCATAAAATCCAATGCCAGAATCAATGCTATAAAACTCTTATCACACTGAAAAGAACTCCAACTTATGCTGTCCAAGTCCAAATGAAGTAAAATAAATTGGGATAGAGAAGTGGGTTAAGAGGACAAGTTTTTCTTATATACTTGATTGTTTGCAGAAATTAATTACTTAACTCCTAATAAATTACTATCCTTAACATCCACAGTTAATAAATACTGTGTGACTGATGGTGATCTCATTTACACTGGTGCTAATGCCAATTTACTTTCATTGATGTTGGTGGAGTAACTCCTGATTTATGTTAGGAGATCTTGATGCAGATGATAACTAGACAAGTATAGCTATTTTCCTTCTTGCTGCTCTTCTACTGTTTGTACTATCACAGAATCACAGAATCGCTGAGGTTGGAAGGGACCTCTGGAGATCATCTAGTCCAACCCCCCTGCTCAAGCAGGGTCACCTAGAGCACATTGCACAGGATTGCATCCAGGCGGCTTTTGAATATCTCCAGAGAAGGRGACTCCACAGCCTCTCTGGGCAACCTGTTCCAGTGCTCTGTCACCCTCACAGTGAAAAAGTATTTCCTCATGTTCAGATGGAAGCGTCTGTGTTTCAGTTTGTGCCCGTTGCCTCGCATCCTGTCACTGGGCACCACTGAAAAGAGTCTGGTCCCATCCTCTCGACACCCTCCCTTCAGATACTTGTACACGTTGATAAGATCTCCTCTCAGCCTTCTCTTCTCCAAGCTAAACAGGCCCAGCTCTCTCAGCCTTTCCTCATAAGAGAGATGCTCCAGTCCCCTAATCATCTGTGTAGCCCTTCGCTGGACTTGCTCCAGTAGTGCCACATGCCTCTTGTACTGGGGAGCCCAGAACTGGACGCAGTACTGCAGATGTGGCCTCACCAGGGCTGAGTAGAGGGGGAGAATCACCTCCCTCGACCTGCTGGCAACACTCTTCCTGATGCACCCCAGGATACCATTGGCCTTCTTGGCCACAAGGGCACATTGCTGGCTCATGTTTAACTTGGTGTCCACCAGCACTCCCAGGTCCTTCTCCGCAGAGCTGCTTTCCAGCAGGTCAATCCCCAGCCTGTACTGGTGCATGGGGTTATCCCTCCCCAGGTGCAGGACCCTGCACTTGCCTTTGTTGAACTTCATGAGGTTCCTCTCCGCCCACCTCTCCAGCCTGTCCAGGTCTCTCTGAATGGCAGCACAGCCCTCTGGTGTATCCGCCACTCCTCCCAGTTTTGTATCGTCGGCAAACTTGCTGAGGGTGCACTCTGTCCCTTCATCCAGGTCACTGATGAAGAAGTTGAACAAGACTGGACCCAGTACTGACCCCTGGGGGACACCGCTAGCTACAGGCCTCCAACTAGACTCTGCACCGCTGATCACAACTCTCTGAGCTCTGCCATTCAGCCAGTTCTCAATCCACCTCACTGTCCACTCATCTAGCCCACACTTCCTGAGCTTCCCTATGAGGATGCTATGGGAGACAGTGTCAAAAGCCTTGCTGAAGTCTAGGTAGACAACATCCACTGCTCTCCCCTCATCTACCCAGCCAGTCATTCCATCATAGAAGGCTATCAGRTTGGTTAGGCATGATTTCCCCTTGGTGAAGCCATGCTGACTAYTCCTGATCACCTTCTTGTCCTCCACATGCTTGGAGATGGCCTCCAAGATGAGCTGCTCCATCACTTTTCCAGGRATGGAGGTGAGGCTGACTGGCCTGTAGTTCCCYGGGTCCTCCTTCTTGCCCTYTTTGAAGACTGGGGTGACACTGGCTTTCTTCCAGTCTTCAGGCACCTCTCCTGTTCTCCATGACCTTTCAAAGATGATGGAGAGTGGCTTAGCAATGACATCCGCCAGCTCCCTCAGCACTCGTGGGTGCATCCCATCAGGTCCCATGGATTTGTGGGTGTCAAGTTTGCTTAAATGATCTCTAACCCACTCCTATATTGTTGAATGTGCTGAAAAGTAATGAGGAAAAAAACCACCAAAGTTTAAAATTACAAAATGTTAACCACAGTCTTTAAAATACACTTGTGTTGGGGGTGAGGGAAGGCATGAAAAATTTAATGTTTCTAATTGCTAGTAGTCTTCCACAATATGAAGCCTTCATTTGTATGTCTGTGTGTAGGTCAGAGTGGGAAGAAGAGAAGATCTTTAGGATATTTTTCAATAGATATTTTTCATTAGATAGAAGTAACTACATAATATTGTGTTGGCCTTCCTCTTGGCTGAAGTGGAAAACTTTGGCTTGGACTTCTTAATTTCAGCTGCAAATTACTGAAATATTAGCTTAATAATTCAGAACAGATTTTATCTTTACAATTGAGCGGATCACATATGATTTTTTTTTTTTTGCTTTTGCATTTTACTCTTTTTTGTGTCTGACTTCCTGAAAAAGTGAGGATTATTTTCTGAGCTGTCTGTCTGCAAGTTTCCCATAGACAACCTTTAAATTCATTGGGCAATCTTGACAAAATTTAACGTCATAGTATAAGTCATGGTAAAATTAAATAAAATCAATTTTATTAACACATGTTGCTTAAGAAGAGGGAAAGACCTTTCAGCCCTTATACATTCTGAGTGGCAGAAACTGGTAAGCCAGTCAGTATATATGTAGTTATGTAGCTCCAAAGGGAGCTTTAAACGAGAAGTAGCAAACTTTTTGTTCAGGCTGAAGATGGAAGAAGGAGCATGTACTCATGTTTTATGGCCATACCTATTGCACTCCATTTCTCTAAATAAACGACTGAAAATCATATTACTCTAATCGTTATTGCTCTGATGAGTGCTATTATTTTGTGATAGATCCTTACAGGGAATGTGCTCTAAAAGGGAGACGCTAATGAATTAAACCTCACAGCATGTATGTAGGGAAATGGAGGCTGCAGGATTTACATGGCTAAGCCTATGACTTGCTAATGCAGCTGTACACAGAGCTCAGTTCCCATATCCTGTACATTTTAATAAAAATGCCATCTTGTCTCCAAAAAAAACCACAATAACTCAATTTGTCCAGTCAGCAGCAGAACTAATTAAGCCTGCTTTCTTACAGATTGTCTTTTTTCTGCAGCCCTTCCACTGTCCGAACCCCAAATCCTGCAATGTCCCAAATATCTCAGAAAACAGCAGTCAGTGGTCAGCTGCAGCTTCCAGAAATGTTGATGAGTTCTGCCAGCCCTTCCTTTGCTGAAAGCAGTAATTAAGGTCTCTCTTCTCTAGCCAGCTGCCTTGTCTTGTGAATCTTATTAGCTTAATAGCTTTGAGGCCTCAACATTTCTGACAAACTGAATAATAAAACAAAAGAAAACCTCAAGACTGGGAAATGGTAAAGACAATAGAACTGGAAAGGTCATCTAGTCCATCATATATATATATGTCATTCCAGACAGATGTCTGCCTGACTTATTTCGCAAACCTCTACATGACTGACTCCACAGTTAGGAGAACACCAGGAAATCTGTTCCAGGGCTTCACTGTCCTAACCTGGCCTCTTATCAAGCCTAAACCTCTCCAATCAAATTTTAAGCCTGTGTCTGTTATTTCACGTTCACTTCAGTAGACTGGACAACTCGCTTTTTCAACCTTTCCTCACAGATGAAGCTTTCTAGGCCATTGATCATTCCTTGTTGCCCTCCTTCAGGCTTTCTTCAAGTGATCTGCAGCTTTCCTGAATATGCCCAGCACTGGCCATAGTGCTGCAACTGAGATCCTAGAGGGTGGGAGCCAAAGGATTGTTTTGCAAGTCTTGCGTATGATGGTGTTTATACATTGCCGTAAGACTTTTCTGCAGCCCAGTCTGATGTTGCTTCTTTGTTGATACACTATGACTTTGCCCCATRCTCAGCTTATGATCTGCTGAAGCCCAGAAGTCATTTTTTTTTTACCATGGAAAGAGAAAGAAGGATGAACTAATCAGTCAATTTTGTAACTAACCATGGCTGGGTTGAGTTTTTGATGAAACAGATTTTCTGTGTTTCTTTGGAAAAGTTCCTTGATCTGATCCTTCCCTTAGTCCTGTCTTTAAAATAGGGATAGTATTTTCATAAGCCCAGGGACTTTATAAGGATAAAATAATAAGGGTTGGAAAGTAATCAAATATTATAGTGATATATGGCACAATAATTTCACAGCTGGTTGGACTATGGATCTATGGATCTGACCAGTATGGCAATTCCTTTCCTTTTTTTTTTTTTTTGTGTGTGTGTGTGTGTTATGATAAAGTCTCCATATAAAGCTGGCAAAAAAGAAACATATGCATACTCACCCAACCAGTCTTTAAATATGTGTGTTGAAACTAGGAACTAAATACTGAAGATGATAACGCAGCTGTGGCTCACAGTGGGGAGGATGTAGGAAATACTAGCCCCAGTAAGCCTCCAGGATCCTCCAGAAAGAAGAACAAAAGAGGGTAAAATTTTGTTTATATATATATATATCTTTTATAAAACCTGAAAGAAGAATTTCTCTGATCTCTTTTCTCTTTTTTTAATTTTATACTGTAGGTTTCTATGACAGTGAGTCCTGTAGGCAGTAGCATCCTTTTAGACAACAGACATTGCCAAATGGTTTACTTTAGAAAGGCTTAGAAATCTCCTTGAGGACCAATAATGTAATTATTACATTTTTCCTGTCTGGAAAAAGGTATAGTTATGCAACCACCTTTCAGCTGCTGCGATTAGAGGCAGGAACAGAGGTTGTAAACAAGGAGCATGTACTGAAGAAAGGAGCCTACTTGTCAGTTCTTTACCTACGTCACTTGAGAATCCAAGAGCTAAAGGTAAAAAATAAAATGAAATCAAATCTGCGTAGATCAGGAGTAATATTTTAAGGAGGGAGCTGCAAATGCAACTGTATGTTTGCTTCTGTTTGTTTCAGGAGTCTGCCTGGGGATCCTGAACTACTTCAGATCCGTGGAGAGAACCCTGACCATCAGTACTGCGGGCCTATCCTTCAAAGCTGGTAATTTAATTCCCAGCGCAGAAGATACCTGCTGGGTCAGTGCTGCCAAAGGAGGCACTGGTGTTTCTGGTGGCCTGAGTTCTCAGCCTTATGTTCATTACACACCAGCTGACTACAAGGTGAGGTACCCCATAGCCTCAAGTCTTCCAAAATGCGTGCTTCAGCAGAAGTGTGTGTCACGTTCCTCCCTGCAGCTGCCAGCCTGGTCACCTCTTCCACGCAGACTCTATTCTGATGAACTGCTGAATCATCTCAGGCATTTAGTTCCTCAAGACCACATGTCTCGCCTTCGTGGACTTGATACCTTTCTCCACCAGAGGTCTGTAACAAACCTCTGAGAAACCTAATGCCTGCCAGATAAACATGAATTCAAACTTGTGCTTATACTCGCACTTCTACATGTTTTGGATTATCACCCAGTGTATGTTTCTAGCCCTAGGAAATTGGAGGCATTTTACAATGTATGGAAATGCTTGCTTAAGTAACTGTTAATGATTTCTAAAATGTATTATTTAGTTTTAGGTACAGTTTAGGGTTTATTGTTTTTTAATCTTGGATGCCAATGTGTGGCTGAAGTGATATAAATAGTCTGCTTAGCTTTACAGGTTGGAAAAATAATTCCAACTAAATACCTAAGCCTTATCAAACTTTGGTTTCCCCCACTTTTTTTGTAAAATATACTAAACTGAATCAATATATTATGCTGGTTTTAGTGATTTGATGTGGTATAAAGTCTGTTCTTCTGAGCAGCCAAATCTCCTTGCAGCTCTGCTACATACCAGTCATACTAAAGTCTTTGTATAAAAATCCTGAAGAAGCACTATAGCATATTATTCAGTATTTTTTTCAACATTTTGAGTTCACATTTATTTTTCATTTACTGCAAACTTGTCTTTTTTGCTGTAGAAACACCAAAACCAAGCACACAAACTACTCCACRAGAGGATTATGGCTAGAACTGAAAAGGAAGTAGGCTTCCTGCTCCCATTTTTGCTTACATTAAGACTTCAAACCCTCCCCCCCAAACTTCCTGTCCCTAAACATGAGAAAAGTCTAAGACTCCTTAAAAATAAAACTTGTGGAGGATGTGGGGTACATAATATTTTTAAAGTAACTTAGTAGTTTTATTTCTAATCTGGCAATGTCTGTCTTGCAAATCCAGCCACTTAAAATTCCTAAATGAAAAGCTGCTTGGAACAAGAAAACTGGGATTAAAATTTAGGAAATGTTGAATTGGATGACTCAACAACATCAAATTTTGAAGTCAGAAAAAGTAATTAAAAATTATCCTTTCCAATGAGAAGTGTCTCTCCTTGGAAAGAGAGAAGACAAACTCTTCTGATTTTGTTGCTTTGTGTAATATATCTGTATTTTAATTCCCTTTTATCTGTTGCAAAGTGGGTGAAATGATGCGAAGATCAATTCTGACCTTCCATCCAAGTACTCTTTGATCTGGAGATTAGCTGTTAAATACTTCAGAGAGCCCCTAGCAATGAGATATGATTTCACAATGGCCTCTCTTTCCCCCACGCTAATACATGGGTCCTGATATATAAGCTTGAACTTCAACTAAAGCCTAGATAAATATTAACTAATCCTATTACAGTTTAATTGGCRATGTATTTGGAAGCACAGACATCAGTATTTCCTTAACAACGGTTTCTAACGTGTTGTGTTTTTTTTAATACACTGCACAGACCATCTCTCAAGAACTGTAACAGTAATAGAGCCATTTTCCTGGCAAACTAAGTGAGATCTATCTAACTTGCTCTCTGACTTGTGCTGTAAACTAGGAGCATATGGCACTGTTTGGTTAAATACTTTTAGCACCTAATCTATGTCCAAAATTGGATGACTGTACTGTTACAAATCTCTCAAAATTGTAAGCTATGAGCTGGTGTGATGGCTCAGCAATAAGTATATATATCCTAGACTGTAAGCCGGTTTCCCACCCTCACTAGTGGACTGCTTAGGATGGAGATCATAAGAGGCATGAGTTTCAATTTTAGGACAGAAGGCACTGCAAGCAATGGAATACTTTTAAAATAAATTTAAAACTCTTTTCTGTCCCGTGTTAAGATTCAGCTTGAAAAAAAGTAGTTAAATGTATGGAAGAGCATGAAATGTTGCTTTCTAACCCAAAGGAGATTTATTAAGCCCCAGTAAATCTGAGCAGATCTACAGGAGGAAAATCAAAACTTGGAGGCAAATAAAATGGCACATAATATCTAGTTACTTGATTTGTTGGTGTAGACATGTAACTGTGGGTATTAACATTTTTTGTGGGCACACATGGTGTTTAGAAGACTTGGAGAGTCTCTTTAAAATATGGCTCCCAAAACAAACACTACGGGGAGATTGTTTTCACTTCTTTTTGGTTTTATTTTATAAATCTCCAGTTACGTAATCACATGCTTCTTCTGCAGAATATGATAGTCTTTACTGAGCTATCTAGGAGTGGGATAGAGCAGGAATCACTAAAAATTCAAGAGGTTGAAAGTGAAGGCATTTCAATGAATATTTACCACAATGAGATTAAAAACAAAACAGAAAAAAACCTCTTTTATCTGTTATGGTGAAGTCAGCCCAATATTTGCTCAGTTATTTACATAAATCAAGTTGAATTTAATTCTTCTATAAAAGGCTTTGATTTAACCTTTAGCAAATTCTGCACCCTGGCACTGAAAGCAGTGAAGTAAATATTCTGTTCAGAAGAATAAGGAAAGAACAAACTGTACAGAACCAGGCTGATCTAACACAGCGTTCAAATAGGACATATATTTTTGCAGGGTGGACTTATTAACTTTCTGGTAAAGAATGAATTCTGATCCAGCATAGGTCTGTGCAGTTTGCAAGCTGTTTGACTGCTAGGATTTCCATGACTAAAACAGATACTTTTTCCTTTTCTCCATCGCTTCTCTTAATACAATTTTAAGAGACARCCAGCAAGCAGGTAAAGTTTGGGTAGCACTGGAGATTTTGTAAAGGCAGATGTTAGCAAAGCCAGTGAAAGAACGAAGGAAGAATATTGTATATCATTATTTGGCATTGCAAGTGAGAATGGAGGTGCATTACATGCAAGGAAATAATAAAGACAGTGGGAAAGCTAGGAGCTTGTATTTATTTGCTATCATCTTATAGTAGCCATTTTTAAAGGCTTGTATTGTTATACCCGTCTACTAAGGGTTTGTTTACACTGGGAGATTAACTTCTGTAATTATATACCTTGAGGTAGATGTGTGTAATTATCTTTATGGCACTCCTAGTCAAGAAACAGAATATCTTGAAAGTTAATGCCACTTCTACTAACAGTAGTACTGAGATCATGCCTGGGGGTTTATCAAGCTAAGTATTATTCAGTGCCAAGGTAGATGATTTTCTTTTAAAGATGCTGATAGTTTTTAAGACCTATCCTATTGAGCAAGTGCTGACCTCGCAGTAATTTGGGACATCAGTCATTGGGTGTTCTTTATAATTAGTGCTAAAGTCTTTGCTTGTGTGCATTTATTTTCAAATCTTACATGTGTTACTTATCCAAAAGGCTTTAAAAATGTGTTGACTGCAAATCTGAATATCAAAATCAGGATAGCTTTGCCAAATTTGTACTGAATTCAAAAAGGGGGAAAAGGTTCTACTTTAGGCAAGGAGCTAATCTACCAGCTTTGATGCCTCCTGGGTGCTTTTGAGGGTTTAGAAGCCTGAAGGAAAAACTAGTCACAACAGAAATTCATACAGTTTGTGTCACTCCTTGATGGCATAAATGCAGCCACAGTGTAGGTTATCTGTTAAAAAAAAGGGGGAGGGGGATGGGGGGAGGGGACCTATATTTCATTTTATTGTTCTTTGCTAGTGACCAAATGACATGCTCTCAGGCCTGGTCCACTCTTAATCATGTTGATTATACAGAATTGCAATCCTTGTAGAACTGACTGCTTGTATCTCTATGTCTCTGGGAATTTTTCACGGCATAGGTCCATAGTGCTCAGTTCATGGAGTTTGCAGAGGTGGAAAACCATGATGACTTTTATACCAGTGAAGGTGGATATATTCACACACAGGACCCATGAGGGTTTTATATAATATATGATGTGGCTTTAAAGGACCTGAAGGAGCTTGAGCACCAGCTGCTCCTTGTGACCAGCCAATATATTGAGAAAGATAAAAGTAAGTTATCTACAGGTCCAAAACACTTGTGATAATTTGATTTGTTGTTTTCAAGGTAGGCTGGTACTATGACTTCTTGAATTGTTGCTGTACTTCAGAAGGACCAAGTTCTGATTAGATGTTTGGGACTTTTCTTCCTAGTTAGTTGAGTGATGAATGTGGTACTTGAGCATGTGGAATTATTTGTCACATATTGTTAATGTCACAGTTGTGCACTTATTCAAGATCATAGACATCAAAGTCATCCAAGAGGGGAAAATAACACAGAAAGGACATTTACTGATGTAGTTAAGTAGTGCAATGAACATGCACATCTTCAAGGAATAAAGAGAGTCAGAAAAGAAAAATGCTAATTGTTTCTGAACTTCTTTTAATGAATGTATCAAATTGCTTTTTTTGCATAACTAAATTTACCTCCCACCACTTCTAATCTATTCTCAGTTATAAGCAAGAAGCTGCAAACTATTTGATGCTGCAGATTCTTTTTCCTACGAGCTTTTCTTGTAGTAGGAACTGAGTTGATGTGAACTGGATTACGCATTTCTTCTAAAAAGAGCAGTTGAACTTTTAGAATAGTGAAGAGAAGTAATTGTAGAAAGTAAGGGGCAGTGGCCATTAGAGAACAGTGAATAAATGACGTATACATGCATGATATTCAGAGAATTACAGAAAATATTTCTTAAGTCATTGGAATTACTTTCTGTATTGATGGGATAATGTTTTTGAAGTTTTAGCATGCATCCTTAAAATTGAATA
This sequence comes from Apteryx rowi, assembly GCF_003343035.1. Classification (NCBI taxonomy): domain Eukaryota; kingdom Metazoa; phylum Chordata; class Aves; order Apterygiformes; family Apterygidae; genus Apteryx; species Apteryx rowi. The sequence goes on from NW_020449797.1 coordinate 620,702, forward strand.
TACTGACATACAATGCAGGGCATAGCAAAGCACTAAAATGACCAAAAAATTTTTTTCCTTACGAACATGTGAATGCCTAACTGCCTGCCAGAGTATTCTTCTGAGTCATCTTGTCTTGACTATGTTAGGAGACAGACTACTGAATGAGGTAGTCTGGTATAGCAGTTCCTATATTTACAGGTCACTTCGTTATCATGCTCACATAGTGCACTTGAAGTCCAACAATGTATGACCTGTCTTAGCTCCTTACACTCCTTCCTGTTATAGTTTCTTGCTAGTGATGACCAGGGAAAGACCATGCTGAAGAAGCAGTAAGCTCAACTGCCATGAACATGAATGCTTTTAATGCTGACTTCTTCAGCAATCATGGACTTCAAATGACTGTCTTGTCCAACTTTTGAAAGAAAAGATGACACTTTAAACCTGGAGCTGCAAAGTAGCTGCTGAAGCCTACCAAGGCTGATTTTTAACCCTGCAATTCTAAATATTTCAGATTCATTCTACTTGATTTATCATTTGTTGTCAAAGTTAGCTATGATTTAGATAGTAGCACCAGTTCTAACCAGAATAGACACAGACAGGTATGAATTATGCAGTCTCTTTTAGCCAATTATGTGCATTTGTTAAGAAATGAAAGCACAAACAAGAAACCAAAATCATTATTTCTTAAAGAATTACTCATGGACTGCTAGTACAAAAATATCTGTAGTGATCTTCTTCCTTTCTTCATAGTCATTTTTAAATTACAGAGATTTTCTAATAGCAAGCCCTCTGAAAATAAAAACCCTCCTTTGGGTCTGCACTCTGCTCTGGTATATCTCTTTGTAAAATTTGTCTTTGAGTAATCTGTACTGATTTTGTTTGATCTGAGTCTGAAGGTGAGGAGATGAAGATGATCCCAACATGATTTGGTGCTATGAAAATTTAAGCATCTTTCCTCTTTCTTCTGTTAGTTCTTTTGCGCTTTCTCTGGCTTTACCTCTTGATGCAAGTCTCTCTGAACTCAGCCCCTGCCCTTTACCTCAAAGAATATTTGTTAAAAGGTAGATAGATGAGATATGTTTAAATCAAGTGCCCAGTGCATTTGTTCTTTGCCTTTTACTATATTCTGGGGCCCTCCAAAGCTTGTGGGACTTAAAATCTTTTCCTGGCCTTGGGTTCTCTGGCAAGCACAAACCACAACCTCTTGCTATAAATAAAAAGAATTACCACAAGTCCTGGGACTCTAGGCGTGTGGAAATCACTCTGACCCTGGCATCTGCTTCTGTTTTGTCAGATTTTCTTTTTAAAAGGAAGATTGAATTGGTCATCTGAAAGAGTTGGTGAACTGTTGGTGCCATACAGGTGGGAGTTTTAGGGGGAGAAAAAGCCTGATTTATTTAAAAGTGTGATCATACAAATTTTAGTATCATCTATCAGTGTTCTCATTACATTGTATGAGTGATATTCATCAACAGAGAGATTAACATGCTATACCTGCTCTTTGCAGAGGCACTGTAGGGAGATAGTATAAGGTTGCTAAGGTAAACCCCTGACGGATGGTAACCTTGTACTGGGAAGAGCTGCTCTTTTTCTTTTTTTAATAGAAACAAATTAACAAACTAATGGGCATCTTATGTAGATGTTTCTCTGAGAGATACCTGCTGCCTACTTATTTTTTTGTCCTAGGCCATATAACTTGTGGTCAGTTCAAAGGCAGCAACCTCCTTGGCTGGGCACATTCCTCTGTGGATCAATTTGCAGTGCTGCTTGACCTCTGGACCTGTGAAACTGCTCTCTTGGAGAAAAAATCTCAGGTACAGAAGCTTTCCTTGCTCTGAAAGCAGTGATTTCCAATCCGTTCTTTTCCAGTTCTTTAAAGTTCTGTTTCAGCAGGATTTCCCATTGTGAATGCATACAAATGCCAGAGCCAGCAACTGTGGGAGGTGGTACGGGTTTCAAACACATTGGGTGCCTGATTCTGGACTGGACTGGGCACAGCAGGGACGGAGCTGCTGGGTGCTGTGGGTCCAAAGGACCCTCATAGTGGCTTTTGTACTGAGGGAGCAAAAACACTCTTGTTGATGGCAGCAGCCTCCATAGCTGCTGTGCCAATGGCTGGAAGCACTTCTGCAAGGCCTTAATGAGAATGGCCCGCCAGTGTGAAGAATGACTGAGAAGGACAAGGCCATCTCCAGGGCAAAACTGAAGAGCGCTTTGTGCCCTCGCTTACGTGCCAGGGAATGGAGCAGTTGCAGACTAGGCAAAATCAGGTCCAGCCCTGAGAAAGCTGGGTTACCAAGAAGTCTGAGATGCACATTTTTTTCTGTGGTCCTGACTGTCCCTGCTTTCTGGAGCTGTTGCAGAAAACTTTTTATGGCTGTCATTAGAATTGTCATCATTGCATCTTTGTGAAGGTCAAGTAGAAGAGACTCAGTGAAGGTAGCTAGGACCATCATTTGGATTACCCCTTGTCAGAGAGAACCAGAGAGAATAGTTATTAACATAAACTATGTATAGTTATATAAATAAATAAATATATACATATATATATAAAAATATAGATTCTTCTTTGCTAGTTAATCTACCTGAACAGAAAATGCCATCACTTAGTACAGAGTAGCACATTCACTAAAAATGTGTATTAAGAGATTTGTAACTTTGCCATTTACTATGGCTCCTGCACAGACTGCAGGCTTTTGCCTTTCTCTCTCTGAATCTAGTGAAGTGTCTGTATTTTGCCAGGGAACACGAATATATATAGTGTTTCTACTCAAAGAGTTCAGTCTGAAAGATGAAGATTAGACCAGTTTGAAAGCTCTAGAGGAGCTTGGATCTCTATTTCTATGTGTGGGACTCACCACTCCCTAGGACAATGCTGTGAGCGTCAGGAAGTGTCAAGGAGCAGATAGTCCACTTCAGAAGAGGGGAGAAATGGCACTAATTAAGGCCTTTGCACGCTTGAAATGTTCTGTCCTGGAGTAGCACAGAGCAGCTCTCACAATAGGAATGCCAGAGGGTGTTGGGGAATCTCCAGCATACCACTGAAGAGGCTTTAAATAGAAAACCTTTTAAACTGAAATAGTTGTATGTAATTTAGAAAATCTTGTAAGGCCCCCTCCCTTTTTCATAGAGGAGCTTTGTGCAACAGAGCTAAATAAAAGGCTATCTAATTGCCTAGTTCACTACGTTTCTGCTGTCATCCCAATAGACTTCCTTTTCCGTTACAGTATGATCATGTTACCTCTGTTACCAATCTACCTTTTATTTTTATTACGGGTAGATACAGACTTTCCATATAAGGAAACTTGCTCTCATTTTTGGAATAAAAAAATCCCAGTAGAGAAGAATAAAACTTCTACAGCCACAATGCACCAGTTCTGTTTCCAAAACATCTAAGAGTTTATTCTGGAACGACTTGCACAATCCAGCTCCCTAGGCAGGATTAAATGTGCAGATGTGCTGTTCCTGGAAGTCTTTTGCTTGTAGTTTAAACTAAATGGAAGTGGGTCTCTCTAGTTCTGCAGTTTAACTTCCAGTGTTTCCATCTGGGACAGAATTCTTTCTGAAAGAGGAAACAATAGTCCTTTGTTTAGCAGCTGAGACAGTTTAGCTTAACTAATACAAGACTTGCTTATGCCCTATTGCTCAAGCACTGTATTAGCTGCAGCCAGAACAGTTCAGGTCAGTCAGATCTGAATCAGAGGACCTGATTTTTTTTTCCACCGTAATCTGAACTCACAGATACTGAGTTACCTCTAAGCCATTCTGCATTTTCCTCTTCCACAGTCTTCTGGTCTCAGTGTGGAAAGTAATGTGGATGCATTTCATTTCTGTGTCACAGCAAAATAGCCAGATGCAGATCATTTCATGCTGACAAGGCCAATTTGTCCAGAAGCATTGGCAATGCATATCTTCAATTCCATAATTACCAGCTGAGGAAGAGTGCTACAACATCACCTCCACAGTTCACATGCTGTCATGTTTGGCATGTTTCTTTTTCTGTCCTAAGCTGCGGGTGTTAGTAATGATAATTTTTATTTAAATAAACCTTTCCAGCTATTCTTGGCAGAGAATTCTGAAGAGGACATCTGCCTCTGCATGTCTTTAATTACACTGTTCTTAATAGCAGTGAGGTTTTTTTTTTCCCCAAAAAATGTAAAGTAACTGTGACAGTCATTGCCAGGTGAGATAACAGAGTCTGGGATGAGTCTGCAGGTTTCAGGTTAGGGAGAAATGGAGTTTTTCAAAAACACAAAACCACTGTGTGTGTTGGAAAATAAACACAGAACAGATTGGAGTACTAAATAAGTAGATGGTTTTAAACTAGTAAGGACATTGCCTTGTTACATTTTGAAAGGAAAAATCTTCATACCTCAGTAGAAAAAAACCCATCTGTTAACTATGCAAGATTTGGAAGAAATTTCTCCTGGGCGCAGGTTATAATATATGCTGTTCTTGAGCCTTCTCTTGAAACATCCAGTAATAAATAGCCTGTGCCAGAAACAAGATGCCCTGAGACTTTTGGGGGCTATTGGTCACTATTGGTTTGATGCAAGTAGCAACCTCCATGTTCAGAAATCTCTCCTCAACAAAGAATGAAAATTCAGGGGAATAAACATTTCAAGATGTGCTTCTGAGTATCTCTTCAGCTTCTAGATGTTTACTTTGAAGCTTACCAACATGCTTTAGACCCAGAAGAAGGATTTTCTTTGGCCCAAACAATAGTTGACATCATGCATAAACATCCACAGTTTGATCTCAAGCTTGGATATTTTGTGAACACCTACAGAGATGAATGCATTTGTTTACAACTTCACCTCCAGCTGCTGAGGGACGTAGTAAACCAACGAGTAGGTTGAGTTTACATTATACCCATCTTGGGACAGTGGGAGGTGAAATCCAGAGTGGGAAGTTTTGATTATAGCATGCATTGGTTTACAGTGGTTATATTAAAGTTGGGTCAATATTCATTTAACAATAAAGTGTWTAGATGCTTTGTAAATTGAAGGCCTAAAAACGAAGAGCAGAGGACAATTATTTCAATAATATCACTAAGTGAATGTTGGAAAGATTGCAGAGCTTCATATATTTCTTTAAAACTACATCTGCTATAGTTTGAGTCCATTAGAAAGAAATAGTACATGAGAGGTGTGGAAGCTTAATAAAATAATATAATTTGCTCTGCAATGCAGTGGATAAGGAGCTAGTCTGTCTTCTCTCTTTCTATAAAGACAATGTAAACAATGTTTGTACTTTGAAGTGCATTTTAAAAAGCAATATATTTCAGATAGCTGTGAATTTCTGTGCTAATAATTAAAGCACTGCATTGAAATCAGCAGATTTTTCCACTGGTTTACAATCTGCCTCAGCTTTCCTCTGTATCCTTGCACAAGTTATTTCCTTTCTCTGAACTTTGATTTCACAGGCTGCAAGTTGGGAAGTTTAGCCTCTGTAACAGGACTTGTAGTCCACAAATAGAAGCTTCAGTTTCAGTCAAAGAGGCTACTGTTATGCTGTTGTTGCCACTAATGCTGCCATATTGTTAACAATAAAAATGGAGTGTTATTGGCATTTGGAGCTCAAATTTTGCTCTGAAGCAATATGAAAGATTTCAAAAGAACTTTATCAGGAATAATTTGGCTAAAGTGGGTACATATATAATTGACTGGAAATTTTATATATGTATGTATGTATGTATATGTAAATATATATATATATAATTTATGCAGTTTGTGTTTAAAGAATAGTTGGTTTTGGCTTGATTTCTAGCTATGTTTGAATTTTATTGGCTAATGCCACTTATGTTTGTTGCTGACTTTTAGATAGATGTCCAGAGGGAATATGTCCACAAGGTTTGGCGGGAAGGTCAGAGAGGTGGGATCAGTGAATTTGGAATTCCTTATAATGTGATTGCTAAACAACTTATCTCTCTTAATAATAGCTGGTGAGTACTTTTACAGATTCATTTTTCTGGAGAGTAATTTTTTCTGTTCTGTGACTGGTTTCTGTGACTGAGTGATTGTAAAAATTTGGGATCTAGCACCTCAAAGTAAGACTTCTTGAAAAAATGACAATCTTGAGGAGAATCAAGCAATAGATAAATGTCTCACATTAGATGCTATTTTATACACTTTTGGATTTTCCAGAGAAGCATCCAAGGAAGAAAAATGATTTTTTTTTTTCCCCTCATCCTTTCTTGACATTGGATTTGGTTAGTTCATCTTGCACTGTATTGAGAAATGAATATTCCTAATGAGTGTAGAATATTTAACCAGGAGATTGGTTAGTTAAGTTAATCTAGCTTTAGACTGACTGCCTCAGTATTCTGACCTGGCTTTATGGCTTTCACTGCCCTTTGGCCATAGTCCGTTATTAATTCTAGCACAACTGCCTGTTTGGATATATATGTATGGTATTTGCACACATGGAATCCACATACTACCTATAGCACAGATCTGCCCTGTATTCCCCATGCTGCAACTGAGCAACCTTGTGGATTATATGAAGGATTTACAAAGCAGGAAATACTTTAGTAAAAGCCAAGAGCCCCTTGCTTCTGATCCTCTCTGCATAACTTCCTCTGTCTTAAGGCCCCTTGCCCCCATTTCCCCCCTACTCCTCTTTTGATTGTGTTGGTTATCCGAGGGCTTATTTTCAAATCTTAATATTTTTAATGGGTGGACATAATAGACATGAAAATATAGTTAGTAAAACAGGTCAGCTAACAAATGAGAACTTTAGACATTTCTGTTTTCATTAGCAAATGAAAGTACTTTTAGATGTGTTCCAACATAATTATGTTTATTAAGGCTTCAGTTCTATTGTCAGATTTGATGATTGATTTCTGAGGTACAGCTAAAGTCACTGTAATTCGTTCTTGCAAATTAAGCAATAGCAAGGTTTCCTTACATCTGCATTTTATAAAAGCTTTATTTGAGAGCTATTTATTCTTTCTTTCTTCAAGTGCTAGTGGCTTGTAAAATAGGAGCATTTTCCTGTGATGGTGATGTTAATTAATTGATTTCTGTCTGTCTTTGGTTTTGTTATTTTTAAGTCCTACTTCGAAGAACATTTATTTGCTGGAGTTTCACCCTTCTCTTGGTCTGGTGTGCTTGATCCCCAAAGCTCTTGAGCTTATCTACCAGGAATTCTGCAACATCCTTAGACCAAAAACAGCCAGTGAAGCAAGTAATCTAGAAAAACAAGTACTTCAGCTAGCAGTGGATGAGTGGCTAACTATGGAAAAAACAGAATATTTTTACAGCTCTCAAATTCAAAAAGATGCAAGTTCTATTTTTTGCTTATGTGACTAATGACTGTTTACAGCAGATGCCCAGGACTGCGATCTTACTAGATCAGTTATGCTGGTTGGTTAAAATCTTAGTTATATCATTCTTAACATCAGTTCAATTATTTGCTTAATATTTGCTTAATATTTGCTTAATAGGTCCATTCTTCCCACCTTTAAAATAGGATTTTTTTCTATAAGAGATCACAGAAAGGTAAAATCTTCTGATCTCACACCAGTGTAAAATATGAACAGTCAGCTTAATAAAAAGGAAGATACATACGCTAAAACTGATGTGAGAACACAGTTAGTCTCCAGGTTTTATGTTTGCCTGTGTGTACTGTTTACAAAACAGAAGACTGGATATGAAAGCAAATGTTGTTAAATGGAGAGCTGTTTATTACTGTAATGTCCACCATTTCCTGGTGTAAGCCCATGAATTTGGTTGGTTATAATTTTGATAAATGTTAATTATTGTGAATGAAATTATCTATGCTAGATGTTCTATCAGCTTGATATGTTTTTATTAGCCAGTTTAGTTGTTTCTGAGAGCAAGAAATGGACAATAAATGATTTTACCTCCTTTCTCTACAAGATTGTAATATGCCTTTGGAGTATACATTTAAAATTTGGGAAGGCTCATTAAGTAGTGATATGCTATGCTTTCATTCCTTCCAAATTTGGCCAACCTAAAATAAAATAAAAATTGCAACTGCAACATACTCAGTGGGAGGACATTATCTGAAATTTCTGTCTGACTGATGTATCTCTAACATGAGGCTAATGTGACTTTCCACTGTCACTGCAGTAATAGCTGTGGACTGAGCCAGCCATGTATCTGGGTCCGAGTATTCAAAGTGACTGCAAGGAGCTGGTAGTCTGCACTGTCACTAGCATTGCCTTCGCTGGAGACAGCGGAGGAAGCTGTCTAAGCAGAATGCAGAAGAAATGTTGCAGCTCAGTTACATGTTGGTTTGTAGAACAGGAGCTGGGGTATTGAAAACAGAAATGGAGCTGGGTAGGGGATGCAGAGAAAATACAACTGACTTGGTAAGCGGCATGACAGCCRGTAAATGAGAATGAAGACTGAGGTAGATGAAAAGCTGGAAGACACAGACTAGGGCTAAGAACCAGCAGGTTCCTTCCTTTCGGAAGGGAAAGAGATGGGGGAAAAGCATGCTGCGACCCGGGACTGTGGCAGGGAGGCATCTGGGGTGGAGGTGGAGAGGTGAGAATGGTTTGGTAAAGAGACTGGGACAAGCTGCCCCAAAATGGTGATAGCAGGACTTGCTAATGAAGGGAGTGGGGATGAAAATGGGGATGAAAATGAGAAGTTTGAAGCATGGAGACTGAACTGGCTAGATGGATGAAGAGACTGTGAAGGCAGTGACAGGTAAGAGAGCATAGGCACAAACTAAAGGCAACAGGGCACAGCCACCTTGGACACCCCCCTCCCTGCCCTAGAGCAAAACCCAAAAGTTACTTATCCCAGCATCTCTCTGATGCCAATAAAATCCACTGGCAGAGTGTCCCACTCCACTCTTGCACATTGCAGATGACAAATGATTTGTTGCTTTTTATTTTTAAATCCTAAGTTAGTGACAGAGATCTGTGCGTGGATCTTAAAGCTACCACACTGCTGATGCCGGGTGGAAAGGGAGGGGTTTTGTTGTGTTTACATTTTTCCCATTCCTTTTCCTCCATCAGAAGCTGAGAATATGACAAAAACACGCATGCAGACAATGTTAAGTAGCCATTAGCTTGTAAAGTCAGGCATTTACATTTTAGGAAATTTACCTTTGCCAGTGAAATTTTAATTTGGCTTCCTTTTGCATATGCACTTTTTGATGCAAACAAACAAATGACCCAGGGGYGTGGTAAAGATGCTGCCGGCCTAGAAACAAGTACATTACCTTGTACATAGCAGGCACCCTATAAAAAAAAAAAAAGCAAGCTCTGGAATTATAAATACCGAATGATCCTTGAGAGGCTGAGAGGTCTTCCTCTCTCACCCCAAGGCAGGATCAGCTCTACATATATTATTCCTATGAGATAAATATCTGTCCTGTTCTTAAACACATCATGCGATAGACTCTCCCAAGCAGTCTGTTCTAGTGCTTCACTAGCTTTACGGTTAGCAAGTTCTTCTTAAAGTCTAGTACAGATCTGCCTTGCTACAATTTAAGTTTATTACTTCTCTTATCCTCTTTGGAAATAGGGAACATGCTATTCTCCTTGCTCTGTAAAGTACATAAGGATGGGTTACCATGTTCCACCCATCCAGAGTCATATAATTATAAAAGTATATTATAAAGTWTTGGGGAGGAGGTACAAAAATAAAGCTGCATGATTTCTGGCACTTAACTTCGGGTGTTGTCATTTCAAACTTTTTTTTTTTTTTTTTAAGTGTAGCTTTGAAGATGTAGTGAATGGCATATGTTGAAATCTAGACTTTGTTACTAATAACTGCATGGCTGGGTTCTGGTTTCCTTGTGTTCTGTGATTCATTCAGCATAAACAGTAGGGAGTGAAGCCAGTCCCTTATACCAGTGGCCCTGTCCGTATCCTGCCTGGCATGCGCAGAGTGGCRCGGCTCTACAAGCTGTGACAGCTACAGAGGAGGAGCCTCTTCTGCACTCAGAGCCAGGAGCTGCTCCTGCCATCGCTTCCACAGCACAGCAGCCAATGGACCTTGCTCTTCTTTCCAACCCTCCACCTCCCCAAACTGTGGCCTTGGGCATTTTCTTCTCCCAGGGCTTCCACTTTTTCCTCCCTGTGCTCCTTCGGGGCCTTCCACCATCCCAGTAAAACTGAGGTCCGGCTCTGCTGAGTTAGGCCTGGGCAGGCTGTATAAGTTTGCTGTCCCCATTTTGGGAGCATTGTACAGTGGYGCACGTGCTGGGATCTGCACACTCCTCATAGGAGGAATAGCCCAGCCAGTAATAAGTAAAATCAGCCCCTGTTTTAGAAAGATGTATACATCCAAAAGCCTTCTGAGTTTTGATTATAATAAAAACAGCAAATGTCCTGTGTTCCAGGAACCAGACTTTGATAAATCCTTTGAATAAAGCCAGTTTTATGGATTCAGTGTCTCTACCTTTGAAGCAAGTGGTAAAACTCCAGAGTATTTCTAGGGATCAGGATAGGTTAGGGTGGGCCCACTTCTGATCTTGCACGGGTTGCAAATCAGAAGCAACTCCAATCATGATTTATGGTAGAAAAAAGAAAAGGAGAATGGGCCCCTAAAATATTTAAAGACCTTTGCCATGTATATAAGTGATGTCTGTGTTTTCTTTTTTCCCTTCCCTTGCAGTTATTTGCAGAGGTACTGATAGAAGACCCTGTGCTGGTGCAAGAGGTTGCTTTGTCACTATGAGAGCTGGGAGCAGAGGAAGAAAAAAAGGAAAGCAGACAAAACCGGTTCTTTTTCCTGGATTCTTTTTCCATGATCCTGGAGCTTGTAACACTTCGCCATCGGTTGATGGAGGTGGCAATGGAGAGTGTGCAGTTAGCCAGGTTAGTGGATTGGTAGTGCTGTTTTAGCTATGGTGGCCTAAGAGAGGGGTGGTTTGTAGGAAAAAAGTGACTTCTTTTAAATAGACCCTCTAACATAATTGCAAAAAAACAGATAAGAGAGCATGCATTTATGTTGTGAGAGATACATTTGCTTGTTTTATGGAAATAGAGTCTACCCAGGATTTGCAGATGTTCGTTATTTTCAAAAGTTGAGAAACAAATCAATTGCCAAACTGCTCTGCAAAGCTTATCAGGACTGGCCCTTTGCCCAGTGAAAATGGGACTCTCCTGATCCTGCTCGAGTTTAGCCAAGAGGAGGAGGAGCAGGAGGAGCAGGAGGAGCAGGAGGAATTCACTGATAAAATGGACATGAAGATTTCTTCTTCCCAGAGTTTTACACAGACAATTGTTTTAACTGCCTTCTTATAAATAATATTGCAATATAAAAAAAAGGCACACAAGAAATACAATCCATTGCCTTGTTCGCTACCACAGATAGGAAAGTATAAAAATTGTTCTGACTGTGCTGATCTTTGCAAAGATAGTGAAATAATCTAGATAAGGGAAGTCACTGCGGCGTTGCTTAGGAAATTGTCACATCAGGTGGGGAAGAGGACAATTTGTACAGGAAGCCAAAGAAGATGAAGGCTGGACTAAYGGGGAGCCTACAAAGGATAGTGCTGACCTAGTGGCTTGGAGGCAGGTTACTGGTGAAGTTCCTCTTGTTCAGTTTCATATTATTTGACATTTTTATTAATGAGCTCAGTAGAAAGCATGAGGGTGTTATTAAAATCAGGACATTGTTGTGCTGGAAGATAAAGCTGATATGGAAAAGAAACAGAATATTTTACAGGAAGAACTCATGGTTCTAAGCACTGGGATAATAGAAAAGAGATAAGCTTCAGTAGCACAAAGCTCAAGGTTATGCAATAAAAATAGGAAATACTGCTGTGAACTTTGTGCTTGTTAGTTGGAAGCAGCAGAAAGGGAGAAAGAACCGGGTGTATCATTGGCCATTGCATGACTGTACACTGCCAATATAGCGCACCTGTGTGTGTGTATTTGGCATGGTGGTGGGGGGAAGTAACGATACCTTAGCACGAATCAGGCAATGAGTTATGTTTCCAGTAGAGAGGAAGGAGAGCTGTTGCCCTTGTACATGGTTCTGGCGAGGCCTCACCWGGATTATTGTGTATAGTTTGGAGATTTTGTTCAGGAAATATAAATTCAAATTGGAAATGACCCAATAGGAGGATGAGGGGAAACCGAGAATGCATTTTGCAAAAGCAAATGAAATGTCTTAACTTGTTTACCCTAGCAAAATGAAGGCTGAGAGGAGATATGATTGTTCTCTTTTAAATACATCAGGAAGATAAGCACTGGGCATGGAGAGGAGCTATTTAAGCTAAAGGCCARTTTTGGCAGCAGAACAAATGGATCTGAATCACTGTGAATAAATTTAAGCTGGAAATTAAAAGGATWTTTCTAAGAATCAGACAACACAGTTCTGGAAGGGAAGGAGCAGAGGGTAGAAAACTAACCAAGTTTTAAAATGGAGTTTGATTCATTTATGAAATGGATTTGTGGGGCGTAATTGCTTGCAGTAGCAGGGTTGCGTGTGTGTGATAGATGATGCTCCAGTTGTGTTTTCCCCTTGTCTTAACCCTATCTCTAGCTTCCTTCTTGAAGATTGAGACTCTATATCAAAAAGTCAGAAACATTTATTTTCACTGGCTGAAGACTTAAACATTTAAGATATATGAACCCTGATTGTTCAAACTTAGTTTGGTGGAAAACCTAATTTTCTGTCACAGCTCTTTTTTTTTTTTTTAAATTACAATAAGTTCTTAAACAGCTCTAATTTGATATCTGGAACTTTCTTGGGTAAACTAACAAAAAAGTAAATTTACTTAACCCAAGTAATTTCATGAAACAAGGTCTGGTTTCTTGGTAATTTTTGTTTCTTCTTTGATTACTCTGTTGTCTAATAAAATTCAGATTCTGATTAAACATTTTCCTGCAGTTAAGTCATCTCTGTGTTCCTTTATTCATACACATACATACATGCACACACATATATTTTCTGGTAATTAATAAGGGGTAAGATTGCACTGCAATTTTTCCTTTAGTTGGAAAATTAATATTCAGTCACCTGTTTTCGTGAAACCTGTTTTTCATGAAACCCTTCCCGCTGTGTCAGGTTTCACTGAAATTCATCAACTAGTTTAAAAGTAATCCAAAGGTGACAAATGAGCAGACAGTGCTGTCACATGTTTGCATTTCTTTTGGAAGCAGGGCTAAGAAGGACATAATCATCTGAGGTGACATATATAAAAATCCATAAAAAGTAGCAATAAATTGTCAGTGTTCCAGTAAAGGATGGGAATTCTGCAGAAAGTTACAACAAAATGTAAGAGTTTATGATGAGCTACGTAAGGCCATTAAGCATAATGTTTTCTTCAGTTAATAGAAGCTGGTTAAGTCAATCGAAATATTAGTATAAGCATATGTAGTTTGTTTTTGTGACATTCTGAGGGGCTAATTTTGCATCTTCCTTTGTGGTGAAGTTCACAGTTTGTTAGGATATAAACTGTTAGGGATACTGAGATTCAGACTGAAACTTCAGAAAGGTTGTTAATCTTTTTTCTCGCTATGCACAGTGAAAAGAAATGACTGCACCTACATTTGTGGATTCCTCTACCTCATACCACAGCTTCTATTTGTCTTTTGGGGGACCTGCTAGAATTACTGCCATTACTTGCCTGTCTGTCCGTTCCCAAGTGGAAAGTCCTTTAGATCTAAAATACATATATACTGTATGCACTGTTCCATACAGCTCTTGTTGCTTCTCTTTGTTCCTCAGTATTCTCCAAAGATTGCCTTTATTTTCTACCACCTGATGAAAAAGAACATCATTTGATAGAATAGTAGAGATAGACAGTGCAGCTTTCATCTGAATTTTGATTCTCTTTCTTATGTTTTTCTTTGACATATTCACCTTTTTAATATCTTTTTTTTTGCTATTTTCTCTTCTTTGGACAGTATTAATAAGCTAGTTTGTCTACTGATGTCTGTGCTATGTAGGCTATTCGTATGTCTATACTGGTCAACAAAGAGAGCAGTATTTGTAATAATTATACAGAGCTCTTTATTTTTTAGGACCTTAGAGGTGATTTTGGCTGTGTTCCATATGTATTATTGATTGATATGCATGATGTCTTTTATATATTATTTTGTTTCCTCCCTTTTTCTTTCCCTTACTTTGCAGACAGGAAATGCTACCTGATTTTAGAGAACTAAGAGCTATGACAAAATAACTCACAAAATAGCTTCTCTGTGACCTGATTTCTTGATTGATAAAGATGTTCTTAGATGTTAGGAGGAAGCAAAGAAGTATCTTATTCCTTTGCACTCTGCATGAAAATATCTAAGTTTTTTTCTTTTTACTATCTTCTACTGTATAAGAACAGCCATTATAGCCCAGATCAGTATTTATGTCTTACTTCTGGGAGTGTGCAGTGATGGATACTTAGGGAGGGAATATAACAAGGAGGACAGTGTCCCGCTTCTGTCACCCAGCACTTTAGGGAATTCCTGAGCTAGTGGTTGCATGTAGACCATTATGTTTACTATCTACTGATGGACCACCCTTGTAATTTGTTATACTGAGGGGTTTGTATTGGGGTTGTGTCATACCGGGGGCTTCTACAATACAGCTTTCTTAGGTTATGAAATCACTGTTTTAGTAGTAATAACATGTCTGAGCTCTGCCTTGACTATTGAAACTTCCTCTCTGGCAATCAGTCCTTTTCCCAGTTTCCAGTGTAAACTATATTCTTCATCTCTCTGCCAAATGCAGTCCTTTCTAAATAGTGACATTTAGCATGTTTTCCTCGATTTTTTTTTCCCCTTATGACACTGTAGAATCTCAACTTCTTGTCCTTTGTAAGTGCTTCTGTGTTAATTGAATGGTCAATACTAAGCAAACGTCAGCTATCTGGATACAGTACTTGTTTGCTTCATAACCATCATACTATTTCAGATGCCAAGAAATACGTTAATTTGAATGCAGTTGTCCTATTAAAATGAATCTGATRGATATAGATTTCTAGGTATGTATTGCTTACTGCATAAAAGTTCTCCAGAAAGAAAGTTAATGTTTCAAATAGAGCCATGTGTTTCTGTTTCTAGGTTATATGAGGCTTTTGCAAGGGAAATGGGTTTTGGTGAGTTCCGTTTGTATCTGAGGCCAGTGCACTTCAAATTTGCATCTTACAAGGAGAAAGCAGACCACATCCCACCAATATTCATTACATCTCTCCTGGAAGATGACAGCTGTGTTGACAGGTAGAAAGAACTATTTTGTATTTCACAGGACATAATCTCTTTAGATTGGACATGACCAGGTCTTCGGTCTGCCTGAGTTCAAATATAGGCCACAAAAACTTCAACGCATAAAACCTTTGATTTTTGTTTTTCAACTTGGTGACTACAAATAGACCCTATCTCTGTGCAAGGAAAAGGCTATTTATTATCTTCTCTTTTTTCCTGGGGAAGATGTCTGAAATGTGTAGATTTTACATTTGCTTTGGTTTACTCCTTAAAGAGTTGGTAAATGTGTGTGCATGCACATGTATATACACATGTGTATATTTTAGATCCAGGTTTAGGAGGAAGAAAGAAAACAATCTGTGAATTTTCTTACTAGATTCAAGAAGGGCTTTCTGTCAATCATTCCTAATTGTTAATGCAGGCAATAGGGTTCTCTTCCTATGTGTRTGTGTACCGCTTGCAGTTGTATGCTATTGCTTACATCCCATTCAATTCCATATATTCCAGCCTGCTGCAAAAACTGGACTGTTCCAAACATCTTTAGCAATTGCAAGCAACCAGGAATGAAACTTCAGCTGTTAATTGAATTGTGGGCAGTGATTGACATCAGAGCATAGGAAACAGTACAGCAGTGCAGAAAGGTTAGGAATCAATACTCGAAGCAAGACATGATTGAACTGGACAAGCAGTTTTTTCACTGGTTTAGCCCAAACTCATCTAGGAGGAGCTCATGAGTCATTGTAAGTTTGACCACAAGACATCATGGGGTATTTTCTCTTTCTTACAAAACTACTTCTGAAAACTAAAGCAACATCTTAAGCTCACTAAACTGAGGAAGTAGAGCGACTGATTCTATTGTGTGATCTTTATTAAAGGGGAAAGAAACAAAAAGTATATCTGAACTATTCACTGTTTTCCTTTCATCCTCAGCTTGGCTTCTTTCTCTGTCATACTCCTTGTTTTGCTTTTATTGCAGGTATATTCCATCTAGCTTACAATTGAGCATCCAAGAAATCGACAGTCATATTGGAAAGTTTAGCTTCCATRCAAGAGATGGTATTATGCAGGTGAATGCTTTATTTCCAGAATAGCAAAAAATGTATGTTATGTTATTATTTATTTGCTGGAGTGTGTAAAGGCCTCAGCCAGGCATGTGCTAGACACTATACACTTTGCTACAGTTTGTCTTTTTTGAGTGATAATACAATTCAGTCTGCTGTTTTATAACTAACTTCATAAAATTGTACTAAAAATGGATTGTTAATATGTACTAATACAGGAATCCTTACTGGGACAAAACTCTAAGACAGCAGAGTTTTGTCTGAGGAACTTGGTTCAATAAACCTGGATACATGTTTGTGTCTGTATGCTTGTATATTATCAACATTTGTTGTAGCGAGTATTGCAATGAAAGAAAAAGACCTTAGTTTTCAATGTTATTTTGTGTACTTAGTCTTTCCTTTTGTAGTAGCATATAAAAACAATATCATGCAGTGCCAGGCCATGGAGGTTTCTTCTTTAAAGCTCTCCTCAAAGTCTGATTCTTGCCATCAGCTCAGTCATGGCCTGTACTCTGCAGCTGGATGGTGTGTAATTAAAAATTGCCAAGGAAGAAACAAATAAAAACAAAGCTACCTCTTGTTTTATTTGATATGAACTCCATTCTCAGTCTGTTTGCTTTTGGCTGCGCCAGTCTGGTAATGTCATGCTCTACAGAGTAGAGCTGAGAATACAGCTCAGTAAATACAACTGAATGAAATGATCTCTTGATCTCTAAGTTTAGTCTGCATTTAGTCATTGTTTAAATAATAATGTGTACAAATGTAATAGAATGCTCTCCCATCCCCCTACTTTCATTAAAATAAACTGCTGAAGTGGTATTAGATGAAGAATGATGTCTGTAAAATAACCTGCCTTTTAAATTGCAGAGGAAATGTCTATTACCTCGGTGCTTTCACTCTCCTTAGCTCTCGTCCCCATCCGGAATAAAGAACATGCAACTTATCCTTGCCAGCCAGGTCACTCAGAAAAATGCACTTTTGGCAGCTGTTCAGCAAGCCTCCTTTTGTTACCTGGCCCAGCCTGCCTATGCCCTGGACGCAAAGGTTAGCAGCATCTATTTCCCCAGATTGCATTAGTGATGGATTTTGTCAGACTTAGCCCTTGAGACGATATCTTAATTCTGCTTATAATTGATTGGATGGTAATCCTGCGTAATACTTGAAACAGCGTCACTGATGACTGCAGGAACTGCAGTGGTTGGTTATTAGCACATTACATAAAAATAAAAGGTGTCACATCAGTGATTTATTTAAAGTCTATTAGTTGGGGTAAGTGATGAAACAAAGTTAATGCTATATACTCCAGCATAGGGCTGGAAGAAGTTGGAGATGAAGTGGTTTCAAAAGGCACTGATGAAATCTTATAGCCTGTAGTATGCAGGAAGGCTAGCAGTCACAACCTGACCTTGAAATATGTGCTCTTCTGGGATGGCAATACCATCAGCTCCTGCCCCTCTCATTTGGCCTGTTGCCTGAAGACATAAGGATGGGCAATGCTATTTCAAATGGGAACTGTACATGCCAGCCTCATGTTATAATGTCAGTTCAAAAACCACCTGCCAGGGTTACCAAGCCATTACTATACCTCGTCTTATGTTTAGCATTTTTTTCTTTTCATCCTGTGTTTAGTACATGGTGCTCAGGAGCTGTCTTTGCTTCATATGTCCTAAAACATTGCAAATCTCTGTATTACATTTTCTTATACAGATGTTATATCTCATCCAGAGACAGCTGCATTACCGTGGAGAGCTAAGTGGCCTCGTATGCAATTTTGAATCTATAAGGCAAATAGAGATTCTTTAGGACTTATCTTGGCTTCCCTGGTCTTGTATTGACAGCTCTTTCTGTGCTCCTTAGGATGCACCATCCATCCCCCCCTCAGTACTCTCAGCCTGCTCTTGCATCCCCGACGTTCCCTACRTCCCGTCCCTCGTTCCCGGGCAGTATCCTCAGCTCTTTCCTGTATATCAGAAGTGCTGTGGTTTTTTTGCCTAGCTGGGTGAGAAGCGGTTTGTTCTGTGGCTGGTTTGTAGCTGCACGTGCACTGATTGCCTGGCTGTTAAACTGAGAGCCCAGCTGGCCCCTGCCTCCTGGGATTTGGGTAAGCCAAACAAAATGGCTAAGGATCAAACTCTCCTGGCCTTTTCCCTCAGTATCTCCTTGCTAGCTGGATGCTGATTTTGCAAAGCTGGAAGGAGCTTTATACCCTTGAGATCTCTGTTCTTTTGTCAAATGTGTTCAAAATTAGTCAATGGGTTCATAAGTTAATAGAGGCAAATTGAACAGGCTAAGAGAATGAGGCTGAAACATTTCCTATATGGCACTGGTTTCTTTCTAAATTTAAAAAGCAAAATACACTTTTTCGTGACTCCCAGTGGTCTCATTTTGAGTGGTTCAGAGCTGCAGTGTGTGGAGGGGAGGAAAAGATGTCTTAYGCCGCTGTGGTTTGCAAGCTCCCAAGCATGGATTGCCATTGCGAGAGCACTGTCTTACACAATTTCCTTTCTTTCCTTACACCAGAGGTGAATGTGAGGGAGCTCCTAGGGCAAACCTTCACCCTCGAGGTTGTAAGTTTACCAGAACAAACTGGTTTCACCACTATGTGGCTTACATGCTCTCCTTCCCTCAGCGGGCTAGTGATTCTGCACCATACATCTGAAACTGATTGGCCCAAACAAGCTGGTACCCTGATGGCTGGTCAGAAAAATGCTATCTCAGTGTTGTTTGGCCAGAACGGCCCCAAGGAGGCTTGGGGTCTGGGCCTTGGTGCTGTGGGGAGCCAGCAAGATGTAGCCTGCGCCAGGCTCGCTGTGTTTGCAGCTACAGCAGAGTCCATGGTTCAGTTTGTCCCAGAGGCTGGGTCCCGTTCCCTTTCACTGAGAAATCTGAGACTTCCTGTCTTAGTTCCTAATCGGATTCTGCAGTACTGAAATCCTCTGTGGAACCGAGCAGCTCCAGCTTCAGTGCCTTTCCCAAATTGATCCTCTGCACTACGGTACAAACTGTTGCTGTTGGGCCTCTTTGCTGGTAACTATGAACAGTCCTACTCTGGAAATAGCTTTTCATCCACCATCTGAAAAGGATTGATTTTCCAAACATTTGGCACTCTCTTACTGCCTAAATGGTTAATAGTTTMTTTTCCAAAGAATGGCAGTGACTGTGTATTTCGTTCTCAGATGTCTCCTCTCATCTATAAATCATTTAATGGCTGCTGCATCCCTTCTGGATCAGTCTTTGCTGATTTATAGTCAGTGAATATTAGCTAGCTAATCAAACTAACACAGACAGAACAATTAATACAACCAGCAGAGGCATTGATAAGGATGTCATGCATCTGTTATTCCAAATCAACATGTAAACAGGAAAAAATCATGTATAACCCTCCTTGCTTAGGAAATGGAAAGGGCTGGATATATAAGCAGGATGCCACAGGCTGTGTTTGTACTGAGGGACCCACCAGTGCTTCCCGTTTCCTGGCTGTTACGTTTGTTCTGTCCATGTCACATCTCAGTCTTCAAACAGGCCTAGGCCTGTGGCACCTCCCTGCACCCCATGGGATGGAGAACTAGGTGCGTGGTGCCAAAGGAGCTGCGTGCTGTACGCCACAGCCATATCATTTGGATGGTCAATAGCCAAGACCTTTGGGCTGTGCCATGGCAGGCATAGGCTCAACCACTGAGTCTCACAGCACAATAAACCCTTGTGCAGTCCAGCCTGTTTGACACCGGTTTAATAGTTTAGGGCCTTCAGAATAGCAAACTCCTATATATTTATAACCTCAGTGTCCAAGGATGGAGACTTTTCTATACTGGCATAGATACAYCTATAGTTTATAGACTAAAATATTTTTCAAGGGTGGTGCCTTCTGGTCAGTAATCACACTGCTGCATGTCTGCCTGTTTACTTCTAAAGCAGTTGTTGACCTCTAGTTTTGTCATAAATGTTGTATCCTCCCTGTGCTCTGTTAAGCAGGTAGAATGGTTCTCTGGGAAGTAAGTTCATTTTCTATTACAACAGAGTAAACGTTCTTGGGCAGACCCATTTGCAAGTTGGCGCTAACCCAAGTCAGGCTAGTACTTAGAAGAAGGAACTCAGTAAATGCTCAGAACATGACTTCTTTACTCCATTTTGATCTTCCTCTCTCTCTCTCTAACACGCAACAAGACAATAGTTCTCCTTGAGTTGCAGGGGAATTAGGGTGCTTTCAAGGCCCCCCACAACTAATACGGAAAACCAAAGAAAACAACTACTTGTTCCTGCTTGAAAATTAGGACTTTTTAAAAGTAAATATGCAGAAACTTCCGAGGTTCCTTCATACTGGGATCCACTGGGACTTATATAACAGGTGTGCCAGGGCACTTGTGTAGTTTTTTACATTTGTGGGGAGGTGAACTGATTTTCAAGCCAAGCGATCTGGATATAAAATTATTTGTATGTATTTGAAAAAATGAATATTTGGGAATATCCATATTTTATTTGTTGCTAGCTGAATGTGGAGAATGTTGTCTGATTTATAAATTGGGTACTGCCTCCTACCTTTGCTGCTTCTACAGTTTCATTACTCTTGTGCACAATGAGAAATGCTTTTTTTCTGTGACTTTCAGTGATCTCAATGAATTATTACATCATAAAGCTAGGGTAAGTGAAAGCATACAGAACTGCAAATCTGAGTTGATTTAATAGGGACAGCTGCCATCCTTTATGAGGACAAGCATGAAATTGATATTTGTGATGTTTTAGGAAGGAAATGCAAGTCTAACAAGTCAGAGGAGTTCAGCAAGTGGAAGAAATTCTATGTCCCGGAATGAAATAGAGAATCAGCTGCTGCAAGCAACCCCACCAGCCACCTCATCTTCTCCTGGGCGTTCTTCAGATTTACGCTGTACCATTAAGAGGTACTTGTTACAGACTGTACAAGCCCTCTTCCATGGGTAGCGGTCAGTCTGGTGTAAATGTGAATCCTGAGCATTATCTGCTTTACCCTCCCCTGGGCCTTCATAGTGACAAAACATAATGATTTGCTCTAGATCTTAAGGGCACGTTCCCAGATGCCCTATTTCTTGGCTTGAGTTGGTAGGCTGAGTGCTCTGGTTACTTAGACATACCCTGGCGATGGGACTCTGACTTCAAATTAAATCCTGTGGAGATAACTTCTTATTTAAAGGAAGAAATGCAGACATCTCAGGAGTTTCTGAACATCAGTGACTTTTACACTTGCAAACATTACAAAATTATGGAAAACAATAAGTAGGCCAGAATACATCCATTAAATACAATTTCATGCCTCCTGTAGAAGAGAGCTTGGTCTCAGTGTTCATTTGCCAACATACTAGTTCCTTGGCCTGGTCTCCTGGCTTTTATATGAGATACTGTGTACTACCAAGGTACTGGCAAGACCCAGTTAGAACAGATTTTGTATTATTCCATGCTGACCAGTTAGAGTTAAACACTGAAAATGCTGTGTTAATTGAACAGCATGGTTTAAAGATACAAATAAAATGGTGTTCAACATTTTCAGCTTGGCCCAGGCAAGCTCCACATGTTTCTGTTACTACCACAATGTTATTATGAGGAGAATTATTTTTTTTTTTAGTTTGCTGCTTTTTCTTTTACCATTTATTTCACTTGCATTGAAATTAAAGATATATAGAATGGGAGATTATCTCCAGAGTTCAGCTTATCTCTTGCAGCTGATCCATAAAATCTAGTGTATTTACACCTGTTATATGTCTATAAGGAATCAGTTGCATGTTGGAGAAGCTGTGCCTAGAGAAGTTATTTGAGTAGTTCAGATGGAGTTATCAGTTTACCTTTTGAGAGCTGATTCATCCCTGCTGCCATACTTTTGTTCACTTGTTAGGCCTCCAAAAGCTTTTGTTTCCGTTCAACTGGAGAAACAGGGGCCCCGAGACATGATGCTGAACTCATTCATTCAGAAGGAAGAAGCCCTGGGCAGCAGAATGCAAAACCCTGTGTGTCAGGAGATTTATCATTTTCAAGAGAGACTGTTGATATTTGGCACATAGGCAAAATGGTTAGGGTCCTTTTTTTTGAGTTAGCACTATACTTATTCTGCAGTTAACGTAAGGAGAAAGGCATTGTGTTGGGGCACTCTCCTGAGACTCCGAGTCCAAGTGTGAAAAGCGCAGTTCTGTCATAGAGGAGGAAACAGCAGATTTCATTTGTTTAAGAAAGGCATTATTTTCACCACAGGGATAGGCAGCTCCAAATTTAGGGAAGCTTGAAGGTACTCAGCCCTCTTCCATGGTGCTGTTTCCCTGTGGTCTTCCATGGATACAGCTGCAGGTCTCATGACAGAGAGAAAATATGCATGAAAAAGTGCATGAAAAAAACAGGAATCTGCAGACACATGGCTAGTTTAAGGTTGTGGACACTAAGAGGTGTTACTCCTAAACTATTTCCAAACTAGGTAAGGAGATAAATTCCAAGTCTAGTTATTCTACTAGGTGCAGAACTGTTCTGGGCTTTTATGCATATGAAGCACCCAATAGGGGGTCTAGCTAAAGATGGACACTATATGAGGAAGGCATCTTAGATAAATATTTCTAGCCATTTCATTTATTTTTTTTATTTTAGAAAATGAGAGGGTCATAAAAATTTGTTTATAAAGATACTATAGTGGGTCTAGATTTTGCTTTTTGGAAAGTTCCTCTTCATCCAGTGTCTAGATAAAAGTGAGAACATGGATCCTCTATTAAAGTGCTTGTAAGCATGTATCTTTTGATGAATGCATTACAAGTTAAGCATGTTCTTTAAGAACTTACCAGGTAGTAAAAAGCAAGCATCTTCTGCCTAGACCCTTAATAGCTATTCTGTTTTTAAAAACATCAACATAAATTATTTAGCTTAATGTATTCATAAGCTTTCAGCCAGCTCCGTAAGCTGGATAAGTGTGAGGAAGTAACTGCTAGTTGTGAACTCTTTTGGGAAATATTACAGAATTTGTGAACAAAACTGTATGAACCAGACTTGAATAAAATAATAATTCTGAATTTATTTAAAAAACTTCCATAACTGTTTACTGGATCTGTCATACTGATTAAAATCTTTCTTGATGGTTATCATTATTACAGTTTTGAAATCACATAGTTAAGATATTTGTAATGTTGTACATAACCTTTTTAAAAAATATATATTAATATAAAATGTTTCAAGTGCTTTGCAGTATTAGTGGTACATGCATGGTACTAAGAAGAAAATGTTCTCTCATTATAGGATGAATTTCTGAAACTCAAAAGAGACATTATTGTTAAATGTTTTTATAAGTAAGTATCTCTGATACAGATGTTTAATATATAGTTAATATATAGTTAATATATATCTTGTATAGACATTTATATTATGACATTTAGTATAACTAAAACAGACATTTTAGACAATGGCTAAAACTCTTATTCTGAGGGCATCTTTTTTACATGGATAATACAACTTATGAGTTTCTTATTTGCAAACTCAGGAAAAGAAGAACATTTTCAATGGTTTGGTAGGATAACAGTAGAAGCAGTACAAGTCATCTTACTGGAAGGGYAGGAAATATGCCACTTAGCTTATGTATGAGGAGAAAGAATTGATGATGGGATGGTGAGTAGAGTGTGGAAATGTCAGATAAACATCCTCAACACAAGAGGTAAGTTGCAAAGGAAATAATCTACAATAGATCACAGAAAGAACTAGTGGTGATGTAATGTCCTGTGAATTCAGTCTAGTTGGTAAGATAACTTGGGAGAAACTGGAGTTTCAATTAGAGTTGGACTAGATTCTATTTTTTAAATCCTGCTTTATTATGTCAATATTCAGTATTCTATAGTCTTTATTCCCAGCTAAGTTTATGTTTCTAGGAGTTTTGTCTTGAACAAAATAGCATGAGATTGAATCCTAGAGCATGTGTGCCAATAAATTAAGGGGAAAAAAAAAAGCAAACAGGCAATTTCTAGTTTATTTTTTCTGAGGAACAGACCATGTTAACTTGACTTACTGCACTAGACTAGTTTATACATCACCTTTCTGCTGAAGTGCATAACATATTATGAAGCCGTATAAGGGTTATATGTTCCAGTTCTTTTCTGTCAAAAGACTGGATAAGAACCTGCCATGTGGCCAGCATCCAGGTCTCCTCATATAGCCAGGTGTGCAGAGATGCATGTGAGAAGGCTGGGGAAAGAGCATGGCAAATAGCTAGCTGCAAGCAGGGCAGCTGGGTTGGTGAGCCATATTTTGCAAATGAGGTAGATTCCTGTCTTTGTAAGTAATGTCTGTTCCATTGTATAGCAGTATAAGCTGTAAAAGGGAATTTCTGCAGCTCACCCTTTGGCTTCACAGGTGAATGTAGACCAAGATGACTATTCTTGTTCCCCTTTGCATAGCTTTGTGTCACACTACAGATGCAGACTACCTTTAGCCCAACTACAATGTACTGAGTATGCAGGTAAGGGCAGACTGATTAGTCTGGAGACAGCTTGCAGGTTGGAGCGGGGTTTTGTTGGAGTGGAGTTTCAGTGCAGCTGAGTGATTACGAAATCTGACTCAGGGTCACACTGTCAGGTTTTAATTCACAGTTCTGCAATTAACTCATCATGTCACTTAGTTCCTTCCTGCTTCAGCTTCCCTATTGTAAAGTAAGTATCAAGAGCTACCACAAAGCGGTTGCTGGATTAATTTATAAACATTTCCAAAGCACTGTGAAGACATCTGTCTGATCAGAAGTGTTAAATCTAAAATTTCCTTTGCCTCGTAAATGCCACTATCATGTTTTTTTATCCCTCTGGTTGTCACAGTGCAGCAAAATTGTCATATTTATAGCTTATAAATTTTGTTGTGGAAGATGCCAAAGACGTCCATACAGAAAGAGATTAGGCTCAACAAGAGTAGAGCTTATCCGGACAGATGACATGCTGCACAACACTATATATTTTAATTATACCTTTTCAGCCTGAACCAGCGTGTGTCCCAGCATGCCCTGAGAGGTCAGCTCATTGCATACTACAACAGCCTAAGAAGTTTGTTAGATGATTTCCCTGTCATCAGAGACAAATACTTTATAACTGGACTATCTCAAGAAAAAAAAAGAGGAGCAAGACTTAAAGAAATACCTTGCAGCTGATCCCAGGTTTGTAACATCTTTGAAAATGTGTTCCTGGGGGCCAGAGTCCTCAGTCAGTGGGTATTGCCAAGTAAAGGTGAGTACATGTTTGTAAGGATGATATTCCAAAGGTGCCCTGAGCAGTGTGTTCTGCCAGTGTTCGGGCAAGTTTCATGGATGGAGGATGTGTACAGTCAGAGTCTCCTGCAAAAGCTGGCATAAAAGAGGGAAATTTTTTAGAAATGTGCTTTCCTCTAATCCCAAGACTGCATGCAAGGAGGAAACAAATAGGAACTCTCACTTTCAGGATGTAAATCCTCTACTTTAATTATTAAGTCTATGTAGTAAGGGTTGTCTTACCCTTAAATTTTATTTAAGAGTTAACTAAAACCTGTTAGTAAATTAGATGCAGGAATGTGACTTGTCAGAAGTTAGGAATGGAGGCGAAGGGCACACATCAGACTAGGGAATGACCCTGTATCATTTGCTCCTTTCAGAATGGATATTTGTTTGCCCATATCACAAGGATCTCCTTCCTCAAAACTTGTGGCTAGCAATGCAAGCCCTTATGCTGACTGTCTGCATATTTGCAGTATGCACTGTGCAAGTCTCTGGGCTCCCCAAGCACAGCACCAGCAGGCAGATGTTTTTAGATGTGGAAGTAGTCACCTACTTCACTGATTTTGCCCTTGTTCATCTTGTTTCCCAGCAATAGAGAGGCTCAGCAGCAAACAAAGAAAAGAATTATTTATTCAGGTTCAAGCAAAAGCTTTAGTTCTTGTAACAAAGGCTGGGAGTGTGGTTAAAAACCAAACAAATCATAAAGCATGATTCAGCAAGATGCTTGACAAGAAGTTTATTACCCCCTCCTTGGTGTTTAACTGCATGTCAGCTACAGGTTTGAGGAGATACACCAGCCTTGGCCCAGCCCTTCAGGTTTCCGGTTTCCAGGGAGCAATCAGGATGCAGGCCTTTTTTCTTCCTTTTATTTATCTACTTTTATTAAGTGTTGTCTAAGGCATTGTATTTTGGACTCCAGTCTCAGATGCCCTCAGAAGCTTTAAAGCTCTATAATATTCTGCATGTTAGAACCTATAAAAATGATACATAGGCCATTTGTAACAGGTTTGTTGTTAGCTTTATTGTGACACTTCTCTGGACACAGTAACAGAAGAGATAATAGTAGGCTTAGGAGCACAGCATTTTACTACACTTACCTTTCAAGGTGAAGCTCCCCTCCAGCCCCAGTCCTGTCAGCTTGGAGGTTCATGGATCAGGCAGTTTCCATCTCCTTTGCTGAACTCACTTTGGAGTTAGGACCAGGAGTGGTTAATTGTCATAGAAACTGTTTTAGTTGCTAACCTAGCATACTAGCAAGATTAAATCAAACATCATTTGCTTGCTCAGAGGAGGTTAGTTTGGGTGCAGGACCTATGCTTCTCCAGTTCATGCAATGCACTACTTGCTACTCTTAGTTTCATGGGA
Source organism: Apteryx rowi (assembly GCF_003343035.1). Taxonomy (NCBI): domain Eukaryota; kingdom Metazoa; phylum Chordata; class Aves; order Apterygiformes; family Apterygidae; genus Apteryx; species Apteryx rowi. The sequence continues at coordinate 647,466 of NW_020449797.1, forward strand.
CATCTAGCAAGGAATAAAGCCATGGTACGTTTCAGAAGTTGTTATCTTGTGACAGAGAAAGACTTTCAGAGCATTGACTCTGGTGGGATATTAAACATACATACATACAGCAAGTCCTAGCATTATTCACCCTAATCAGATACTGGCTTTGCCTTTGGACTTGTAATTTTTCTAACTAACTAACAGCAAGAAAATATTTCAATACCCTAGAATACTTTATAGGCTTATATTACACTTCTTCAAAAATATTCTGGGGATAATATAAGCAGTTATACATTGTCCTTTTACATTGTAAAATGAAATGTCTGAGCTAGAAAAAGACAGAAAACAAACATATATACACGTGCATCTCCTTTTGTTTTTAAGATGGCCCTGAATTTTCTGAGGTTCCCTTTTATCCTCCCCCTGCGCTTAGATGCCTGCCTGCTTTTCACCACCGGTTTGTGACCCAGCCAACAGTCACTTTCAAATCCCTTGCTATTAGCCTGCTGCCTTTATGCATTCGGTAGACGAAAGAAGCTGAGAGCAAATTCATACCTACTGCAGACATTTAGAAGTGAAAGTGTCTGGAAGGCAGCTTACATGGGCACCGCTGCAACACACAGTTTGCACCTGCCCCTACACAGGGCACAGAAGTTACCATTCACCCTAGACGGTGAACTTAGAGAACTGCAAGAAGCAGTAGAAAAGGCTTACTCAAAAACGGCTCCTGTCCTTTCACCCTTCACCATCTACCCCGTCCATGCTTTTTTTTTGTCCCCACTTTATCAATTATTACCAGTTAATGTTTCATTTTCTGTTGTTTAACTGATGCTTAGAAGCACCTTGTAAACAACAACTGTCAATTAGTTATGATGAAAGCAGAAATTTGGCTTCCATCTTGCCTGCATTAAGAGGGTTAGAGCAGGACATTAACTCAATTGCTTTCTTATCTCCTCAGCTAAYCTTGGTGCCTGCATTTGTGGCTGCCAGGCACTTGGAGGGCGAGCAGGTTGCATGATCCCTGCACCTCCCTCCGAGAAAGGCCTGCAGCTGCGTGGGAGAAACGTGTCTACCAGGGAGGTGGCTAGTTACAGTGGGGGTAATGCAGGGAGGATAAAGACTGGAGGGGAGTGAAGATGGGGAAGAAAAAACATGCAGTGAAGAACACGAGAAAAAGGAAAGAAGAGGTTCTGAGGGAGGAGCAGAAGTAGTGAGAATGGGAATAGTTATATATATTTTTTTCAAAACACTTTTCATTATAATTGTCTTAAAACTCTGAAGGAAATACCTGGGAAGAAGGTCATTAACATCAATAGAGAATGTTTCAGAATTGGATTCTCCCACCTAACTTTAGATGTCTGTATCTGACTAGGCTCCCCTGATAACCAGGGGGTGCTTTAGAGGGCTGAGGCTCCTGACCTGTTTCAGATTCTTGTTTTAGGATGAGATGAACTGTGTCCTCGAAGTGCCTCTTTCTCTCTCCAGTGACCTGGTGAGCCTCAGGAGAGTTGCTCGTATTCTAAACATCCACATTTGGTGGTCCAACGAACCCCCATTTTTCCTGATTTTGCTGTCCCCTGGCACAGATCCAGCTGCTGCGGGATGAGGGGAAGGCTGTGGATAAGTACCCTACTTAGCCCACCTTTGCTAGCTTACCTAAGCATTAGTGGTATTCCTCAGAAAAAGGCAGAAGCACTCAGGTGCAACAGAAGTGTTAACTCACATTAGATAGTAAAAGCTTCCCTCAGCAACTGCTGTCTTGAAAGTAAATATTGGAAGTAGAAAGAAAGGGGAAAACATAGAGTTGTGTTTTTTATGCAGTAGTACCATCCTGTCCCTCCCTTCCCCCAGCCTTTTTCTTTGTCACCAGATTTTGCACAGAAAACTAGGCCATAGCTCTTATCTATACACATTTCAAATGTACTAGTCACTATGTAAGCAAATATAGCGTACCGGGGGTGGGGTGGGGTGGGGTGTGTTTTTTAGTGTTTTTTTATGTGAGGTAGAAAATCTTCTTTATCCAGGATTAAACTGTTTTAGCTGTTTCTTGAGAGATGGTTTTCCAAACCAGCTGTGTGACATGGGGGTAAGCGGCACCTGGGCTCGTCTGCACGCAGCCAGTTGTCCTTGTTTTCTGTCTGAAAAACGTCTGTGCCACATGGTAGCAGGGCCACATGGCGCTGGCCCCCTTCCCGAGCACGGCTATGGGGAGGCCACCACTAACACGGTGTGACTATGCATACATACTGACATGGGGAAACACACCGGTTGTGACGGACTGGCTGAAAGTCTCATTCACTTAAGTCTGTGAAGATGAAGCACATCTGGACGGCATGTGTGCTCCTGCCCTGGGAACAAACTGTAGTTGCCCTGCTTGTTCTCTCTCTGCTGATACGGTTTGTGTGCTGTGATGTGAGATAGAGGAAATGAAAGCAACACCATGTGAATACTAATCTCAGCCTGAAAAATGTCACTTGTGCAGTTTCCTTGGGTACAATTTGCGCTCATCATTCTTGTGCAAAAGTTAGTCAGGAACAGCTGGTTAAACAAACCCTGCCCAAATCAAATTCCTTGCTTACAACACRGAGTATTTAACCTTTCATTACTCCATCCCACCCAAACAAAAGGTCTATTTTTTGCATTCAGCCTTGTTTTTTTTCCAGAAAAAGAAGAAAAAGAACCTGCAAAACTTACTTCAAAATGTGTTGAATTTAATCTCCAAGATGAATTTATATCTCTGTATGTACTAGCTGTATATTGTCCTTCATCTTCATCTATCTGGAAACAAGAAACGACACATTGTGTATAAAAATGGGAAAATAAATTACTCATGTAACAAATGTTGTCTTTAATATCTTCTGGCAAGAAAAGTGGTCTGCCTGCTAGTAATTGCACAGAATATTTTAACGAATATTTTTAACTGTAAAGACAGTTACAGTTCTCACGTTCTGTATGGCAAAAGTGTGTGCACAGGGTTAAGAAAATCTTAATGCCCTAAGGACAACATCTCACGCCCCTGTTTTATAAATCACATGCTTTGGTCGCCATTTTGGGACTAGCTTCTTTTTAGCATGGCTTGGAAGTGGTGCTCATAAATCAGCACTTCAAATTTTTGAGAATGACAAAAGTCAGGAAATGAAGCAAAACAGTTCCTCCCTACTTCTTTGCCTCTCACATTAAAGAACAAGGGGACAATTCTTCAAAACTCATGGCAGCTTCCCACAGATGCTGAAGGGCATCAAGGCTCCTGGGGTTTGCGAGGATTGGGGCTTCCCAGTGCCTTGGATGGGGCAGTTATAACTTTGCAGGATGGCCATTGAGCCCTCCTCTTGGATGATGGTTCTTCTAGAGCATGTTGCTGAGCACATCTGCATGCCTGGTCCTTTGCGTGTTAATTTTTAATAATTGGTACTGTTTTGATAACACTAGGGCCATTAGAATAAATGACCAAACTGAGCTTGACTCAAAAGTGCCTTTGTAAAACTCCTAGACTGACCTGTCTTAGGACTTGGTTGAAAATCAACTGGAGAGAAAATTTCTCTCAAATTCAGCAAGTTTTTGAGGTCAAATGTTTGAGCATTTGAGGTCAAATTTTACACCTAAAATAGTACCTAGATAATTTTATGTCTAAAATACACTTGCTCCAAATCTTAGAGGCAAATCCTATGTCCAAGTTAGAGTTTTATCAAACTCTTTAAATATATTCCTGGGAAGTGACAGAAAGAAATAAGTCCCCAAATGATAAAGATCTCTCAATTCTTGCAATAACTCAGGTCATTCCAACCTTGACCACGCTGTTTGCTGTCTCCAGATGGACGCACCTTCCTTAACTTGTGGTTCATCCCTCACCCTTCTGAAGTGCTGATTATGTTCAAAATGCTTCCAGAGAAGGTCAGTATTTCTAAGACAAAGAGATTTTGTCTGGGTGCTGGCCCACCCAAATTTTTCATATGTATTACAATTTTGCTTGTCTTTGGAGATAGGAAAATAAACATCAGTGTTTTTAGTCTGGATGTAGCTAGAATGAGCCACTGATGAAGTAAGTTGCTGAAACGTGCCTGACAGGAAGGAGAGAGCTTCTGGCCTCTTGGTTTAGAAATAGAAACAGGACTAAAAGGAAAGGAAGTATCTTTTAATGTAAAGATCAAAAGTAGTTAATAGAAAACCCAGCCACACTGTGTTGTTTTCCTATATGTGAAAGTATTCCCCAGTCCTTACCCATCCCGCCAGTTTATCGGTATTCTCCTGTCCCCGTGTACACAGAAGTGACAGGTTGTAGACCTTTATGTCCTCTGGCTTATTTTTACCTCTTCCTTCCAGACTGAGGAGAAAGGGCAGGAAGAAGAAGGTGCTTGGGGTGGCTGTGACAGTGAAGGAGCTGGATTTGAAGGAGGGGAGAATGTGAGGGGAAGGAAATTGCAAGAGTTTTCCTCGTGCTAATTTCTCCACCTCCTGTAGAGCAAAAGGAAACAGACTGGCCAGCAAGAGCTATATATCTAGATTTGAACAGTAAAAAAGGTGTTTATATTGGGATAGCAGTTTCTAACCCAGAAGTTGTGGCACCAGATGGTGCAGTGACAGCTGGGGGTGGTATTCAGAGCCTGAAAGAAATTCAGTGATGGATGTTAGTATTTGGGGTTGTGTGCCCAAGAGGAGCTTCTGACTGGAACTAGTGCTGCCGTCACAAGTGCAGTCAGCAAGGACCACTGCCCTGGGAGCCCCCGTGCCCTCTTTGGGAGGTCTCATTTTGCACCAGAGTGGTCTAGAGTGGTGAACCAGAGCGTGTCCTGCCAGCAGGTAGCAACATCTGTTAGCACTGCAGTTCCTCCCTCAGTGTGAAAGTAGATTGGATGTTAAAACATAATTCATCAGTGAAGATACAGTTATCTTCTTTGGGTGCGTGCATCACTAGGGACAGCCTAAATGTTGAGGTATAGTCTGAACACTGCTGCTGACAGACTTCAAAGAGCACTGCAGTCATAGCATTTATTCAGACAGATTTGCTGCTTTAGTGTATTTTCTTAGGGCCTGTCATCTTAATAGCATCCTCTATGCATTTATCTTGCATGCAGGCTGCTCTCAGAGCTCCCCACCTGAGCCTGGAAATTGTTGGTGCACTTCATGACATTGTTTCCTATCTATCTCCTGGGTTTTGCTCARTTAGGAAACTCACCAAACTGTTTCTATGCCTTAAACCCAGAGCCTCTGACCCCAGACTGGGGGGGGACTGAAAGGATTGGTAAGTAACAAATATTACATGTTTAAGGTAGTTTTCTCCGGGTCCAAATGAGCATGAAATGCTGATGTTGAGGCAGAAACAAAGAGAGTTCAAAGGTGAGGTAGATGTTCAGTGACATAAAAAGTCATGAAAAAAATCCAGTCTTATTTTTCATCTTCACTGCTCCATTTTACTGGTGGAAGACCATCACATTTCAGGATTGTGCACACAGCGTCACAGATCTGTCACAATATCACAGAAAGGCAACATACCTACAGGGTTTAGAGGTCCTGCTCCAGAAGGGAGCAGAAAACAKGGCCCCAAAATTGCTCTTCCACTCTAGAAAGTTTCTGTTAAGCCATCTGTTTAGATCATGATGATTTTGTCTTTACCAGAAGATTAGAAAAGGCAAGCTTTGTTTCCTTTAGTAAATCTATCACTTGATTCTCTTTCCAAAGGATAAAACAGATGAAATGTATGCTGTGTCCTACATGAACATGTGTTAGTGCAGAAATAGTATCAGTTTATACAATAGATTTGACCTGCTGTTCATGTTAAACTATACTGCAGGAGTGGGGTTTATCTAGCTTTACTTTAGTGGCCAGAAGTTAGGTATCTAACTACTAACTAGGTGTCTCTGGTGTCACCGGACATCTTCACTGGACACTGTTACAAAGACACCTTCAGAGGAGTTGCTCATCCCAGGCTAAATTGTGTTGAAAATGARTGGGCTCAATTCCTCTTTGGAGATGCCTATATTCCTCTAGTTAGTATTGCAGGAGCCAAATTAAACTTTATGCCTCATATTTAGGCAACAAAAGTTACATGAGATAATCCTATCCCAAGTGGCGAAATGCTCTTGGCAATGAAATGTTTTTCAGCCATTGGATTATTCCTGCAGTAGAATGAGATAGAGTTATGAAACATGGTGCATTACACATGCCTCCTGCTCTTTCTCTGTGTGTGTGTGTGTGTGTGTGTGTGCGTGCGTGTGTGTGTGTGCGTGCGCACACGTGTTGCCTGGTTGGACTGTTTTCATGCCACCTACAAATGCACACCTTTAGCTGTATGTTTGGCACTGCTTAAACACAACTCAGGAGTGGAAACTTTTCCTACACAGCTTCACTTCTGTCCTGGCATATTTTAAAACATTAATGAAAATTGGGTAAAAATATAAAATTCTTCAAGAATTGGGAAAAATGTATGAAAGACTATTTTTAGCTTTTGATGTGTCCAAATTTGTCATGTGGTCCTTCATGTATTTTTCTTTTTATATGAGTAAGATTTCTATTATCTGTTCTGAATTTAGCTTCTTGAAATTTCTCTTTAGAAGAGAAGAAAGGACTCAGTGAATCACAAATACTTGTTACAGCTTTTTATTTTAACACTGTGCTGATGAATGTCTAATTTGGAAGTGGGCTTATTTTCTCTAACAAAAAGCACTCTCTGTTCTGTGGCACGTGCTCGTTGTACCATTAAGTGTGTATCAGTAACTTCATTTGTATACGGCTGAGAAAGCTTACGTAAATTAGCATGTTTAACGAGCTTTGAAACAAACAAGAAGTCTGAGCTCAGTGATCAATGAGAACCCACACAACCAAATGTAGGAGGAATATTATATACAATGTATTTTAATTTCGAACATACCTAGAGCACATACCACACGTTTAAAACAGAAAATATGTGCAATGGAGTCCTCAGTACTCTGCTGTCTCTATAACACATTTTGTACAGACAGTTTAACTCTATTGTTCCTCACCAAGAGATCTTTTTTGTAGCTGTTGTTCAGAAATAATTCCCCTCTCCCACAAGTCAGAACATTTAACTGCCTTAAATGATGGCAGTCTCTGCAACCTGACAGAAAGAACATTGGTTTTCTGTAATAGGTGCATTGAAGTTAAATCACTTTTGTGGTGGATGCGTCTTGGGAGGCAGCCAAGTGCTATACACAAATTTTGTACAAATACCAAGTAAGAACAGGTGTCCTTATAACGTTATTGATTTATAGACACCCATTGCTTTAGGAAGTTTCATGCTCGGATTAAAAGAAATAAACAAACTTCAGAGCCTCAGCAGAAAAATATTCACTAACTTGCAGAATGGGGCCCTGATAGTATTTTATTGAAATCATTTGGAGAAGTTGTCCCTATCCCAGACAAGCTATCTCCTACCAGGTAATAACTAATTTAGGTCTTTAGAGTGTGTAAAATGCCATTTCAGGACCTGATTCTGCACCCTTTTGACAAACTTAAACTTGATAATAATAATCTATAAGATGGAGTCTAGCAGTTCCCTTGTTGGCATTTTATAATAATTGGCTTTTTAATGGATGAGGATAACAAAAGAACCATTCTTCTGAGATACKTGTAACTTCACTCCTATGCCTCTTTCTCCCTGTCCTTACTACATCCTCATAATTCTCCAGCTGCTGTAATCTGTTTTCTTAAAGCGTGTTTTTGTAGTGTGCTGAATAAGATGTAAATGCATTCTTCTGCCTCCCAGGGGAAAGAGGAAAAATGAAGAAAGTCATGATGTGCAAAACAGTTGGAGGGAAAAAGAAGTTATAGAACTAATGTATTTTATGTGCATTTCCTCACACATATCTGGTAAACTTATTGTTTTTGGACCTCTAGGATCTGAACTTCAAGAGATACAGGAAATGATTGACAGCCTTCAGAATCCACTGGATACCAGCGAAGTAGCCCAGCTGCTAGCTGTTCACAGAGAAGTCGTGTTTCTACAGTTTGATGCAACAATTAGACATCGACTACGGTAGGAGCTACAGCCTGTCAGGGGTGGGAGTAGCAACTAGCATTTTAGAAAATGCTGTTAAGGGGCTTCCTTTGTTGATAAGAGAGAAAAAAAGTAGGGAAGATTAATTTAAATTTTGTCTGTGGTATCTGCTCCAAGATGATGAAACGTGCCTTGTAAGCAGAGAAATGTACTTCCTGCCAATTTCCTTTCCCCCAGAATTGGTAGGAGTCCTCACAGGAATTTCAGCAGAGCATATCTGAGTACAGCTGTTCTTTGTCTGAGCATTATATCACCTTTATGTTGTGATACACAACTTACTAACTCAGGGAGGTTGGTAGCTGCCAAGGAGGTATACTTATGAGTGCATCGTTTTGTTTTGCTGCAGGAGCTACATGCGATTTTACATTTTCTCTCTCAAAGAATACTTAAGAAGCAGGTACAGGATTCCCAGGACACTCAGATCTAGGTTTGCCTGCCTGTAAAATGTTATTTACCCCATTATAGAAACCAAACTAAGATTTACTTTTCAGGACTTCCTAAAAATTAACTGTTTCCCTTTTCTCACCTCTCTCCCCCCATGTATTCTCTGTTGATAATGATCACAGAGTGGTTTGAATTACATATGGATTATCCTCGGCAGAACTGAAACAAGGGTAGGGTATGCAAAAGCAAAGGAAATTCCAACTCTCCTCCCCTCCATAGATTAGGCACATGTCACATTGTGGCATGATGCAAGACCAGATTTTTAGGTATAATAGAAGTCTGTTTTGTGGAGCAACCAGGTTGGGAAGTCCACCAGAGGAAAACAACTCCTTGACTTGGTTCTGAGTAATGCACAGGACCTAGTTCAAAATATTACAGTTGGAGCTATTCTCTAAGAGCAACCATAATGTGCTTGCATAAAATATCCCTGAAGGGACAGTGAAAACCAAATAAATATCACCATAGCTGAGCTCAGCTTCAAAAACCAGAACTACATAAGAATGAGAATACTTGTTGGAAAAAAACTAAAAGGATTAGCTAGGGGAGTTAAATCCTTGCAGATGGCATGGAGACTCTTTGGGGACATACTGGTGGCACAAAATAAATGCATAGCACATGTGAAGAAAGACTTAAAAAAGAATAGGAGGATGCTGGCATGGCTAAACAGCAGGAGTAAGCAGATTATTAAAGGAGGGCATCCTTAAAAAGCTGAAGTTACATTCAAATAAAGAAAATAGAAAAGACTATAAACTGTGACAGGCTAAAAGTAAAATGATTTGAGGCAGCCCAGCAAAGATTTTGAGGAACAATTTTGCTRAAGGCATCAAGACTAGTAATAAATCTTGTTTCAATTATATCAGGAGCAGGAAATCCGCCAGAGAGTCAGTAGGGCCAGTAGGTGATCAGGAGTGATCACTGAAGATAAGGCAATAGCACACATTTTTACAAGTGATTTGTTTGTTTCTGTATTCTTTGTGGAAGAGCTTGAGGAGGTTCCCACACTAGAACCTTTCTTTATGGGGGCGAATCAGAGGATCTGCCTCAAATGAAAATGTTACTAGGGGAAATGATGGGACAAATGAACTGAAATGAAGATAATTAACAAATTACCAAGACCAGACAATATTCTCCCAAGAATTCTGAAAGAACAGAAAGATTAAAAAAAAAAAGCTGAAGTACTAACTGTGGTATGCAAATTCTTGATTAAAACTGCCTTGATACCTGAAGATTGGAGGTGGCTAATGTGGTGCCACTTTTTTCAAAAGGATTGCAACAGTGACCTGGCTAATCACAGGCTGATAAGCCTGATATGTGTAGTGTGCAAATTAGCAGAAGCTGTAATAAAGTGGATGCAAATATGATGTACTAGGGAAGAGCTAACACATCTTTTGGAAAGTGCAGTCATGCCTTACAAACATACCGGAGTTCTTTGAAGGAGTTAACTAACATGGATAAGTGTTTGCTACAGTTTGTCTGGATTCTCTGAAAGCTTTAATAGCTTCAAAAAGGGCTCTTAAGGAGTCTAAGAGCCGTTGGACATGTGAGGAGATTGTCACATTTGTAAATAATTTGTTGAGATTTAGGAAACAGAAGGCTGTAAATGAACAGCTTTTTCAGTGGATAAGGGAGGTCACCACTCTCACAAGAGTCTCAGGTGTCTCCTCTACTGTTCAGATATTCATAGATGACTTTGAAAAGGGGCTGGAGCTGAGGTGATACAGTGTGTACRTGGTACCGAGATATTCAGGATACCGAGGGTGAGGCCTGGTTGGAGAAGGACCTTACAAGACTGAATGCCTGCTCAGTAACACAGCAGATGGAGTTCAGTGTTGGTAAATGTGAAGGGATGCACCTGGGGGGAAAAAAAAATCCCGCTGTAAAAAATGACGGGCTCTCACTTGACCATTACCATACAGTAATGAAATCTCAGAGTTATGACAGATAGTTCTGTTAAAATTTCAGCTCAGTAGCAGTCAAAAAAAGAAGGTAAATCAGTTCCCTTTAGGAAATGTATAGAGCACAAAAACAAGAGTATCACTATATCACTGAATAAACCTATGTTGATGAGCCTATGCAGTTCCAGTCCCCCATCTCAGAAGGACAGAGTAGAACTCAGGAACATTCCCAAAAGGATGAATGATCAAAGGTATGTTGCACAGAGTGTAGTTAAAAGTAGCTTTATGTGTATGATTGCACAGCACAATGCAACACAAGCATTACGAGCTAGCTCAGTCTCAGAAGCAGTATATATATGTTAGAAGAGCGCTCTACCTGGTTTACTAACTCCTGCTGCTCTTCTGGGCTGTGGAGTGTCTGCATGGCCCTGGTTCTGCTACATATGTGACCTAAATCTCATGAAAATCACTGGGGAGTGTGGTTGCTAAATCCAGCTCTGGACTCCAACTTTAAGTATCCCAAAATTGAGGTGCCAAAGGTTTATAACCACCATCTCCTGAATATTTAAGTTTTTCCCACTTTGTATAGAACATTATCTTGTTACCAGAAATAGATAGTAGATCTCCTGATTTATTACCAGTCTGCTAGCTACCCAAGGATCCCTCTCCATTAACACTAGCATATGTTTTACTTTAAATGTCCACAGTAAGACATACTTTCACAAATACATCTGCATCATCAACATTTGTGTCTATTTGTTTTTAATGGTTATATCTGCTGCTATCGGAGAACTGATATTCCGTTCACTCATAGCACCTTAGCTATGACAATCTGTACAATCTGCACGGATTGGCATGGTCATGCCAGTTTATGATGATAAGAAAGTGATTTTTTTATGGAACATTTGGAGAATTTCAAAGCAATCTTACTTCTTAATACAATAATTTGATTCCTTTTCAGGGAGACATTTTTGTCCTCTGGGAATGTTTCAGCCTACCAGAGTGTTACAGACAGGATATGCCGTGCGTTGCCTCCACTGAGTAACTCTGTGATTCAGAGTGCATTTGCTTCACAGCTAAGGCTCCCACAGCTTCTGGATCCTCAAAGCTGCAAGGTGGGTAAAACATACTCTCGGAGGCACTCTGCCTCTGTTTGCACTGCGCTCCTTGGAGAAGGAAGTGCACTGAGGTGCTCACTCTTTCCCTTCCATGGTGCAAAGAACCTAACAGCTAATAGCTAATTAAAAGAATTCCTATGATCACAGCTAATTAACTTGATTCATCATTTGGGGTCCTAGAAAAAGTTCTCTACATCAGTGAATCACATCGATGTCACCAAAATGCAATTATTCTCAATGATACGTGTTGGAATATTTTGCCTATCCTGACTCCAGTGTTGATGTTTCTACTAACTTTCAGTTTGGGGTAATTATCCTCCTGAGCTCTCTTGTCACCTGGCAGCAGTTTTGATTGCCCACCATGTGTGTCATGGATGTATGTAAGGTACTTAGGTACTGTTTTCTTAGCTGTAGTGTCACACAGAGCTACACGATGACAGATTAGATTGTGCTACATGCTAAAAAGGCACTCTGATGACACTGGCAAAAAAAAGCTGGTCAAATGTAAAGGGAAATAAAGATGAGCCTTGCTAGTGTATTAGCATGTTTCAAGGTAATAGACATTTCTTGATAATCATTCTAACTTAATGTTTCCTCATTTTCATTCCATCCTGCTAATTAGCCACTATTGGTTCACCTTTAATAATGACTTTGCCAAGCAGTGAGTTRTAGGAATACAATTTTTTGCTGTCCCTGCCTTGATCTAGGTGATAATGATACATAGTTCCCCTTTAGCATAACTGAAAAATAGGCTTTGTGCTTGCTTATGAAGTCTGGCCATCTTTGGTGAATAATATGTAGGTTATTTTGGGAACCTTATCCCCATCCCTCTGAGATACGACAGGGATACCCCAGCTAGGGAYCTGGGAGCTATTCTGTGGAGGCACAAGTAGCACAGACGCAGCACCTTGGTAGAAAATACTCTGGAGTGCATCTTAGTGCTTCTTCCCAAGGAGTAATAAYAGAGGAGTCTCTCTTTTCCAATATATGACCTGCTCTCAAAGTGAGGGCAGAGTGTGTCACAAATCAAGTAGCAGCTTGGCCTCTGAGTTACCTTTTCCTGATCAGGTTAGATGGGACTCTCATAACTGTCTGAATGCTGCTTTTATTTATGAACAGTTGTCTCTATTCTTTTAGACACTCATGCATTTTCCATGGAGGACATTCCTAATGGATGGAGGATTGTTTCCAGTCACTGTCAACAGCACAATTAATATAAACTACAACATGCAGGTACACTGAGACAGCAGCCTTGAGCTTAGATAGCCAAAGATATAAAGACAAGATGAATCTAAGATGTGGGAGGAAAACAAACAAACGCTCTCTTGTTTCCTGTCTCTGTTTCTTGAAGAACAGGAGTGAACAAAAAGCATCTCCTCCTTTTCTATCCAAAAGCCCGTTTTAACATTTGCTTTGTGTTTGATCTTTCTGTAAGGCAAGCAGAACATTTATATAGATAATGAAGCTGTACTTGTCGTTTTCCAAGTGTGGTAGAACTAGAGAATCAAATACTTCTTATGTATGGGCATACGTTTTTTTAGGACCACAGTGCTTCAAGCTTGGGATCCATTTGTTTATAACACACAAAAAACCTATGCTCACAATAGCTGAGATTTGCTGTTACTTGTTGTGCTCTGAGCAACACAGAACATCACAGGCTCTCCCATCGTCCCCAGCTGTGCCTGTGCGACCTGAGTGATGCAGACCGAAGAGTTGCTCACGGGGAGCTGGCTGCAATGCAGTTTCTGCTGGAGGATGTACTGCAGAACAGCTGTGGCTGTGCTGTGGAGGATCACGCTGACTGTCGAGCCTCATTAGCTAAGAACAAGCAGGTACCTCTGACAGCTCAGTTCATTTGGGATTGTACAGCTTCTATGCAGGACCCATTTTACTTTTTGCAATCAGATCTCTGTGAACATAAGAGACCTGGTCCTGAGGTATGCTGTAAACCTACTCCTGGCTATCTGATAAGAAGCAAAGAAAACAATGTTGTTTCCTATAAGCTCTGAGTGCTCTTGAGAGAAGCCCTTGTGATAGATGCCCTGTAAGGGCCTGCTGGTATTGTCAGACCTCTGGAGAAAATGAAGACTGTCCTGACTTCTCCCCAMCCTTTGCAGAAGTTTAGGAGGCAAGAACTCCAGCTTTTTCTTTAGCAAAAGCCACTCAGTGCAGAGGGGAAAGCAACAGCCTGGCCACCATCTAAGAACAAATCTAGTCAAGAAGAGGCAAGGTAACTCCAGGCTGTACTTCCCAGAATATTTGCACTGTGGGTATGTGTGTGAGCAATGGTTGCTGGGGACACCTAGAACCTGCCAGAGTCTACACAAAGATCTGGTTCAAGGACCAGGTAGAGATTCAAACAGTTTGGGATGGCAAGCAGATACAGGGATAAATTTGCAAGGTCAAGTGGTYGGAGAGGACACATTTAGTTACCTTAAAGTTTATTTTCTTTAAGATCTGAGCTGAAAGTTTGATTCCTATAATGGTACTTTTAGTCAGTGACCAAGCAGAGAGTGTTGCTGTTGAAGCTATTCACTTGAGGAAAGCAGCGATAAAATGAAGAATTTAGCTGTGTAATTTTGTTCCCATCTTCTCTRCAGTATGTGAGTACTCATTGCAATCAGAAAGTACCCTGGGTTTTTCCTGTACTGAAGGACACTGGTGTAAAAGGGCCAACTGCAAGTTCTTATTGTGCAATAGCCTGTTGCATGTCTCATACCATTGTATAATTCTTGAGATGCTATTAAGCAAAAAAAAAGCATGTGAGAAGCTTGTCATAGCTTTTTGAAGTAAAGCATTTTCCTGTGAATTTCAGGAGAATTTGGCAGAAATGAGGAACTCAAGTTCTAACTGGTTGCAGAGCAGGAAAAAGACCTGCAAAGTTTTGCTGAGGCATCATGATCCAGTCACATCATGTAACTTGCTGAGATCTTTTCTAATACTATGGAAGCAAATGGAAATATTAAAGGCAGAATGGGGTCGACTCAAATTGAGGACTGAGGATATCAATACAGTTCCTCTCTACAAAGAGTTTTGTGAGCAATATGGGTGAGTTACCTTTGGATGCAAGAGTATTCCAGAGTGACTGAAAAGATGAAAAATGAGAAGAATCTCTGCCTTCTCCACACCATTTTCTTCCTGTCACTCTCTTTTACTTGCTTTTTTTTTTATTTCTACCTTTCTTTAGTTTTGCTTATAATTTTCCTGGTACTTTCACTTTTCTCAAAAGGCTTGTGAGCTACTTTTTGTTTCTTTGTTTCAATATTGTTTTTTTTCCCCTCTTTTAATGTCTATTCAAATTGTTTGCTAATGGTGTTTTCCAAGTGCATTCCTTTCAGTCATGAGACCTGCCTTAGTATTTCAGGCCTCCTAAACAATATTAAATAAAGTACTTTAATAAATGGAAAATTTGGAAGCCTGTTATGTGAATTTTAATTATAGCAGAATTCTTCCTAACCCTCCTACTTGGCTCGCCTTTGAGCAATCGAGAATAGACAATTGGAAATTTCCATCAGAGAGGCCCTTCTGGAAGCAGAAAAATGGAACATCATTTTTAAAAAAGCCCTGTCCCCGGAAAACACAAAAAAGGAAGTGGAAGAGCAAGATGGCGCAGGAAGGATGAAACCTGTGCATGACAGAGCTGGAAAACAGAATTCTTGTGCAGGGGAGCAGGGACGCAGGAATGCGTACGGGCCTGTCCCTACAAGGCCAAGACATTTTAGACTGAAAAGCCTGAATCCACTGCAGGAAGTTTTTATGTAATGAACCGATATCAGAATTTTTCCATTCTAGTCTCCATATAGCCATATCTGAGTATCACCTCCCAGGCATTACCAGCAGATAGGAGGGGGCACAGTCCAATACCAGGGTCCCATAGCTCGCAGGAGGGCTGCAAGGCTGGGGTATGAGTTCAGCACGTGCAGCCAACAGTGACTTGAGTTTCCACCACGTGCTGGGCAGYGGAGGGCATCTCCCAGCCACTCTGCACCTGCAGCTCTTGCTCCTGGCAGCTGCCAGAGGTCTGGCTCAGTGGTTATTACGTCCTGGAAGACAGACAAGGTCTCCCTCCCCAGCAGCTTTCCTTACACTGGCATTTAAGCAGGAGGAGTTTCCTAGCTGCACGTGCAAGAGCTCTTTGGTAGCAGGTGATCTGCTGTGGTGGGACTGTGGCACCTGTGTGTACTGTACTCACAAATCCACCATGTCCCCCTCCACCCCACCCCATCCATCCCCTTTCCCAGGTGAAAGCTTCCTCCTTCCCTCCTAGCACTGCGCTAGCCTTCAAGTTGTGCCACCCAGGGTTTAAAAGGCAGCATGATTAAAGCAACAAAATGTAATGAGGTAGGCATGCCTTGCTAATGGCTCYTCTGCTTCTGTGAGCAAAGGGTGCGTCTGCCTGGGCACTTAGCAAACCTCTGATCAGACATGAAGGGGAGCAAGGGGAGGAGGTGGAGAAAGTCTCTCGGTCTATTTGATCGATGGTGATAAACAAGTTCTCCCTGGTGGCCAGATTTCCCTGCTTTATCTGGTTCCTTCCCCTCAGTTTTATTTTTATGTTATTATAAGCTTGAAAGAGAGATTACTGAACTATGTAATATCACAGGATCAGTAAAAAAGAGGCTGCTCTGCCCCACCTGTAGGTCGAATGCAGAGAGTTGGGTCTTAACGGACTTTCTTCATGGGTTAGGAACAGGGGCAGGGCAAGTAGAAGGAAAGTTAAGGTCCCAGGTCAGTAAATGCAAACAGAACAATTTTGAGAGAGAATGTGTGAACTATCCCTGTCTTGGTGATTCTAGCACTGTTGTCCTGTACCCTGCCGTGAAGGCCTTGGCCAGACAAGCGGGCACAGAGGAACTGTTGGGAGAGCCTGTTACAAGCACTCAGCATACGCTCCCCCCCCCACCCCGAGGAGCGTCAGAAATTGAAATGAAGGTGTTCCGGGTAAAGGGAGATTATTTACGGGGCGTTGCGGAGCACCATCCAACGTCATGTTGYTCTGCAAACTCTGACAAGCACAGCGCAGCCTGGTGGGGCCTGTGGGGGCCGTCATGGGGGGGAGCGCGGCCGGTGGGGATGACCTGCGAGACACTCTAATGGCACCTCTGCTATACGGAGCAAGATGCGTGTCCCGGGGCAGCCCAAAGCAACAAGACACTCTGTCCCTACCTAAGGTTTTTGTGGCACAGAGCTACATACACTGACACCCTGCAAGGATATGAACCTTGATACTCTAATACTACTATATTTTAGAAAACAGTGGGAGGAGGAGAATTGCTTTGGCTTAGTCTAGTAGGTTTTGATAGCTGGCAAGTTGCTTTGTAAGTGGTTTAGAGATTTTAGTATGAACTAAGTCTTGAATGTAATTCTAGCTACGAAAGCTTCTGGAAAGCCTAGAAATCCACATGATCCATGATGTGCAGAAGAAAATTAACCAGGAGATGACTCTAGTGACATCTGAAAGAGCAGGCAAGGGAGCAGCCTCCCCACTGGTAAGGAGAAGTAAAATACTAAAAGTGTTTTTACAGCTCCCCCCACCTCAGCCCTTCCTGGAAGATGTGGGAATGCCAGGCTGGGAGTGGGAGAAGCAGCCCTGATGCATACAGAAGGCAAAGCGCTGTCCTGCCCACGAGCAGGAGAGCGGGTTTCCTCTCAGCTCCCTGGCTTCCCCACAGATCTGCCTGGGAGCCAGGGACCAGCTCGGCCACAGGGAAAGTATCACTGATGAAAAATGGCTTGCCCTCAGGAAACTCTTCTGTTTTTTAAAGCCCATGGTGTGAAAATCCAGTAATGTATTTAGCAGCAGGCAATGAAGAACTGTGTGCTGATACATACAATATATCCATATACCACACACCCATCTGCGTGGACATGTTTATCCTGTCCATTCAACAGATTCAGATCCCCTAGATCTAAGATTTCGCTTTCTTTTTATGTAGTGTATATTAGCCATAAAAGACAGTTTTGCAAACAAGGCTGAGCACTAATTGTTCTGGAGTTTGCAGGCAGCCTGAAATAAACTGGCAATTAAAAGTCAGATTTTTTAGTATGTTATGTGTTTACTTTGTACAATTACTGTATGAAATTGGGCAAATTGGGTGTTCACAAATAGTAAAACAAAGAAAAAGTGGAAATAAAAGGGAAGAAACATGTGCCCAACTGCCAGTAGTTAAGGTTGCATGCAGCCATAATTACTGTACGGAAATGTTCAATTTCGCACAAAAGCCATGTTCTTTTCTCAATATTTACACACAGCTCCTATACACAATTGGGGGCCAGGTCCTTATTGATGGAACTGGTCCGTAATGAAATTGTGTTTGGCTTTGATGCCAGAACAAATTTGATATTGCTGCTCAACACAGTTTTTGTAATGTTTGCAATGATATTTACTTTTTGTTGTAAATATTTTAGAAACTCTTAGAAACCCTAAGCCATAAAGTTTACCCAGTGTCAAACCCCAGGGATTACTGAGGAATCAATATATTTTGAATCTGATACCCACTGATATGTGGTTTATTCTGTTTTTTTTTTCTCCCTCTGTTCCTGCAGAGCTTTGGAAACATGGAATAATGCAAGAAAATTTCTCAGTTGTATGACCACAGATAGTTGAAACATTTGTTCAGAAGCTAATGGAAAACTACCAAGAATCAGATGCAGAGGTACATAGTCTATATTTCTACCTAAGCAACAGTTAAATCATGTTTACAGCTTTATTTATTAAAGCTCTTGTCAATCAATGACCTGAAGGAGTAAAACACTTCTTAAGCTTATAAGCTTATAGTCAAATTATGTTGTTAAGTGTTTTGTAATAGCAGTATTGGCAGTGAGCTTATGTATCGTCCTGCTGCCTTGTGCCAAGTTCATTTCAGATCTCAGGACTGTAGCAATGCGGAGATGAGTTAGGGTTGGGGGTTTATATGCAGTGCAGGATTGCAGGGCTTCATGCATGGATTCAGTAGCGGGAACTCTTCTTCCTGAGTCAGTGCTGAATCAGGGGTCCAGCACACTGTTAGGAAGCAGTTCTTATTTTTTTCAGTGAAATTTAAAGAAAATGTTTTGACCGCTTTTGGTTAAAAATCGTGACATACAGTTCTTGAGAGGGGATGTTGGTCCCAACATCTTAGGCAGTTTCTGAGCTGATGATTTGAATTGTCTACTGTAAATTCTCTCTAAGCTTCAGATGGAAAAAAATATATTGTATAGTTGCAGTCAGAAGCAGTCAAAAAACTGAAGAATCTGTTTTCCATTAGCTTATTTAACTGAAATAAGAATATTTTTACAGCAACACAATTATTCCAGTGAAATTGTAGATTGGGCAAAAAACATTTGCATTGAATAATTTAAATTTTTGCTTCATTTTGGTACTGCAGAAGCATTGAATTTACAGTAAGGTGACCATGTTTTGTTTTGACTTTATCATTTTGACATAGACTGTATATAGCAACTCTTGGGACTCAGGCTACCTGTAAGTTGTCTTATTTTGTTTTCCTAGGTTACTTTTAAAAAAAGCCACCTCCAGCAGTGTCTCACTGTACTGGGCCGTGACATCATGGCCAGAGAGTGCAGCAACTTTGAGACCTACTTCATGTTCTATGAAAATATTCTCCAGCAGCAACATCGTCTCCTTTACCAAAAAGAACAAGTATTCTCAGAGCATTGATTTGAATCTTTGGGATCAGGGGAAGGTGGTTTTTCTGGGTGGGAGGCAGTTGCTAACTAAAAGGAGAGTCTAGCTGTCAGGCTGGGAAGCAGCTGAAGCAGAGTTGGGCTATGCAAGTGTCGTCACTGTACGCCTTTGTGCTTTGCTTCAGGAGCTGCACGTGGTAGAGGAAGGTGGCAACCTAAGTGATATGGCTCTGACGCAGGTTGGTGGTGATGGTCTATCAGTTGGTGGTATTTGGTGGACTCATTTGGGGCAGAGTCCCACTGTGCAATCGCATGGTGATGGTCTTTGAGGAGGAACACAGTGGGCTTTGGGGCTGCTCCTTCTGTGCTTGTTGATGCTGGAAGCCACGCCAGAAGGAACTGTGAAACAAGGATAACCTGAAGGCAAAGGTAGCGGCCTGCTGTGCCCTGGTTTGTGTTCAAAATGGATGATTCGGTGGCAGCCTTTTAATTTAAGTGTGATGGGATTCTACTGATGGGTCTCTTTCCCTGCGCGAGGCATTTCCCCAGAGCAAGTCTGTCTTGTGCATTGAGTGAGATAGAAAACACAACTGAGTCAGGCACTTAGGCTGCACTGAAGTGCATGTACCAGGCAGGCTACATCGTGGCTGCCTCAACAACTTCTCTTAAGTGCTGAGTACTCAACTTTGCAACTTCAACTGTATTCTTTAGGAGAGCTGGCATGTGTGGGGAGAATTTTCTAAATAAGCAAACCAAGCCAAAAAATCAGAAATGCCATCTCATGGTATCATGTAATGTCCATGTAAGCTATTAGCTGAGTTGGAGGTTGGCTTCATCAACACATACTGCCCTGCTAGAGGCAGGATCCAATATCCATGTCAGCTTGTCATCTTCTGTGGAAACCTACGCTATGGAGAGGACTGCTTGGTTTCAGGGATGTTTGGACAGCAGTGTTGGAATACTAGTATTTTGGATTTCATTCCTGGGTTCCTTTTCTAATCTGTCCTAATTGCTGGCTCCAGTATTTGGGTTTTTCTTCCCTGGGCTTCTTATCACCCCACTTTCTCATGCTCTTTTCAGATTTTTGCTCCCATCTCCTCTTCTGTACAGTGTTTTGTCAGCAACCTGTCTTCTTTCCTGATGTCACTGTCCTACCTGCATGTTTGGGGAGGCTGGCATGAGAGAGGAAATGAGAAACATAAGTCAGTGGGGCTTTCCAGGAGTCTGTGGGCAGTGACGTCTTTCCTCCCTTCCCCTTTGCTAGCCAGTTGCCACCAAATCCTTGTCTCATCTGCCATTTCCCTCAAGTACAAGATAGTTTGTCCCTTTTGACTGGCCACCTGGACAGCTGCCTACTGTCTCTGGGCTCTGCTTCGATCCCAGAAGAGGCTTCCACCTCCCAGTTGCACTTCTTTCTCTCTAGTCCAAAGCAATTAGCAGAGGCTATTGCAAGTCTGAAGAGACCGAGCTCAGTTGCTTGTGAAGGTGCTAGAAGCCGTGAGAGAGGCTCAGGCACGCTGGTCATAGCAGACCGGCAGATAATTTAAAACCTAAAAAATCTCTAGGGAGCATATGTGAACTGTGTACCCCCCACTCCTCCCAAGTCTTAGCATTTTGCCAACTTTTTGCTGATTTCACAAAAAAGACATCCAAAACAGAAGAATACTACTGCTGCTCTAAATAAAGATCACCATATTTTTTCAACAGGGCTAAAATATATGTATTTTCCCCAAGCTTCATTTTCGGAAGTCTCTCGGGAATGTTTGCTCTAAGACAAAAATTGATATGAAAAATCTCAACTCAACAAACAAAACCCCAGTGAAGTTATAAGCATTTGTGACTTAGATCTGACGTGTGGAGGTGTCAGGTAACCTATAAAGCAGGCTGTGCTGTTGGCTGTGCCTGTAATGTGCATTTGTGCCTATTTGTTATGTTAATAATGTAATTAGTTCAGAATGATTTTTTGCTTTCGCCCATTGTGCTCATCTTTGCAAATGCTGTTCAGTGGTATGAAAATAACCAAACATTTATACTTAGCAGTGACCTAGCTATATGAAATTTAAACTCTATCATTTAAATCTATTTAAGTTCTATCATGTACCTTCCTATTTGTACTAACCTGAATGATCTTTCTGGGAGTATGCTAGTGCTGTGTTGACAGGTACCAACAAATGGAACACATAATTGTTTTTATCATTTATTAAATGGTCTAGATGTACAGGCTTATCAACAGACAGCATATTTGCTCCAATAAATGGAAATCACAGCTTACTGAACACAACCTAGTCACAGTTCTTCTGATGCTCCCTCCAGGAGGCAAGGGAGGATACGCTGCAGGAGGCAAGGCTCACCCACATAGCACATGCACAGGATCCTCTCCTAAAGTCGGACTCCCTAATCCTTCTGCACCTCTGTCCTCTGCACACATTTCCTTCTGTCAGCTCTCATACCCATTAGTGAGGAGATCTTTCTTTCCTGATAACCAGAAATAGACATTTTAGGGTTTTGAATGAAACCCATGCATTTGGCTTCTTCAAATATTGATCTAGAACTGCCACAATCCTTCATACTGTTTCCAGGAAAAAAGAAGAAATGTTTCTAAAACCAACAGAGATGTACATAATAGATTATTCTGTGGCATAAGAGGATTATTTTCATCTAGCTGCTCAGTTAGGAAGTTATTCAAGCTTTTACACTTAATTCAGTATCACATAACATATTCAGAGCTCTGGATTGTTTGCTCCTAGGCTATGGCATCTGTTCATCTGTAGCTTTGCTCATTCACTTTCTCTGCTGTGATAGATTGCTGGGCTGAGTCATGGAATGATTATGGAAATCACTGCTCTCTGAGCCCAGCTCGCCAACTTAGAAGAAGAAAATCTTGGTCTCAAAGAGAAGATAAGAAAAGAAATATGGGATGAATATGAATCATTAGTGCGGAGCCTATTTGTAACTTGTATCCATCTAAAAGTAGGTACAAAATAAGAGGGGGTACTGATAAGTCTTTTTTGTGCTGCTGTATAACTCAGCCAACACATGTAACACACAAAGGAAAAAATTACTGCAGTGTGCCAGGTGGATGAACGGGTGAATCATTTATCTCCTGCTGTGTACTTTAGAAGCACACAGAAAGAGTGATGGGTGCTCTGTTTAGTTACAGTGGTGGGAACTTTTTGATTATAATGCTTCAGTTTGTAGTATCCTACATTATTTTTTTTAGAGACTTCAGCTCCACTGGGTAATAGTATTGCCTTTGTTTTCAAGTAGTCCACTAATTTCTTTGGGGCAACATATGCCATTACTTACAAAAACAAGGATGTCCCAATCTAGAGGATAAAAACTGACCTGATTGTTACCATATGCAATACAGAGCAACTGCCTGGATCAGATCCCTAGGGTCTAGAAGGCCAAGGTCTGTGGTCAGGGCAAGAGTGACTTGAGCAGTACTTAGGGTGAGCCTGCTTCTCACTAGAAAGCCCGTTCTTTCACCATGATGCTGCTACTTCCATTAAATACATACATCCCAAGATTGCCAACAGGTTGTCTACAAATGGTACAATTGAAATTCCACTTCTTGTGGTGTTTAGATGCAAAAAGAATATTTATCTGTCTTCCTGATACTTTGATTCTAGGGAAAGAAGTATCAAGCAATATCATGTGGTTGTAGCTGAGAGACTTATAAATCTTCTGAATGTCGCTTTCCCATATGTGCATTTGTCATCTCTTATGGGTTCTGTTTGTAATTGCAGGGAAGGTTGGATGATTATTGCCTTAGCATTGACCAACGGGTGTTTGAAATCATCAGTGAAGTGAGAAGAGAAGGAGTTGACAATATAATTGATCTGAAGAAAAAGTTTGGTTCCACTAAAAATAATGACAACTTGAAAGAACATTTGTCTAAAGTAAGGAAATATGTATCTCTGTTAGTAAGTTAGCACAAGGCTGATATCCTGGCCTGCTTTCTGCACAGGTGAATATCAAAGATATTGAATTTGAATCTGAAGAACTGTAAATGTGAGCTCACACTCAATCAAACCATGTTGTTGTTGCCCCTTTATGGGGTATGGGGAAGAGAATTTGATGTTTCAGTGACCCAGAGAAGTCCACTGATGGGAGTTTTATTTCCTTATCATGCAAACTGGTCACATAAATGAGTACAGGGTCCATTTTTCAAATTGGAAATACTTAGAATCAACAATATATTCAACTTCATATTTTGAAAAAATGCCCCCAGAACTGATGTTCTGGGAGTTTTAAACTAAAACCTAGAAAGTCATTTCCAGACTACAGCTTTCAAATCAATCCCTTTTATAGTCAAAGATATCCCTGCTCAGGAAAGTTCAATTTGTACTAAAATTATGGTAGCATAGTCAATGAGTGAATACAGATGAGATCAAATGCGTAACGGCTAAATACCTCTGTCTAAAGCAAATATGCCTGCAGATCTTTCAAGCAGAGAAGCTTGTGAAGGGGGATATAACTGTAGTGATAACCTAGTGCTTTCAACTAGGTTCAGTGGGTGATAGGGAGGCCCAGGAGTAAATGAGGAAGGAAGAAAAATGGAAGAGGTCTATGTGTGAGAAGGCTGCAGGGAGACTTGCACATTCCCGCTCAGGAAGGACAGTGTGCAGAGGCAACAAACAAGGAGAGTGAGGAGTCCCTGCATGGCGATGTGAGCAGTCATGGAAACTTGGTGGGCTGGTGCACGCAGCTGGAGCATGGCCATGGGTGGCTACAGGCTGTTTAAGAAGGGTAGGCAGGGAAGAGAAGGAGCAGGAACTGCACTCTGTGTGCATCTGGAGATATACTACTGAAAGACTATGGGTCAAGGCCAGGGGAGAGAGGAACATTGGTGATGACATGACTGTGGTGGGGATCTCTTACAGACTGACTGGTCAAGGGGATTAATTGGATGGGGCTTTCTACAGATAGCCAAGACAAGTGTCCTGATTTCACACCTTGGCCTTCATGGGGTTTTCATTCATCTGGAAATCTAATGGTGTGTGTGGTCACATAAGTCATCTTAGTCTGCTGTGATTATGAGATAATTGAATTCAGGATCTGGTGAAAGGCTGCAAAATTACACTAGAGTGCTAGGACGTGGGACTTGAGAACAGCTGACATTCAGGAACTGCTAGGCAGAATCCCTGGGAAGCTGCCAAGAAGGAAAACAGTGCCCAGGAAAGCTGGGTGATTTTTAAAGAAAACTTCAGAAATTTCAAAAACAGCTGCCCTGTTATGCAAGAAAACCAGGAAATTCAGCAGAAGCTTGACCTTGCTTGACTAAGCAGGGAGCTTCTTGAAGGACTAAAATGCAAGAAGAAAGTGTGCAAGTAGTGGAAACATGGACGGACGGCAAAGGCAGAGTATCAAGACATTTCTGAGGCCCATAGTGGTGAAATTAGGAAGGCTAAAGCCCAGTTGCAGGTAAAACTGATGAGGCACTTGACAGATAAGAAGGAGGGTTGACACTGAATTGTAGAGCTTCAGTTCAGAGGCACCTTGAGAAACTTGAGGACTGGATTACAAAAGCCATGTGAAATTCATGAAGCAGGAATACAAAAGAGGTGGAGTAGCCCCACGCATCGGCACAGGCTGGGAGCCAACTGCCTAAGTGGCAGCCCTGCTGAGACAGACCTGGGGGTTACAGTGGACACCAAGCTGAAGACAAGCCAAGAGTGGATAAATATGGCAAACTATGTACAGGGCTACTGCATACAGGTTGCACGGGGAGCTTGTGGGAACTCCACCTCTGGAGATGTTCAGAACCTGGCTAGATGAGGCCATGCTTCACCTGGTTGAGTGTTGTCGACAGTCCTGCTTGGGGCAGGAGGTTTGACCAGATGACCTCCAGAGGTCCTCTGTAACCATCATTTCTGTGATTTTTGCATAATGGAACTGCTGTCCTCTGCCATAAGGACAGTTTTCAGGAGCCAGCCTGCTATTTTGAACAAAGAGGGGAAAACTCCTCCCACCACTGTAGTACTTGTCATGAATCCACTAATTTTGTTCTTATTAAGGACATTGTAATTAGGGTGAAACAGGCTACTGAATATGATGTGAACCAGATTCCCCATTTGGCTATATGAGAATGTTTATCACCATTAGCAATATTTCATTTCTGTTGCGTTTACCTGCTTGGTATCTTGGATTTGATTTCTTTAATTTTTTTACCCAGTTCCTGGGCAATGTTCACATTTCCTGTTTCCCTGGAGACATTGTAATGGAAATTTGTTGCCAAAGGCTGAACCATTTCAAGCTGCGAAGCTTGAAGATTTGAAAATTAAAATGAAATACAAACAGTTCCATGCTTTTACAATAGTATTTATTTCAAAGCCACATGTTCCTCCCCAGGGAAAGTAATCTTTGTGGGTCTTCTCTTCCTGACATCTTCTTTAGCAGGAACAGCTGCAGTTCTTGCGGGATGAGAATATCAGGTTAGGCAAGCTGGTGTGTAAGCTGAAGGCGCTGAACTGTTGGAAACAAACCGCTCAGAAGGCACAACTCTCTGCAAAGCTTAGAGATGCTGAGAAGGTGGTATTTCCCTACCATTTTGTTTGCTATTAGTGTCTTATTTCCTGCAAAACTGATGGTCAGACTGGGCGGACTCACTATTATGCAGTAAGTCTATAGGCTTTCATCATAACTGCAGTTGTGAGGTATGGAGTCTAAACTTTTTTTTTCCCCTCTAAATTATGGGTAAAAAGGTGGTCTTCATATGTAAAGATAGTGAGACAAATCACTGATGCCTGCCTGAAATAAGAGTCTGGGAAGTATGAGTAGCCTATAGTATTCCTAATTCAGATGTTAACTCAGAAGACTAACGATAACTATTTATCAAATTAACTGTTTCACAACTGACCAAAACATATGAAAAAGAAAGACAGCCATGAAGGGAAAATGAAATCAGCTGCTTGCTTGGGCGGAGGCTGAGGTTTTTTGAAATTGGTATCTGCTTAAAGAAAGCAGAACACAGCATGAGATTTATAAATTTAATTACAGAAATGCAAGATGAAGCACAAAGATGACTAAATGAAACTAAAGTGAGATGCATGGAAAGAAAAGTGCCTTGCTGCTTTAAATGAGGTTGATTAGAATGGAACAAACAGGTTATGGATTGTTATATGGGTTAATCAGCTACACATGTCAAGCCAGGTGAAGGCTGAATGGATCATATTTGTTAATTTAAAATGAGTAAAAGCAGAGTGGTTTTTGTGGGCTTATTAATTTTAAACACAAATAAAACTGGATGTGCATACACTTAGTTAAGTTATATCAGGGAGATGCTAAATCATTCAAATGTTTTATTAATTCATATTAAGCACAGATCAGTCAAAGATGGATTGAGTTATTGCAAATTTGTGGATTTAAATAAGAAATAATAGCTATCTTTATAGGATTAAAAGAAAAGTCTGAAACAGAGAAAATAACTGTGAAAATTTGGCTTTTTTAAAATGATAAATTAGCTCATCTTGCTGAGACATAACTGCCTTGTGGCTGACTTTGAACTGATCTAAGAATTTGTATTTCACTGTCCTCCATGCCCAGTGCAGAGGGAGCTGTTGTGCCTGGCACAGTAACATGTATATACACACACATTTACATTTGTGTTTAAACCAAACAATAAGACCCTGCCCTGAATGAAAACAAGCTACATCACACTTGTTTTTCCTTGAGAGGCGATGAAAGAATAAGCAGATTAGTATCTACTAATCTTTCTAATGAATAAGAGAGATCAAGTTTTGCATTGCTCTGAACTTGCTTACACACAAGAACTTGAACTGTTGAAATGTGCGAGTGTAATTAAACAGGTGCAATTGTACCCATAGAAAAGATTATTGTTATTTTAGTTAAAAGGGAATATTGACACCTCCAGCTGGAGTACTTATGCCTGTAAATCTGGCCTAAGAAAAAATGAAAAAAAAAAAAAGTAACATTTCCCTCTCTAATGAATGCCTCTTGTCCATCCTGTTCCCCACTTTGCCTTCCAAAAATCTGTCAGGCCTTTATTAGAAAAAAAATCAGAGCATTTCAACCCCAATTTACTAAAAATCCCTTAGAGATCACTTTTCAAGTAATCTAGTACTATATAAAAGAGAGAAAATCACTGCCCTCATAGTAGTTTCTGTTATGCTCTCCGTGTTTACAGGAAGCCCTTCAAAGCAAAAAAGAGCGGCTGGATGTGAAGGTGATGGCAGAACAAGAGGCGGCTTTGTTTGAGGGTCAGCTGGCAGCTGTGAGGAAAGCGCTGGCAGAATCTCAAGCAGACAACGGCAAGCTCAAGAAACAGCTAGAAAAACAGGTATTGAAATGCACTTGGTCCTCATTCATCAACATAGCATTCTCCTCTCTGTCTCACCTGCTTCAGTGAGCATTTTGCCCACTGTTACTCTAGAAGAGAAATGCTTTCACAACCAGTTGAATATTACAGTTACTGAAACTGGATATGTATTTTTATGGCATTGAAACAATGCATTCATTTGAGCCTTTTTGCCTTTGCAAGTAGAAAGAGCCAGGGAGAATCTTGGATAAAGTTTGAATCATGTACCAAAATCACAGCTACAGACACTATATTTATATATGCAATCAACAGTGCTGGATAGATGTTTTAGTACCGGAAAAAAAGACAATATTTTACTCCACACACACACAATTTTTAAGTTAGAAATCTTGAGGTTATGAGTGTTCCACTCCACCATTAAATTTCAAGGAAATTTTCAGGGGTGTTGTCATTAAATCCAAACCAAATTTGTTTCATAATTTTTACCATCTGAATACCTTCATGGATATATCACTGCCGTAACAAGCTCCCTTTCACTTCAACATATGGCTGCACACACTGACATGGCCCATTCCTCCAGGTCAAACTGAAAAGCATGCCCTTCATTTGCAAGATAATTAATGCCAGTCAACTTGGCTGTACAGAAAATAAGTCTTGTCAAACCAACCTCATTTTATTCTGTTGATAAGGTTACAAGTTAAGCTGATAAGTGTAGTGCTGTAGGTGTAATACACATTTGGAATGACCTTGTAAAGCTTGGGTTAGCACCACATAACCTTTTTGTTTTTAAATTTAGTTATGCAATATCAACAAAAATGGTTTAAGAGCTAGTTTTTGACATATAAAAATGTATTATTTTCATGAAATGAAGATGTTTCTGATGGAATTCTACAGGGGTTGATAGGAGACCTGTTGATATTCACCATTTTTGCCAGTGATTTGGAAATAAACATAAAATTATAGATTATAAAATTTGCCCATGACAGATTTGGGGAGGAACGGCAGTGAATTTGGTGAGTAACATTTAGTAAATGACAGTGTGGGCAAAGCAGATGTGCAGAAACATACAGATGGCTTGGTAATGTGGGTCTCCTTCGAAGAAGTGTATGCACAAGCACACGAAGAACAAGAGGAAAGCTCGTCAAATACTTCTATGGAGTTGGGGGGCTGCGTCCCTGGAAATCGATGGAGCCGTAAAGGACGGGGATCAAAACAGACGAATGACCGACCATGCGGTAGTGGAAAGGGCAGATGTTGCAGCCTTCCAGTTTATAAAAGGGAGAATGGTACAGATACATTAAGAGTGGGTTTGTATCTTTACATGTAACACACTGAAATACTGCCTTTGGTTCCAGGGTGTACTACTTTAAAAAGATGAAGAAAAACTTGAGAGGGTGCAGAAAAGAATTACAAAAAATGGTGTGAGGGCTACAGAAAATGCTTTCTAGCAAGGGACACTTAAAAGGCTCAATCTATTTAACCTACCTAAAAGAAGAGTGACTTGATTACAGCCTACAAATATTTTTGTAGAGAGGTGAATAGCAGGTACTAAAGGATTCTTAGGCAAAGGCATAACAAGAGACAGTGCCTAGAAGTTGAGGCCAAAGTGAAAATGCTAAATTAGAAACAATGTTTTCAATACATGATTAACCATGGAAATGACAGTATGGCTGACTGTGAATATCTTCAGGTCAAGACTGGATACACTTTAGCCAAACCAGCTTGCTCATTCCAGTAATTGAGATTAATGTTGTAGCATGTGATATTAAAAAATCAAATGTGATACTCAGTTGCTCCATTCTGACCTTTTTAGTCTATGAAATTCCAGTCTTAGTAAGGCTCAGCTAGTTCCCAAAGATGAATATTTGGGCTCTGACGGCTTTTAACTCTGACTTTGTGTTCAAATTTTTTACTGGAATGGAGTTGCCTTTGATAAATTGGTTTTCTTCACTGACAAGCTGTCAATTACTTCCAAAAGACTCACTGCCTCTACCATTTTTCGAGAACTCCTTTCCCCCCCCCAGTTTCTGACATGAGCTTCTTGATCCTTCTCTTCTTCCTAATTTCTTCCTCTGTGATAGATTGGCAGATGGTGTTTCCAAATAGCAGACTCCGTTCCACAACCCTTGACAGTAGAGGGGGCACTTGACCTGGCATGCGGGGTTTGTACTACCACAGGGTACAAAAATGCGATACAGATTCTGAAATGTTGCCATGCTTACTGGCCTTCTCAGCGCTCAGGGTATAAACAGCAACGTCTGAAAACAATGTGTTTACTTTTCCCCCGCCTTGTTTATTCTTTTAAAGACATTCCACACGCAGACCAGAGGCGGATTGCAGAAAGCAAATTGCAGTGGCCCGAGGAAATGGGAACCGGCTGCCCTGTTTATTTGTGGTTGAACAAGTTCTACACATAAATGTTGTTTCGAGGCTCCTCTCTTGAGCGAGCAATGATGTAAATACAATATTCTGCTCCTGCTCCCCCTTACCAACCTAGATTTTATTTTGAGTTTAGGTCTGAGTCTGTGCCTTTCATAAACGAATCCAGATTTTTTTTACCAATGTTTCATCATCTTTTATAGGAGCTTTGTAAATACCAAGCCATGTGGTATGGGCTCTTTTCTCATTCAGCTCAGGTGGGGATGACACCACCAGCTTCAGAGAACTGCTCACCAGGGTTTAAAAGTAAATGTAAAAGGGTGTGTATGGGCATTGGGGGAAGAGATCCGAGTCCGAAACATTCATAATCTCATGTTGCAGAAACAAATGCTGTTGGAAGTAGAACATAGGAAGACACAAGAAGCCAGAAACAGGCAAATACTCAGTGC
The DNA here is from genome assembly GCF_003343035.1 of Apteryx rowi. NCBI lineage: Eukaryota > Metazoa > Chordata > Aves > Apterygiformes > Apterygidae > Apteryx > Apteryx rowi. The sequence goes on from NW_020449797.1 coordinate 677,648, forward strand.
GGTGAAAGCTGAAAACATGGAGAAGATGCTTGAAGAGATGGAAGAAAAAGAACAGAGACTGAAATGCCTGATCAAGGAAGCCAAAAAATCTTCTAAAATAGGCCAACTTCAGCAAAAAAGGGTCAAAAAAGAAATGCAGCAGGTAACCTCATACTGCACATTAGAAGGACAAAGAAGGCAATGTTTCTGGAAGGACATGTCTTGGGTTTTATCGCTGCCTGACCACTTCCGAGCATACCCCGTCAGGTGTCCGGATTTCGCAGTGCTGTGGCATGTCCCTCCTCTTCCTCCTCCAGTAGCCCTCCCAGGGCTCTGCAGGAGGCTCCCACAGCATGAGCCTTGGCACCATGTGGGGGCTGCATGTGCTGGCAGCGTGGGGTCAGGCTGCACGTTTGGGTGGCATCTTGTTTCTGATATCTCATAGGCCCTGTTGTTAAGCCTGGTTCAGTGTCGTTGACCTAAAAAGAGAGTATGATTCCCCTTATTTCACAAATAAACTACCTGAGAGTCCATGTAAGACTGTGATGCAGTGGGAATGGTTATGCCGTGCTTGCCAGGAAACCCTTGCACCCTGACGGGAGCAGGGCATACGGCAGGCAGCTCTGTGGCTCGGGTGCTTTGGCCAGCCATGCATCCCATGCTGGGATTTTCCCTAGTGGCATTTCAGAGGCCTCTACTGCCACCACTGTCCTCGTCACCAGGCTAAATGGGGAGCTCTGGACCCTCGCTCAGGCTCTGCTTCCCTGCTGGGGCCACATTCATGGGTCTGCAGCGCCTGACACTTTCCTGGCTCTCCCCATGCCGTTTCCCAGGCAGGGCTTTGCTACCTCGACGCCAGGGCTGCAGAGCTGACAAACTGCTGCCCTTTTGTCTTATCTAGGCCAGGTTTGATATAAACCTTCTGCCCTCGCCTCTTTGTTTCACATACTTTACACCGGTGTTTCCCAAATGCTGGATGACCAAATGAACACATTGGGAAGGGAACAGCTTTAATGCAGTCAGGCCACAGAAACAACGTTAGTTTTAACTGAACTGATGCCATCGTGCTGAATGGATGTATTGAGTTTAAATTGGTTACTGCATTGCTAATCGATTTAGTGTAACTGAGTAACAAGATCCACTTCTGAGATTATCTCCCTGTAAAAACAATTGCAGAGATTTTAACTGCTTCAATTTAAAAACTGATTTAGCCAAGTAAATATAATTTCTCTGTATAGCATAGCTGGTAGAGTGGGCTGTTGCAATGAAATTTGTGCAGTGTTTCTTTTGTAGTGCAGCCTGTGGAACAAAATATTGTTTGAAAAACCATTTGATAAGACTTTAACTAGATGAATCCATCTACTAACTGACAGCTTTGCTGCCACTGAAATCTCCTATCCCTTTGCTTTCATGATCTAGGGAGAAGAAAACTTTGTAAATGTATCTGGCTGCCTCTCCTGTAAACCAAGCAAGGTATTTTCTGTCTTCAGTGTCCTAATGTATCAAGGTGAAAGTGCTGGCTGTTTGCTTTCCAGAAAGAGTCAGGGTGACAAATGCCATTCTGCTGGGAACACTTTCATCTCAAGAATGTACAGAGCATCAACATGGTGTCCTTTAAATCTGGGACCCTGCTTTCAGCCAGAACTGCCAGATGATGATTTTTTGTTGCTGCCATTAATCCTTTTATTCCCCTTTAGATAAGAAGCCAGTTAACCCAAGAGCGCAGTTTAAAACTGGAGGCTTTCCAGCGGGCTGATGAACTGCAGTGGCAAGTTTATGCCCTGGAAGCTGCAGTTTCCCAGAGGAACGTGAGTGCAGGTAAAGCGAGGAGGAGTTATAACCTGCTTTCATAGAGAACAAATCTTGTGATTTCATGTGTCCACCACTCCAAATCCCTCCTTAACCTTTGCACCAATAGACAATTTCAGCCAAATGTGGAAGAGAAGAAAGCTTCCTCTGTAATGAAAGCATCCAGGTGGAGGAAAAAGACCTGAAACAGTCTCAAGGAAATGTCAGGCAGAAATGAAAGCCTGTATGCTGCCTTAGGCAGCAGATGGTCAGGCAGCACAAGAAACGTTGACTCCCAAATTAATAACTAAACCATAACTTGTGTTGTCTTTTGCCTTGCTTTGAGATCATGGGAATCATGAGGAGAGCTGCATTTTGAGGAGGGGGCAATTAGGATCCCAAGTAGAAGGAAATCAGGCTTCATTAGTGCCCCTGTTCTTGGACCAGCTTGCTTATAAATCATGTGTGGCAGCTAAACAAGACCAGTACATGGGTAATTTGACTAAATGTGTGCCTATGACCGCAGGTATCTTTAGAGGATCTTAAAACAGCAGTGAGAACTTTCTTCTTAACAGAATTAACCAGGAACTTTAAGGCTGTAACAAAAATCTTTCTTTTCAGCTGTTAGGAAATTTTTGTAATGCTTACTTAATTCATGTAGCTTGATTAACGATTTCTATTCCTATCTGCCCCAAGTTGCTGCTTTTCTCTGTGGTATCAAAACCCTTCCTGCTCTTTAGTCAGACAAACTCATCCAGAAAATTAGATGGGCAAGACCTAAATTCCTAGCAAACTAAACAAGTAGGAACCCCCCCCCCCAAATGATCTTCCAAGGTGCATTTCTATGCCATGAAGAAGTACGAAAAATCTAACCATAGTTTCTTTTTGCAGGGTGATATTAGTTATTCCTGCCAGAGGAAACCAAGAAATGCTCATTAGCACACTGCTGAAGACAACACATGAACCAGTCATGGGGCAATAAAGCACTGGGAGGTCTTTAATTAATGCACACATACACCTGATTTCTCTGGCTTTAAAACAATCAAGTTCAGAGGAAAAGTAGGTGCAAAACCTGTAAGTCACATTGATGCTACTGAGGAAAGAAGGCAAGACGGAAAGGAGATGAATGATTTTTGCTTGCAGTGAGTTACTACTGCTCAGTATGATGCAGAGCTGGAAAGATTGTCCAGGGATCTTGGAGCACTCTGTGTTCAACAGGAGCTCCATCAAAATATAGGCACCTCATCTGAAGTGTGTTAAACTTCTGCAATATATTCTAGCTACTTTTTTGAAATTATTGTCCTATGTCTGTAAGAGTAGACAGATGTTGTGATTTTTTTTCCCTTTCAAAAGGTAGAAAGAAGACTGCAGAGCTGCTGTCCCATAGTACAAGCAGTATAAGAAGTCCTTTTCCAGGTAATAGGTCAATATCAAATAGCTGTCACTTTTGATGCATTTATACTAGTGCACCTCATAAAGGCAAGCTGGACTTCCAGCACGTCAAGATTTGTCATTTCTATAAATCTGAATAACAGAGTGTCACTATCATGGCTCAGGACCTGTAGCACTTGGCCATTCCTGTTTGCATAGAGGTGGCAACTGTTCAATTGCTGTAGCCCTGTTTTAACTGTAAAGGCAAGAATGTTCTTGTAATGGGCCATGGCAATCCCATGAATTGCCTGCCTCGAGTAAGACTTTTCAGCTAGTTTGTAAGCAGAATCTGCAGATTAGAATTGAGACCCACGTCCTCTAGCTCTTTCTCTGTGCCTCTTGCACCATCTTCATTCACATCCTCCTCTTCCCTTTCACTGCACTGAGCCTTGCCCTGGCTCAGTAGTGTAAACAGTTGCAGCACTTCTTTCTGTGTTCATGTGATGCTTGTATCATTATTCCTCTCAAACCTCTAAGGACTTTGGCACAGGCACAGAACACAGTCTGACTACACGGGGCAGTTTTGTGCTCTGGAGGAAGCTGGAGGAGGAAGAACACCATTTCAATTAACAAGTTCAGGATTACATCTATGCAGCAAAAAAAATACTCTGACCTTTTTACCTAAGGCTATTGGCAAGGTTTGCATATAGTTAAGTGGTGCAGCAAAACCATATTGTACATAAAAACAAATCAGGGTTCAATCACATTATGACTGGTGGCAAGCATAATATTTCATTCAATGGGGCTTTTTTTAGTGGCTCTAGGGCTAGAGTTAAGTGGCTACATCTCTGTTAGAAGGCTAAAAAGATGAAGACTGGAATTAACTGGGGAATTTAGCATCACTAGGAACAGATTATATAAAAAAAGGACAAAACAAAATAAAAAAAACCCTCTGATCATGGCTTTCAACAGGACTAGAAATGCCAGAGTTGTGGGGAAACTAGCTGCATGTAATGGGGTAGACCTGGGGCAGCAAGAATTTTTTGCTTCACTGAGACATCTCCTGCTGGAGGAATAAATATAAGTACACTCATTACTACAAAAGAAAAGGACTTAGAGTGAGCTGATATGTAAAAATACTGCAAGTAGTTTTTGTTCTGCTCTGTGTCAGGATCATACACAAACCACTGTATTTACCAGATTAAACAATCTGGTCTGTTAGTACTGCCCTGAGTGCTCACAGCTCTCTTTGGCTTAATTTTTTTTGTTGTTGTTTACATTCTGTGTACAGGTCAGGAACAACAGCTTCAGTATTTATTCAGCCCAAGTTCCACTTCAACTCTATGTTGTTGGTAACACTGTAGGTTCGGCAGCTCGGGTCCAGAGTAGCAGGCATTCAGCAGCCACTCGCCTCAGGGATTACCATCAGCATCCTTTGAAGCCTGATGCAGGAAGCAGCACTGTAACAGGAGGAACCACACAAAGACCGAAGACAGTAAGCAACGGTGGCACTGGTAATAGGAGGATGATATGCTTGCAAAATAAGCAACTTGTTTGCTATTGGGATTTGTATATAAACCGTGCAGGTTTTGCCTGGACAATGAGTCAATTCCCCTTAAAGATTTATTTCTAAGGACAAGGTGGCCAGTATGTATGAATAGCTCAAAGGGAAAAAAAATGTTCTGCTAGCTCTTTTACATGTTTGGCTATGGGAATTTTTTTTTGTTGGCATTTAGCCAGCAATGATCCAGGGAAGACTTTTTTTTTTCCCCCAGACTAGAGTGCCATGCTGTGGTTGGTGACTCTTCTTATGTTACTTACGCTTTCAGGTGCCCAGCAGATGGAGGGAGAGAATGGCAGCTATGCTATTACCACATCCGAATGAAAAACCTCTTCCTACTGTCTTCATGCAGCTACAGGAACAAGGTCTGGTCCAAAAGGAAACCTAAAAGTACTTCTGTTCAACCCAGGAGGTGTTTTGAACATTGCCACTAAACTGACAGTCTTGGAGTAGGAGAAGAACAATTTATACAAAAATGAAAGGGATGCAGTAGTCCTCCAGTGCTGTGCATATATACATCAACATATTTGGATATAGTGCTCATTGCCAGTTATAGTCAATTAATCTGGTAGGATCTCTCAGTTTTAGTGGGTGATGCAGATCTTTCTTCTGAGAAAGAGCGGCACTGGACGTCCTCTCTTCAAAGACAATGCAGCACAGTACAGAAAGATAGTGTAGCAACAAGGATATTAGTCAAAACTAAAAAGCTTCCTTTTATCGTGGTCACCTTGGAACATGGCAGCGCAAAGTATAGTTGAGTTTTCAGAGCTAAAGTGTCAGGTTTGCTTTTTTAACTGTGTCCCTATTGTAAACCTAGGCCACCACATCCTGCCCAAGGTGGCGCTTGCAGCCCCTGAACCTTTCCTGTGCATTGAACCTTTCCTGCCTGCTTAAAGATGAATCATCAGTGCTGCTGGGTTCCTGTCTTTCCCCAGCACCTTCTCTCCCTTCCAACCTTGTAAGGGAAAGGGCAGCTCTTGGACAATCTTAAACTAATCCCTAGAATGAAATAGAAAACCAACTGCATAAATTCATGGCTCTGTTATCTGTATTTCTCTCACATGGGAAAAAAAGCTGTTCTCATAACCTTGACAATAAAGAAGTCAAAGTTGTCTTTCAGAGATGTGTCAAGTTTTATTGCAGCTTTTGATGATGAGTTAGAATAGTAACCTATGTGCCTTGTAGCATTGTCCAGTTCTGTCAACGCTGGTGGACATGGACAATTGGATACCTTGGGTCTCTCTCTCTCTCTCTTTTTTTTTTTTAAAAACACAAGACTTAAATTCAAGCCAACCTTGATGACATTGCATTGGTTAAGACACATAAAAAGAACCCTCTAACTTCTGTACAAATGCTGGAACTTTTAAAGATAGAGGACTCCTAGAACAAGGCTGATAAAGCTTCTTTCTGTAATGGTGAGGGGTATTTCATTTAAGCTTGCTGCTACAGTATTATATTACAAATTTGTTTTGATGTAATTAGAATGCTGCAAAATCAATTATCAAATAACATGAATTATTTTTAAGGTATGCCTTAAATGGATGAGAAAGGTGACTAATAACTGTCCAAGGTCAGCTGTCACTAACGCAGCCGTCAAGTGTGATTCTAGCACATTCCAGCAACCTGATGCTGATTTGGAAATAGAAGAATATCCTCAGTAAGAAGCACTTACGTGCCATTTCAGTGGAAAAAAGGAAAGGGTTGTTTCAGACTAATTGCAGCTTCTTGATAAACTAATTCTTTTGGAGCTCAATTTAATTTAACAAATTCAAAAATAAGAATGAATACTGTACTACTACTGACTACACTCCAGAGAAACAGTAACACAAGGCTTGTACTACAGGGATCAGCAATTCTATATAGGCTTTCAGTGCTGCACTGTAACAAGAACTGTTAATTCAGTCATTGACTGTATAAAGTAATGGGTGTTTTTCTGGAAGGCATTATAATTCCAGACACATTAGGAAGCTCTAGGTTTCCTCTATTTCCATACAGCTTTTCAACAGCTATGCTGACTTTAAAAATAAATAAAAATACATTTTGCAAAGCGCAGGACAATGTTCAAAGAGCAAGTACAAACACGATGACAAAAATTGCTACAATATCTTGCTCAACAAATTAAGTCTTTACATTCAAATTAGCTGATGTGTGTTAAGTGGGAACAAAAAAATCGGACAGAAAAGAATCATTCCTGTAGTGTCAGCAATTTTGCTGAAGCTCAAGACAGCTAAACAAAGATCACTATCCACAGAAGTGCGCAACAGCTAAGGGGTAAAAAGGCAGAAAACAGCGCTAGTGTTTTTGCTATTTTGCTAAAATAGCAATTTAAATAAAGCTCATTTTAGTGTTACAATACTGAAGTTTTTGCAGATTTCCCATGATGTGGGACAGGGTTCTATCAGTACTACTCAGTGACACACTCATGCTTTATTCAGTAGTCACAGAAGTGTCAAGGCCACGATATGAAGCCACTAAGGTTACTTCACTCAGTGCTAGTTATCGTTTTAGTCACTGCATGACTACAGAACCGTACACCCTCTGTTCTCCTCTTCCAGGATACTCTGACAATTATTCCCTAGCAAATATCAGAGTCCAAACCCTTGTTGTCTTTCTTGTATAATCAAGAACGAAAGGAAGCTCAGAGCAATACCTTTTTCCTGAGGGTTAAGAATCTTAACATAAACAAACACTACAACATCAGGGCTGTAACCGTCTCACTGGAGCCACACCTATAGACTGCGGTGTCTCTTCTGCCTTACAGGCTGAAGTCCAATATTATAAACTGTGCTGTGGGGAAGAGCAGCATTGACCATTAAGACTTACAGGTTGTTGCAAGTGGAACAGGTAATATCTTGCTTTGGCTTTAAGGGGAGAACAGGGCTAAACTAACATGGAAAACATGATCTAAGTGAGAAGTCATTTGGAGACAATTCTAAATCTGAATCAGTGTATTGTTCCATATACCAAATTCAAAGTTAATGCTATATTTAGAAGAGCTAACTTAATTCTTCAAACCTTTTATTCTCTCTTTTTCCAGTGTTTCTTGATTATCATAGACAACATCCAGGAAGTTGACAGATAGTCCCTCTGGGATTGCTCACATAAGAGAAAGTTTACAAGTAAAAATCCATTCGGCAGATTTTATTTATCAATTTGGTTTTGCGATTACAACTGTTTTGGTTTTCTTCCACTGAAGACAAAATACAAACTTTAACAGCAACACTTGCAAAGAACATTCATAAGATAACAGCTTGATACTTGCACAAGTTGGCTTCAAGAAAAAGCCAGATAACTTGAAAAGTCACTACAGTTCAGTGCCTAAAATTGATTTGGGGCAAATACAACTACAGATCTATGAGCTACCTTCCACTTCAGAAGACAAGGCCAAGGAAAACTGCAAGTTCTTACTTCAGGTTATTTGCTAGTACGCAGCACAGATTAGCCGATACTGCAATTTTGCAAAGGAGTTATTACTTTTTATAGTGAGGCAGCCAAACACACGGTGAAGATGTATAACCCAGCCCCCACCCCCAAACAAATCAAAGGGAAACAACCCTAGCCACAGCTCTGTAAACTGTGGATTATATCTTGTTGGCAAGGCTACTGAGCAAGCTATGTGCAGTGCAGGCCCTCCAGAAGAAGACTAAATTCAGGTACTACAAAGCTTGAGTTTCTTTCAGATTGGCATCTGTATACGTCAGAGATCCTGGGTTTCCTAAAGTCTTGGAAAGTGGCAATTGCTGGCACCAAGAAAAATTTAATAACTAAGGCAAGATACCCCTTATACCTTTTAAACAAATTTGAGGCAAAAGATTAAGCAATTTTAAGGCACTTTAAAAATTATTTTAGTTTGCTTCATCAGCATACTTTATGAACTAAATCAGGATCAGCACAGCTCATGAATAAGCATTTTAGCAACATTTTACAGAGCAACAACTTTACTGTGGCAATGTCTTTCATGCTGTGAAGCATCCTGTAGCACTTTTCTGCAAATTTCTCAGAAGATAGCCCTTTGAGGCCCCCCCCCCCCCAAATTATATACTAGAAATATAGTTTGCTTCACTGAGCTGAAGGAGAACTCTGTCACACTTTAGGAGAGTATTTTGCTCATTTCAAAGCACAGAACACAAGCTCATGGATATCTTTTTAAATGAATAAATGTAATTAAAGTAATTCAGAGACAGGGAAAGAACAGATTAAGTGATTTCTTAATAAGGCCAAGGATATACCATCTAATCCATACACTGTTGCTGGGAACTGGCTGCCCACTCTGCTATTTATTAAACCTGAGCGATTGTCTTAGTTTTGTTTAGAAAACAACCTAATAAATTCAAAGATACAGTACTGGTGATTAACCTTTGTATTTTGTAGCAACTTCAGTTTTCTATGCAGCACAATAGAAACAATGCTATTCAAACTAGAAGAACACAAGAAAGCAACACTGCAACTAAAGTGCACTTAGAATTTGCTTTATATTTAAGCTACACTGCCATGACTATTATTTGCATCAATGCTGTCATTTTGTTGTATCAGGTGCCAAATTCTAGTCAAGTCAGAGCTAGAAAGACAGTGTTACAGATTTTCCTGAAATTGAAGATCAAGGGATATCAGTCAATCCACATCAAAAGGTAAGTATCAAGTGCTAAACCCACTGCTTCCTTTTATCTTTACTTCCATTTTTCCCACGGGTTTATTTTCACAGGTTCCCAGTCAATCTACATTGGAGATGATGTACCTTTGCTGACAGACAGCACGGCTGATCCAGCCAAGAAAAAAAAAAAAATTTGTATCTGGCTGCATAGGTTTTTTGAACCAGCTCACTTCGGGGTCACACAAACATGATGCAAGGATTTTGGCAAAAAACAGAAAAAACAAAAAAACAAAACAAACAAACAAAAAACAAAAAAACCACACACAAACACACACACTCTACAGCACTTCCCCAGCCACCCCCTCAAAGCCCCTAGCAGTCCCAGGACTATAACAATCCTGACTCGGATCAAATCAGCAATCAGCAGATCCTTTGAACTACACTCTATCACTCCTTCAGCAAGCAGACATGTAGGAGGTGGGGGAGGGTGACGAATACAGAAATTAATTATAACAAGTGAATTTAAGAAGCATTTAAAGAATAAAAACCTCGTAATTTCCCTAACACCAGTATTTCAAGTATATATGTACGTTGCTGCCTTTTTATGCAGGGAGTGAACTGTACTGACTCTTGTCACTTGTATTATACTTGGTCTTTGCAGGCCAGAACAAAAGGTCAACAACTTATATCTCCTGTTTATACCGAAGATTACTGTACCATGCTCCCTCACCCTCAGAAATAAGATCAATAAGGAACAGTTGTTTAGTGTAGGAAGTTTTGAAACTGGAATGCTTAATGTCACTCATATTCCATTCTCCTATATAAAGCTAGTACCTAATAGGTTTTGTTTACCTTTGAGACAAGATGAACACTTTTGCAGCCTATTAATTTTTAGTCTTTAAGGCACTAATCTTCATTTCCCCTTTATGAAGATTATCCATACATCCCCTCTCCACCCTCAACATTAATTGGAAAGGGCACAGGATTTTAGTTTGGAATGCAGCATTGTATCAAGCAACCTTTATTTTTGTGTTAAAAAAGAAAAGGGGGGGTTATTATTTTATTTCATTAAGACATTATTTACTTCTGCAAATTCTGTTCATCTTTCTAGAAGCGTGCTGTAAGGGCCACAAGCTAGTAAAAATGGTATTTCACTCCCTGAAGTCAGTCACCAATAATTCACATCTTGATAAAACTGAAGAGATACTGCATCAAAGGTTGATTAAATTAGCCTTCACAATAAGTCACCATGAGATTGTCTACTCAAGACAGTGTTGTCACTGAATATAGGAATCTGTGAACGTCTACATTTGGCATATTGAAAAAGAGTCCCACAGCAGCAGCCACAAAAGAAAAATTAGACAGGCATCAGAACCCATGCAGCATATTGCAAGTAATCCTGTTGGAGATTCATATCACCTCTTGCCAAGTATAATGTTGCAAAAATATTTTTTTAAAGTCTTCTTTTAGAGATTTAAAGGATATAACTGCTGTCTTCCATGAGCAACAGAAGATATTTTGGTTCAGTGAACTACAGGTGTTGGGCTACTAGTCCATTATAAAGTGGCAGGTCCTAAAGCGTGTGGTAGTTTCGGTCTTTCGACTTGCAGAATTTGTACAGAAAGAAAATTACAGCCTGCAGACCCAGCACAAGGACAATTCCACCTATGAAACTGGCAGCATCAAATGTAGATTTGCGTGGAGAAGGTGCAGGAGTCACAGTAGCATTTGTACCTGTTAAACACCACATTACAGTTCATAAGTGGACAACACTTAAAATAATTTTACACAGATTTTAGTATTTGCTTCTTTGTATTAAGTCTACTCAGACAAAACAGTCAAACACCAAGAAGAAACTAGAAATAATCAAAAATGACATGTCAACAGCTGCATTTAGATTACTGATACCAACTTTGAAATTCTGATTAAGCACTGTTGTACAAACCTAGAGATATTTATAGCCAAACTGCCATGGACCTCAAAACTGAACAAGTCCCAGCTGGACAATATTTGTACTTCAAAAAGCCAAAGCTTCCCTTCTTTAAATAAAAGTATATTATTGATATGCTCACAGTCAAAACACACCTTCCATTCTTTGTTGCTTGCTCCCGTTTTTTTTTGCTTAAATTCACATTAAATAATTATCTTCCATCTATTGTACTTCGCCCCAAGAGTTATGCTTAAAGAAATTAGCTGAAGCCACAACAGATAGGAATCTAGAAGTAACAGACATCTGCTGATGGCTAGTTTTAAAAAGCTTCACTTCATGAGAGCTCTTCATGTAGTGGAATACTTAGGACTGAATCTGAAATAAAATAGGTCAACTCATTCCCACCACTGTAGCCCAATGTAATTTTTAAGGCATCCCATTATTATGCTGCAAGTCAAAAACAAAGACAAAACAACCCCTCCCAACAAGTAAGAGGTCCTACAGCTGAGTTAACAAGTCAGTTGTTGCTATTAAAAGTAGCCAAATGATTTAGTTTGACCAACATGTTTCTGACATTTAATGCTTCACAACCTCCCCCTGATTCTCAGAAGTTACCTGGTATACTGGTTGTTTTGGTGGCTGAAGAACTGGCAGTTGTAGGCAGAGGAGCATGTGTGGTTGCATTAGTGATGTTAGCTGTTTGAGAGAAAACTTAAATTCAGATAGTATGTACACACCATGAGCTTACAAGAGCAAAGTTCACAAGCACTTAGGTTCTTACGTAAATGATTTGTCTTTTTGTTCTCCAACAAGGATAAGCTTTAATTTCAGACTGCCCCACACACAATTTAGATGTTCAGCTGCATGGCATTAAGCCAAGTTTCTACAATAAGGATTTCTTTTTTAATTTACAACCTGACCATACCATTGTCCTCCAAGTATTTCAAGGCTCTCCATAGATCAGACAGTGATTCTTCACTCGGACAAAAAATACTTTTCCTTCAAACATCAACATAAATGATGATACTGGAATAAGAATCAAGACAGCTGCTTCCGTAGAAGACAACTGAGAATCTGTATCAAGGCAGAGAACTTTTATTAAGTAGCCTTTAGAATCAGTTTGTATTGTACTAAACAAGTACTTAAATACAATATCTCTAAATAGGAGATGAACACTCACTGTATACCATAACTTTCTGAAAATCATTAACTGCCAGTGACACTATTGGAATATGAGAACAGTCAAGTCCAGCTAGAATATCTCCTAAAAGTCCTCCAGTTATCAACACGGAACTCTGGATCTCTGACTTTTTTTTTTTCTTTTACAGAAGATTAATTTTACTAAAAAATAAGTATCCCACTATGTAGCTGTGACAARCACCAATGTTTGTAAGTGTACTCAAAGCTAAGTGTCAGCCTACTGTATGGTGGGCTGCTGGGAGCCAGTCAAGTTCTGCATCTTGCTACCTCCCAGTTCCCTTCAGCTGCGGATGCTTTTAAAGAAGAGGTTTTTAGGATTGCACTGTTAAGATGACAGCATGTGTAAAAACAGAAATTTTAGGACTGGGCAACATACAAGTCAAACTCATTCGCCATTTCCACTAGTCATGACTTGTTATCTAATTCAAACAGCTATCACTGAGCCACTTTATAGTTATTTGTATCTGAAGGAAAAAAGTTAATACACAAACCACTTCTTCCAAACCTTGGAACTATTTATGTATTCTACACCTCACGCATTAGTAGTCACTTCACTACAGTGGTCTGTGAAAAGGCTCTTGTCCTTTATTTATTCATCAGTTCCTGGTTCATTGCCATTCTATACCGAATGGAGGACAGTGAAAGTAATCCTAGCAACATATATTGCATTATAACTCACACTACACTTCCAAGTTTAAGCAGTTGTTTACAAAGGGATCTTACGCATCCAGTCATCTGGGTCTTTTCGTATTACCTATAGTAGTATGAGCCGTAGTAGCATTGGTAGTATGAGCCGTAGTAGCATTGGTAGTATGARCCGTAGTAGCACTGGTAGAAAGATCAGCTGCTGGAGCTATAAAAGAATAAAAGATTATGTTTAAAAATACTAATGACAGTATTTAACTCCAATAAACAGCAGCAGGCTGAATTTTAGGGACCCTTACATCTGGCACCGAATTCTAGCATACTGCTGTTTTGAAATTACAAAACAGCTGAATGTTCAATTTGCCACAGGAAGAGCAGAAGTTGCATGAATGAAAATATATATATAAAAAAAACAACTTGTCACAGACAGGACAATCAAGGCAGTGCTCAACTTTGTAGTGCAAAGTTGAATAAAACGAACATCCTATGTTATTAATGCAAAGCCAGTTTCCTCAAGGCAAACTGGAGGGAAAATGATGCTACTGCATGAGTATAGTCTGCCCAAGTTTTACATAATAGGAAACTAGGTATTCAGTACTGCTCCCCAACCTAACTGCAACTAAAAGTGACCCTGACCTAGGAACTAGAAACCAGAGTGGCTACACAGCTGAAGCAGCATGTGGAAAATAAGACAGCCAATCTTTCAAAGATTAGCTAAAAGCTCCCCATTCCGAGAGCCATTGCTGGTATAGGTGCTCTCAGAAGCCTTAGGCTTCAGCAAGTGCTGTAAGAAACTGCTACACCTTTTAAAACCAATTGTATTAACGGAGTTAATCATACATGGATAGCTCATCTAAAGTACTGCTTAATCACACTATGAATGCTGACAACTCAGCAAGCTTCCTGCTGAAATACCATTATGTCCAGAAGCCTTTAGAGCTCTGTGCCGTCTAAGCATGGTTATTTAGATCTTGAAGCAATTCTGCATGGTGGGAAACCTGAGCAAACTCACTCTACACAGAGCCAGGTTGGACGTATCAGAATCTACACTGTCATGGATCCCACTGGCATCAAGTCAGCTTAGGGATGACTTTACACTTGGGGATTGACATGGAGAAGCATTGTGCTGAGATATGACAGCGTCTCAGTGAGAGCTACTGCATGTCTGTATTAGTGATGGCCATCACTAATTCAAGTCTTCCATAATGCCTTAATAAAACTGAATACTCTTTTGTACAACAGCAGGAATCAATGACAGTCTGCAAGGGCTGCTGGTAAGGAGAGCTGTCATCCTGCCTTCCCCCAACCACCTATACTACAGCTGATCTTATTTTACTTGGCTCATGGAGAAGGAATAGCACCAATTGGCCCAGGTATATCAGCCATCTGCCTCTCCAGCCTAACTGGGCTTTGTGACCCAAGGCCACTGGAGACAGGTCTTGGTACAAGACAGATACTGGACAATTAAGTTACCAGATGGCAATAGTACCACCTTACCCATTTAGAAGTGAAATGCTATCATGGTAAGATTGTTCATTGCTAACTCATCTGGACAAAGCTAAGCCAGATGTTACACACCATGATACAGGCTATGTCACAAGAGTCACRCTATTTAGAGCACTCCAGTTTCCAAATACCCTGGACAGCGGAGAGCTGATAAAGTATACAGATTCCTCTAACACCAACCAAAATCCTCTATTAAGGTGCCAATTAAGCTTCCGTGAATATGCAGAAGCTAAACAACACAATATCCTGACAGTTTCACTGCAAGTTTAGCAGAAACAGATTGGAGAAGTTCTATTCTTAGATGTGAAACAAGGTATTGTAACAGCACACTATTTCTAGAAAGTACTGAAAAAAATGGAAATTTGTAATTTCACACTGATTTTGACTCTAGATTAAAAAGTGGCTGTTACAATTCTAGAAACAACACAGAAATCCAAGTCAAGCAGAATTACTTCTGACTTGCTACCACCAGAAGATGGCTCATACCAGTGCGCAAATTTCATCTCTGTTGGTGTAAGCCAGTCTCTTCAAACAGCACTGTTGAACTAATCAGGACAAGAGCAATAAGAATCTTCATTTACCATTCTGCATCTTAAAACCAGACAATCCTATTTTAAGACCACCCATTTCTAGGCAGCTTTCAGAAAAAGTAAAATTCGTGGGCTTTCGCAGTAGTCAAATTTAACATTTAATCTAAACTATTTAGCAAAACTGATTTGCACATCAAGCACAAGTTTATGAGAAGAGTAAAGTAGATATGCAACTGAGAATGTGCCTAGCATGAAGGTTTTACTTTATGTTGTTTTATAACCCAGGCCCTGCATTTCAGGTCTGCATAAACAGCTGTGCTAGTTAACAATTAAAACTGGAAGGTTCATAAGTTTTCCATTTATTACATCTCAGATGAAGCAATGGACTTAATATGTGAAACTCCTTTTGTTGAGTATGAAGCTCCCTATCTTTAGGATACTGGCAAGTTCCTTAGCACCTTTAAGGTACTCCTCCACAGGATATGTTGCGTCTAACTAGGAACTGTCACCTGTTAGTCTAAGAAACCAAGGCGGTAGCCAAACAAACGTGACATCTATTAAAATATGCCAGGCTTCCTGAAACAGCAACAGTAAGTGGTTACTGAATGCATAATAAAATTGTGTATTTTAGTATCACATACCACAGGTTTAAGCTGGAAGGAAAGTGCTTATTTACATACTTGTATATGCTTATGTAAGTTGTACAAGATATATTAACAGAGGACAACAAATTAAGACCGAGTTGCAAACAACTGTTTTACTTTAAACAACTTGGAAGGATCTAGAAAACTTTATATACAAATGCATGTAAAGGAAAATAGAAAGGAAATCAGTCTATTCCTATTTTAACCACAGCAGGAGCCAGCACCTTAACCAGCCCAATATGATATTGCTTTTCAATGTTAATCTCAGTCAAATGTTGCCTTAAAACCACAATGTCAACAAATCCAATATCTGGGTCAAATAAATTCTCCCAGTCTACAGTTTTACTGTATTACTTTCGAATAAGACTTATTCATACAGTCATCACATTAAAAGCAAACAAACCAAAAAAAAACCCACCCTGCACACAAACCACCCACTCTTTGCAACACATATTCGCCAGCACATTTCATGTAATATTCACCTACTCCAGGCACCAATGGATGACCTTTCATTTTTCTCCACTCTGCTCCCTAGCGAAGGGAACCGGGCTAGTCACAGATCCTTGGCAATCAACATGGTAAAGCACATCTCAAGATAACAACTAGA
Source organism: Apteryx rowi (assembly GCF_003343035.1). Lineage (NCBI taxonomy): Eukaryota > Metazoa > Chordata > Aves > Apterygiformes > Apterygidae > Apteryx > Apteryx rowi. The sequence continues at coordinate 694,000 of NW_020449797.1, forward strand.
AATGAGTCAACTCTCTAACTTCAGTATTCTGGCAATCTGAATTAAACATGAATTCAGCGGCCTTTCTGTTGGATAAGGCTGGCTCAAGCTTATCAGGAAGTAAAGTACATCATCTGTACATAACCTAAAAATATTAGTGCCCATTTCTCCACTTCCAAGAAACGTAGAAAGATATAACAAGATCTTTACTAGTTTATATCAGTGAGGTATAACAACAGTCTTGCCCTGCTCCCTTCAAAAAGACGGTACTTAAACCACTTCAATAGTGATATGACAGTTTCTGGACAACAGATCTCAGAGACAGTCATTTATTCTTCTGGGTATATATCTGACCAGTGATAATAGCCTGCACAATATTCAAAAATGAATGTTCATTTTTCAGAAATGAAAATCCTCATTGGCATACAGACAGTTTAGCATGGTACATCTGTGGAGACAGGAGAACAGTCTAATACCAATTGCAACTAATACTAGTTGCATTAAGATTTTCAGTTCAAAACAGTTTTCCCAGACTAGCATGAGGGAGGAACAGATCTGCAAGAGTAATGGACCAGAACACATCTGTATCATTGCAAAATATTTCAAGGGTGAGCTGTCAACAAATTTAGCTTCGTAATCAGCTGCAGGACGTCATATGCTCTCCCAATGCTATTCCTGCTATGAAAGGCTATCTTAAAATCTTTATATGGGATTACAGCAAGCTGCCCAGCTTCAGCAGATGAGATGCCTGCTCTGCACTGGAAAATGATTTGGGTACCATGAACGCAGCTCTTGAAGTAGGCAAGCTCACATTCTGCTCCCCAGACAAATCTGTTAAGTGTATTAGCTGTTACAGCGTGAATTCAGATACTCCCCCTACTCTTAAGGGGGGAACCTGAAAGACTAACAGAATCTGTCCTGCTGAACCAACACTGCCCTCTTCTGCTCTGACGGTGAGGTTGTTAACCTCTGATTTTCAGCAGTCCTCAAGCAGTTCATGGATCCAATTTGCTGCCTGTATTGGCCTACCTCATGTCATCGCTAGTGGGACACAAAAGGAAATAACCTAGAAGGGCCTTCTGAAGCCTGCATTACTGGACAGCTTTGCACTAAACTACACCCAGCACCGTTATGAAATGCAGCCAAAAAAGCATTAAAGTACTTCTAGAACAACTTCTTTCCTTTTCATTTGGGGCATATGGTGCACTTTGTGGTTCCTGATCATTTGAAAATTTTGGTATACAGCTCAAAACCAGGAGCATTAGACAAGCCTACATGAGGAATAGTGAGGCTAAGGTCTGGATAAAGCATAACTGCCAGCAGCAACAGAAGAAGGCTGGTTACATAAGTAACCACCCCAATTTTAACTGCACTAAGTTCGCACGGAATAAGCACGCTGCATGCATTTTACTGAACACAAAGCTACCAGCTACGAAGACTTCGCTGCACATGAAGCAGCTCAAATCGCGCTAGCCAGTTTCACACCACAACACCCATATATTTCGCAGCCGGAGGGGGGAAAAAAAAAAAAAAGGCGAGAAAAGGCGGAGTGAAGAGAGAAGCGGGTAGAAAGCTCCGCGGGCTGCGGCAAGGCGCTGAGCGCGGAAGTGGCTTCAGCCCGGCGGGCGATCGCRGAAAGCGGCCGGAGGGAGGCAGCGCCCGGGCCAGTGCGCGGGACCGCGCCGCGCCGCCCCCCCTCCGCCGGGCAACGGGAGGGGCGCGAGCGCGCGGGGCGGGGGAGGGGCTGCCCCGTCAGCAACCCCCGCGGCGGGGGTGGGGGAAGGGGGGCAGCGCGAGGCACTCACCAACGGTCGAGGAGGGGACGCCCCTCCAACCGATCGTCGCGAGCCCCGCCGCCGTCGTCGTCGCCGCGGCCGAGCCGCAGAGCGCGGCCAGGCAGAGAGCGGTCACCGGGAGCGCGGGCAGTCGGCCCATGGCGGCGGCGCTGGGGCAAGTGGGTGGCGGCTGCCGCTCAGTCGGCGTGTCCCTTCGCTTCGCCTCGCTCCGCTCCCGCTGGCTCCGCGCACCCGCCCCGCCGGGTCACGTGAGCGGGCGGCCTCTCGCCCCAGCGGCGCCGCCTCGAGGCTGGCCCCGCCCCCTCCCCGCGCGGGGCCGCCCCGTGGGACAGGGACGGTGACGTGGTGCCGCTCCTCCCCCTCCCCCAACGTATGATGGAACAATCCCGACCCTGGGCGAGACGGGGGGGGGGCATCGACACGCATTGCCGCCTCACGTGACCCCGCCGCCCGGCGGGAGCCCGTCCTCCGCGTCACGTGGCCGCGGATCCCTCCTCCATCGCCCTCCCGGAGGCACCACCCTCTCCGCCGGCTCCTCAGGGCGGCGGCCGCTCGTCGCTTCGGCGAGAGGCGGCGCGCGGTGATGTAGCGGCGCGCGGGGCGGCCGTTGCCCGTCTYTCTCTGTGGAAAGGCGGTGTGTGGGGGAGGCGGTTTTTTATTTAAAATTAACGGGTGGAGAGAAGCGCCCGCACGCGGCACGCTGGCCCCCTCCGGTGTCCGGGCCTCGAGGGGATCCCCCTCCGCCCCCGGGCTCTTCAGTGGGAGCCCAGCGCCCGCCTCCAGCGAGCCGTGGCAGTTGGGGGGTGACTCGTGTGAGGACAGGAGCTCCAAGGGCAAAGCAAGTTCATGGCAAAACAGTGGTGCCATCTCCGTGGTGCCCAGGCCTCGCTGCCTTCACTTGTATGGTGCCCAAGGCTGCCTACTTGGCGCTTTGTAGCCTGCCTCTAGCTCACAGGTCTGTAATCTTTCATCTGAGCTGTGGTGAATTTTTCTGAAGTTGCTGTGGCAGTGTTACTCCTGTGTTCTTTATACTGCTCTCATAACACCTCATGCACCTGTTGTTGTGCGCCTGCAAACTCCAAGACTATTTGTTTTGCTGGGTTTCTCCTGCAAAGCAATTGCCACTGGTACAGGATTGACTTCCTCCCCAGCCCCCCCCTTTTTCTACCCCTTATTTTGTAGTTTTTAGTTTATATTTGAAGAACAAGGCTTAGTGAATAACATAGTAAATAATAGTTATTTAAATAAATGTTACCCCAGAATAATCATGCATGCAGCACTTGCACCTTGTCCAACTGCACCTTGTCCAACTGTGCTCTGATCGGTGCTAATAGCATCGGAAATGGGAACAACTAATAGGAAGTTTGAGTAGGTCCCTGATGGAAAGTCTGTCGGACTAGGGGGGAAACATGGCAAAAAAATTTGTCTCATTGTCATTTTCAGCTACCCTGGAGAGAACGCCCAGAGAAAGATATGTTTCTGGGGATGCAGCTTCTCTTCCCTGCTAGTCACTGGGGAGAGTTTTCCCTTTGCCTTTTTTTTCCCTCTCTTTCCCTCTTTTATTTTTCCCTTACGGTAACTCAAGTCAATATATGCCATCAGCAGTGGAGCCTGCAAATAAAAGTTTGTGCATGTAAACCTGCTTCAATATCCTTTGTTCAGTGTCAGCATAGGCAAATGTTGGGGAAACTAATGCCAAGCAATGCTCGCTGACTTGTGCCCTCTTGTAATAAAGGAGGGCCAAGCTAGAGCTATAAAGTAAGTTTTAATCTTTCTGGTTTGAGAAGGATACCATCAGTAAGAAAGGACATGTAAATGAGAAAAAAGAGAATCAGGAAAATTCTCTCCTCTATTTCCTTAGCATGGAGCTGGACTTGGGCAGTGAAGAGGAGGAAGCTGCCCAAGATATCTCTAGCTTAATCTTCTGTTTTACTTTCTTGCCTGAAGGTATTGTATTATTAATACAACATTAGAAAGTTTAAGGCAAGCTACCTATCATTACAGTGTGAGCTCAATAACGGTCTGCAGGACTGCTTGATAATACATGATTTGAGTGTAAAGCTTTCTGTCAAAGTTTTGTAATGTCATATATTCCCAGCATCGCAGAACGGTTGAGGTTGGATAGGACCTTTAGAGATCATCTCGTCCAACCCCCTGCTCAAGCAGGGTCACCTAGAGCAGGTTGCCCAGGACCCTGTCCAGATGACTTTTGAATATCTCCAAAGATGGAGACTTCACAGCCTCTCTGGGCAACCTGTTGTGATGCTTTTGCTGGTATGTAGTGTGCAGAATGGCTAAAGCTTAGCCTACCTACAAGGAAGTCTTACAATGAAAATAAAAAAAAAATGCAAAGAAAAGTGCAGAGAAAGTAAATTTTGTGATATAAACAAATACCTGTCACAAAAGGAGTGATGCACTTCACTCGTAAGAGGGAAGCAGCACTACGTTTATTGCAGTAAGACAGCGACTTAACAAAGTTCAGTCGTAAATAAGAACAATTTAATGAGGTTTGATTGGCAAGGTTCACTCAGTTATTTACTGCATGAAGGACAGGGTCAGGTGCGTGTGCAACGGAGACCCTCCCGTTGAGTCACGAGGTTCAGACTGGACCCCCTTGCTTTCTAAACTCCTTCGGAGAGGAGCCTAGGTGCRRCTGGATCCAGTCCTAGTCCCAGACTTGGTCAACRGTTCATATCTAAAGGAGTGTGTGCRAAGGARACCCTCCCGTTGAGTCACGAGGTTCAGACTGGACCCCCTTGCTTTCTAAACTCCTTTGGAGAGGAGCCAAGGTGCGGCTGGATCCAGTCCTAGTCTCAGACTTGGTCAATGGTTTATGTCTAAGGGATTATGTGCGCAATTAGTCAGAGATATATCTCAGCAAAGTTTCATGAAGTTCGCAAAAGTTCAGCATGCTATTAATCACTTACCAAGGATCTGTTGCGGGTAAGGAATCTCTCAACCTCGAGGAGTAACCTTGAGAGGCGTCCCTGCTCAAGGGGAGGTTCTGCAGTGCAGGCCGCTGCCGTGCAGGAGAGCTCAAGGGGCTCTGGGCTGCCCCCTATTTATGGGGGGGAGATGACTGACTCATAGTCATATTTGCATACTAGACGGGCCTTAGTTGGCGCATGCTCAACCAGCCCCTACAATGTACTGTTTACAGGGAGGTCGGGTTCAGGGGGAGAGAGCACATCAGTGGGGGGGAAAGGAGCACACCATCATAATACCTCTTAGAAGCTGTAGTGAAATATTATCATGAAATAGCATGAAAAAAGTAGTATGAAACTTTGAAATAGTGGCATGTAAAATAAACAGAGGAGCAGCATAAATAGATCCTGCAACTTAACCAAAATTGAAGTGGCCATTGTTCTGGAAGTTTCCTACTGCTTCCACTTACCTTTCCTGGGCATATGCCTGCAGGGATGTTTATGTCATTCTGGGACAAGAACCAAGGATTCCTTACTGGGATCAGAGCTTAATTCACAGGATCTCCTGTGAGGACATTATTTGAACTCAGATATTCCTTTTTGCAATTCTTGTGGGTTGTCATAATGAGTGTATTATGAGCATTCTCAGCAATTAATACATATTTTGTTTTATGAGGGATTAACTGCGGATGTGCTGGATGCAGGCTTAACATGAAGAATGAAGAATCATAGTTGCTGCAATCTAGATAACTTCTGTTCGATTATCCTGCTGCAACATGAAAACGTTGGCCTTTTTAGAATGAAAACAAATAGGGTATATGGTAAATGAAAATGATAAAAGACAACACTCTGAACAGCATACATATATATGGAAAAACGGGGAGAAAATGAAGTAGACAATACAATACAAACAAAACTAAGATTACCAGCAGGGCAAGAATTACAGCTACAGCTTGCCTCCACAAGCGAGTGAAAACATGTCTATCATGTCATCCTGGGGGCTGGTGGGAATCCAAGTGTATGATAAATGTGGTTTGTCTGTTTTTTCTTAAAGTCAGCATCTCAGGACTTTGTTGAGGAATACAATCAGCAGGATCATGGCAGTTCTGGTTGTTGTTGTTGGATTTAAAATATCAGATTCATCACTATATTCATTTTTCATTGCACTGTTATATACTTAGTGGTTAGTGAAGCATTTACCTCTGTTTTGAATGCCAGAACATTTCCTATAAGGAATTTCAAGCACTTCATTACTGGAAATTTATGTAAAGTACTTGGCAAATATGGATAAAAACTAAGGGTCTGCAGATGTCCATTTTAGGGAAGCACTTTTTAAATGTAAATACCCAGGAATCTCAAAGAATTGATGCTGGGAAAGATAGCATAACTGGGCTTTTGAAGAGGTTCTGGAGTAACATACTGTGAAGTCTGGGAGGGTGGCAATGAACAAGAAATTTTTAGTAAATAATCTGAAAGGAACTTATCATTTTGTTTCCGTTTATAAACATTTGTGTTCCTTTTCAAAATTACCATTTCATCTCTGTGGAAAGAGAAGTGCCTGCAAAGTGTAAGTACCTGGTGGGTGGCTAACAAGGGAAACATGCTGTCCTAAGTGGTTTCTGGGTGTTTCATGCCATTACATAATGATGCTTGATTGGGTTCTGGTGTGCAAAATGATCCTTCCCATTCATAACCCTTCTAATCTTTCAAAAATAATGTTAATACATTGATTCCTGTGTTCAGAGCTTTGTAACCTTAGTTAATCCTTGCATTGTGAGACAGATAAGACATCAAATCCCGCTGTAGAGGTGTGTCTGATCAGGGCTGGATGCAGCCCCAAGGCACATATGGGGGTTGTGTATGCTATGCAGTATGTTGTCTGTGTGTGCATTTAAGGTTCTCACATGTCTGTCCACAGCAGAAATTCTGGGTGAGGATATTGGCGCCTGCTCTGTACAACCCGCTTGCCCAAGGCCCACGTCCAGGGCTCGGGATGTCCAGCTGCTGGTCTAGCCAGGCTGCTGCATGTCACAAAATTCCAGGGTAATGCATAGTTCCACTGGTTGCTGGTGGGTGCATGGTGCTGGTGCTGGTGCCCCACTTGCACAGGTGGAGCCACACACGTGCACACCCCACCACGTGGCCGCACACGCACCACGGCATGAGCAGCACTCCCACCCTCGACTCCTGCAAGCCACCGTGTGTGCCTGTGCTCCTGGGAGAGAGGGCTGGACTCGTCTGCAGCCCCTTTATCCAGCCCATGGGACAGGACCTGGACATTTCTGTGCAACATCACGGAGCAGCACCCCAAGTGTGGGTATCTGAGTCCTCCTAAGTAGCTTTCAAATCATGAATTTATAAGTAGTTCACAGCTGTCCATGGAGCCATGCTAAATAGTAATATTTATGAGCTTCTGAATGTGATCTGGGAGAAACACTGCAAATGGGCACAGACTTCTTGATGCAAGAAGTTAGGAAATCACAGGCTCATAATCCAAGGACAAGCTTGAGACTATGCAGAAAGAGAGAATTTTGAATTATTACCTTAATTATGAAAAGACAAATGCTAGAGGGAAACATGGAGATCTGAAAGAAGTGTGAAGTGTTGTGACAAAGAGCAGACCAAGATCAACATATCTATAAAACATAGTGTGTGTTTTATACGCACCAGCTAGTATTCTTCAGTGAAAGTGTCTAATTCCTGGGGGGAGGGGGAGGAGAAAAAAAAGCCTCAAGCAAAGATGGCACTATTCTTTAATGGGTTTTTAGATCAAATGTCTTTTGACAAACTAACATGCATTTTCTTGGCGGACAAGCAGCTGGGCCAGGTAAGCTGTGGCCTTTTCCTGTAGCTTACACACCTAGGCCCCTGCTTTTGGAAAAAGGTATATCAATATCAAATAGTGATAGRCAACAAATATTAAATAGTTAGAAACCAGATATATGATGTCTTTTGTTGAAAATACAGCAGGAAGATAGTCAGGGATAGGAAATTACAGGGAAGTGTCTTACACTGAGCTTCCCCAGTATCTTCCTGTTAGGGTTGGGTGAATTCACCTTGTAATGGAAGAGGAGGCATGATTCCCTTGCAGGTGGCCACGGTGGACATCCTCTGCCGCTAACCTGTAATTCAGTCCCTTGACAGACCTTGCCTCTGGTCTGTGTAGCTCCATGCTGCAGGAACTATCCTGCAGACCTGGGATGTTCAGAGGTTTCTAGTCTGAGAGATAACCAACCTCCTAAGAAGATTTACTAATCCTGGGCAGGTTTCTCCATGGACCTGTCTTGTTCTTCTGCACCTTTTTCTGGAGGGTATATAAGCTCTCAGTTGATAGCAGCAGCTACTCAGCAAGATCAGTTTTAAAGTCATCGTGCAGAAGAGTCTTGGTTTTGTTACCAGACTCCACTTCCAAATCCTCTGCATCTCCAGTGGCATCATGTCCCACCACTGCTGGAACCACAGTTGTCAGCTTTGGGCAGACTGCACACATGCCTCTGATGAAAATGCCTGCTGGAAAAGAGGTCTCAGGCACCTCACCCTTTTTTCAGGGAAATTTCAGGCTCAGCAGCCTCCTTGGCTCACAGAGAACGTACCCCTTCTCTAGCAGCCAGGGAAGAGTTGCTGTGCTGTTGGGGAAATGGAGAAAATTGTTATGGAAATCGCTATCTACCTCATTTTTTATGAAATGGGAGGGTAACATCTTGTTACAAGCTCTATGTTACAGGGGCTGTTGTTTTATCTAGTTTTCACACTTTGCAATTTTTCAGAAGGGAAAAATTACTTCTAGGAAAGTAATGTGGACCTTTAGCAGTATGTAGGACTTCAAACTCTAGTAGCCTACGTGCTTAACAAGCAGAGTGGAAGGGCTGCTTTTAACATAAAGAACAGGTAAAAATATGTATGCAGAGTGGTAGAGAGGATATAATAATGTAAAATATTTTTTTCAGTCTTTCAGAGATGGTTGTATAGCCCTATGCTTTTAGCCTAGGCAAGGTGGAAAGAGATGTCAAGGGAAGAAAAATGAAAGGCAATACAGATAGGCAAGATGTGCAGAAGGAATAAGCTTTTCACCTGCACAGCAAGAACCGACCACAGAACAACGTCGGGCTGATTTAGGTAACAGAAGAAAAATAAGGCTAATGTTTAGATTGAGTCTTCCTGAAACAGGATGATAAATTAAGTACACCCACTTAAGCATATCTGTAATGTGCAGCTTCCTCTTGGTGATTATATAAAACAGAAGCAGGCTCTGGCCGGTGTGAGGGCTGGAGCATGCTCCCCCACTCCTAGGAGTTTAGCTGTGTGCTCAAGGCCAGTGGCTGATAAAAAGGAGCCAAGAAGCCTTGGCCAGCCTGGGAGCGCTTCAGGAAAAGGCTGGAAGAAACCCCAGCGGGGGCTCCCCGCTTTTCCCCGGCTGCTGCCTTCCCTTGAGCAGCAGCCAGCCCTCGCTGCGCCCTGACACATCTGAAACCTTAGCAGAATTATAGTATTAGGATTCTTTCTATTACATTTGTAAAATCACACCACTTATGTATTTTCCTCATGCAATAGCTGTATTACATTATTTTGATCCTCTTGATACATTGCGTAGTTGATGTTGGCTGTAAAGTTCTTTTAAAATCAGTAGTTCGGAATACTTTTTTTCTCCCAGAATTGGTGTTTGGAACTCGTTTCTAACTTATGTCTAAGGGTCAACAGCAGTTTAATAAGTGTATCCCAGGCAATAAATATATAAATGACAATAGTAGAGTGCTGTAGCCATGATGGTCTAAGAAGATAAGTGAGGCAAGATTTGTAGGAAGATGAAATGTATTGTCTAAAGCCCACCTGATACAACTAAAATAAACAGATATACTGTGGAGGTCACAGGGCTTCCCCAGATCAGCACAGAGTACCTACATAGAGGAGGGGCCATGCTAACAATTCCCACTGACCTTGGTAGCCCCCTGGGATCAGGTTCAGAAACCGTCTGACCTCAGGTTGGTAAATACATTGTAGCTTACGATTTCATGCTCCAGCTTTCATTTGATCGGTATTGAGCTAGTAAAGGGTGATTGGAGGCTACTGTCCATATTTTGTTAGTACACAGTCCTTGCAGTTTTCACACATATACCTATATGAAGAAAATAACTTTATATGTTATTTTCTGAGGGCTTCTTTCATCATTTTTTTAGGCCAGTTTCTAAGAGAGTTTAATAGGAGTTTTTCTGGAGTAAGAAGCTCAGTGTAAAATGCTAACAAAGCAAAACTCAAAAGATATCAATTTTTCCCACAGCAGTGACACATCACATAAATAAAACACTGTGTAATCCAGTAAGATAATAGTTTTCTCAGGACGCCTGTTGCTGCCATCTGCCCTTTACAGAAGGGAGTTTTTGTAAATGGTTGCAGAGGAAGGGAACACCTCCAAACCAGCAGTTGGCAATAGAAATCTTCACCTCACCATCTGCAGGCTGACACTGAATTTCCCTGCCCTTTGGGGACCCCTCTGCATGCCTTGGGGCTTGCGAGTGCCCCAGGATGCTTGCACGCCCCACTTCTCGGGACTGGCTCTCTCAGAGGAGACAATACGTCACTCGATTAGAGATGCAGGTTACAAAAGAAAATGCAGCACAAAACATGTTTTTGGATTAGGTTAACAAGATTCCTCCTTTACTGTTTCACTATTCATCACCTAGAGCTCCTTCAGCATGTTTGGCTTGCAGCAGCAAGGGTACTAGGGCTGAGACACTCACTCTGCCTTTTAGGTGCCCTCCTCGATCTGGGAACAAAGCTTTGACCACAGTCTTGCTGGCAGAGCGTGCTGCCCTGACCAACGCAAATGCAGTAATTGTGGCTCGCCCGTAGCATCATTATGTCTGAAATTCAAACCGTTTCCTGGCTGTCCTCTCCTCCTCTTGTCATTACGTTTCCCGTGTGGTGCAACTCCAGCTGGGTGTCCTCTGTCGCGGGGCACGGGGGCGCAGCGCGTGCCACCGAGAAGCCCTGCCATGGGCCACCGAGCCCACGGCTAGTGCTTTTCCCACACTTTTCCTGCCTTCCACCGGCAGGCACCGGCATTTCCTGTGTCCCTCTGCAGAGGCAAAAGCTCAGCTCTGCTGACTATCTATATATATAATCTTTCTCCCTTGGATGCTCACTGAGGGAACATAGCCTACTGAAAATGCATATGTGTTTTGGTAAGGGAAACACGCCTACTTACTCTAGGCAGATAGTGTTGCAGAAGACAAGTAGGCGCAACGTAACAAATTATTTTCTTTTAAATAAGAAATCAGTTAATTGCTCTCTTTTAGCAGTCTCCTTAGATCTGCAGAACTGAAATTTACTTTTCTCTTTAAACATTTGATTACCATTTAAAACCCCTGCGAAAAGAAAAAGCCACTAACCTCCATCCCAATGCTGGATTCCTAAGCCATATCCTTTCACAGCAAACATGTCTCTAATATTTATGAAAAATAACTTGCCAGGAAATATGTTATTTTCTGAAGGAAATACCTCCCCATATTTTCATCTTTGCTACGGAACTATGAAGTGAAAATAATTATTCTATATTGATATATATAATCTATATGGCTTATTATAGGCTTTTCTATAGGCAATTGTTTTGAAATGCTCCTACAGAAGACTTAGTTCCTATACAGCAGTATATGTATAGATTTCAGAATGCATTAGAAAATAAAACACTCCAGAAATAAAAATGTGTTAAAGGCTCCTTAGCTAGTTACAGAGATATTTCAGGTTAAAGAATCTCTTTGTTTTGTACCATAAGTAAGGAAGAAGCTAAATCCCCTTGCTAAAATTAAGATGATTTCCATACTCATTCAAAGCATGTGAAGCTCACTGTATGTCTATGCCCTCTTCAGGAATTAAGTTAAACATTTGCTCAGTGATTTGTTAAATTCATTCCCATTTTGCAAATAAACTTAAGCATGTTACTTAGGTTTCATGAAATCCATGGGCTTAACCCCAGACAAAATTAGGTCTCAATACTTTGCTATTTCAGTCTCTTCCATGTTATCCTTGCCCTGTTTTGTGGATTTTAGTGGCTCATACGCTAAGCTCAGTGCAGGAATAAAGGTCACTCAGGATTGCTCTGGCAATAGAGGAGAGACCTGTAAACTGATAGTGTCTGCATAGCCCTGACACAGCATGATTTAGAGTTATGTCTGCATCCAAGTTTGATGAATGCTCCTTCCTTTGAATTTCCAAGGTACTTTGTTATGCCTTTTCTTTCCAGACTGCATTTTCATTTTCCACAAGTCTTCCAGTCTCTTAATGCTTATCTGCCATCCTCTGCTGGAACGATTGATGCCCAAGCTCTGCACGATGCATTAGAGAGAGTGTCTGTCTCAGAAATCACTCATCTGGCACTGGCAATCAGCTGTGTATTATACACTTGCATCCACATTAACCTTAACATTTCCTGGAGTAATTTTATAAACAATATTTTTCTCCATTTTAGTGGCAATAATCACTTTCAACCTTGTTGTTTGATACCGCATGTCAGAAATAATTACTCAAAGGTTAGACCTGCTCTAAAGTTCCCTGGTTTTAGCCTGATGCAGCCCAACCTGATTTCAAATGTGTTACTTTTAGTTTCTTGTGGGCAGTGCAAGACCAAATGTATGACATTCAGAGAAGTGTGAGTCCTGCAAACACCTTTTTCCTTTCCTCTGGGAGGTCCGAGCTACCATATCCAGCCTGCATTTGGTATCTGAGCTGTGCTGGGCAGGCCTGGCAGGGCCATTGCACGCTGAACGATGCGCTGGGCCGTGGAGGTTGGAATAGAAGAGGCAGGATTTTGTCAAGAATGCTCAAATTTATCTGTAGAGGTGTGTATCCATCAATCAACCTGTACTTTACTGTAAATGCATTTTATCATATCTGCTTGTCATGATGTACTGTCACTAGGTAATCATGTTATCACAGTCTTCCATAAACTGCAGACTGGCTCTGGGATATGCCCACAGGTCCCATTGTGTACCCATGTGAAAGTGTTTTTAACAAGCTAGGAACATTTTTTTAAGTCAAAAGAATGATTCCAAAAACTTCACATGTGCAAGAAGTGCTTTTATTTTTGACTCGTTAAGTAAAGGCCTTCAAACTCTGTAAAAAACAGACCAGCAAATAGCAATCTACTTTTTTGCAAGAAGGAAAACCAACTTGTAATCATGGCTCAAAGACCCCACAGTTAATGATCTTACATTCTTCAACAGGCCTTTCGTTATATGTGGACACGGCTTCCAGTTTCTGAAGAGTCTCCGTGCCCTCAATCAGTTGCCTACAGTAGGGGAAAAGCATGGCAAGAAGGATATAATCAGGATTTATGGCACCTCGCTGCCTACTGTTTCCTGGCGGGGGGATGCCAGTGTGACTCTCCCAGGCCTTCCCCAGGTTTTCGGTCCTACTCTGGCTTTTTCCTCCCGTCTCACTCCCCCCCGGCATAGCTCATGCCTGCATGGCCGAGGAGCCGGGAGATAGCACGCCATGCTACGTTACATCTTCTCTGCAAAGGCTGAGTTAAATGTGCGTGATTTAACAACAACAGTATAGGAGAGCTAGAGAATTCAGGCCGAATACTGGAAGGTCGAGAAATGCTTTGGTAATTGCTCTGCGAAGGCAATGATGCCATCTGCCTTCGCTGCCTCCACTGTGGCACCTAGCCCAGGAGCTGCTGCTGAAGCCTGTTTCCAATGCTGGGCTACAACAAAACCATGTAGTGCTTTTCCTACCGACAGGCTGTAGCTGCTTTGCTCTTTAAAAGAATCGTTCCTCACAAGGGAATCACAAAAGCCATCATTAGATAGTCACTAGTTAGCATTTCAGGAGATATGAAAGTACTATGGCTTTATGTAGCTACGTTTATTTAAAGAAATAAGCCTTGTACCAGCTCCTCCAACTACAAATGGCCGTGACTTTGGAAGAGACAGAAGCCCAGCTGAGCGGAGGGCGAGGACGTCAGCAGGACAGAGCCGCGGCCGAGCTGGGAAATGCCTCGCTGTCCTCGCAGGAGGCTCTTTGCTCCTCCAGGACTGAACTCCCTAAGACTAAGCTTTGTTTGGGCCTGTTGTAAGCTCAGTGCTCACGTTTCCTATGCCTTTCAGATTACAGAGGGTCAGTGGTAAGGCGGATGCTTGAGGCAAATGCCACTTGTTATGAACACATCCAGACAGAATTTGCTTTTGGGTTGTTCTCTGTAGGTTAGATAATTATGCTTTTCACTTCCTTTAAAAATGCTGTCTTTCTCCATACCATGGTTACATGGAAACTCCACTGCAAATTTCTTTCTATGTGGTAACACATGCATATTCTTATTCCCTTATATCAAGCAAACTGCTCAGACCAAAATCTTCCCTAGTACATTCCTAAAAGTCTAAAAACTTGAACAGGGCCAGTCCTACACATTAACCTACTGAGAACAAACTGTTGTTTGTAGCACATATTGGCTAAAATAATCTTTTTCAGCTCCTCAAGGCAAATCAGAGGCTGGAGGCGTTTGCTCAATACTCCCCTGTCCGTCACGGCACACCTTTGTTTGAGAGGCAGAAATGCGTAGGCTTGGCCCTGGGAGCTGCCGCAGCTTTGCCAGAGGATTTCCAGCTCGAGCAGGTCAGGCCAAGGCAGAGAGAGGGAGGGAAGGGCATCACTAGGTACTTTAAATCCATCTTATCCATGGCCAGAGATGGCCGTGTTGCAGCTGTCCTAAGGGTTTCATGGACCTCCTGGGCGGCAATGTCCCAGGGCAATGTCCTAAGCATTGAAGCAACGGCAAGTTTGTGCATACGTACCCAAAAGCCACGTGTTCTTTGTCCAGGTAGGGAGCTGGCTGGAGGGTGATGTAGAACTGCGAGCCGTTGCTGTGGCGGCCCTTGTTGGCCATGCCCAGGATTCCTCTTTTGTTGTGACGGATGGAGAAGTTTTCATCTAGGAAAAGAGTTTGGTCATAAGAAAAGGCAATTGTGTTGCTTCCTTTGCTTGTAGTCACTATTACAGCTTCCTTTTCTTTTGTTTCCTTCTTGCACTGTCTCACTTCCCATCTCCTTTTCCTCCATCGGTCTTCCATCAACCTGTCCCACACGAGTGAAGTCACTCTTGGGTTTGAATCAATGTCCTTCCCAGAAAGTGCTTCCCGCTACTATGTAGTTCTCAAGCCAAGAAACAAATGGATGAAAACTATTCATGAAAAAATGCTCTAGATATTTCTGAATACTGGAACAACAGCAGTGGTCCCTCCAGCCCCATGTCCTCCTGCAATGTCTCTCCCCGGAGGAGCTCAGGGCATTTAGCAGGACAGTTCCCTGAGGCTACCTAGGATTATTCCCACTTTACGGTTGATCCCCCTGTGTTTGTCTCTGGGGGATGACGGCCAGGAGTCCATGGCTGGACTCCTGGCTATGAGAGGGTGAGTGGGGGACCCAAATATGAGGGGGCCGATCAGGGCCAGGGACACTTCCCTGCACTGCCGGTCCCCAACACGGTGCTTGTCACACCGAGCTGTCCAGACTCCATAGAGCTCTCTGCAGGCTTGAAGGAAACTGGGGACATTTTTCAACTTTATTGTTCTCTGATTTTTTGGGGTTATTTTTGCCCTGTTTAAGTGCCCTTCACAGAAACTGATTCATAAGAATGGTAATTAAATTTTAACTGACAACTCCCCTGATGCTGACTTGTGGATTGCAAAATGGCTTCAACTGTCTAATTTTGGAGTAGGGTGCTTTGCACTGTGACGTGACACTCCAGGCCAAATGGTTCTCCATAATTACCTCAGTACTTTGAGCTCATTACAGTAAAATGTAGTTGCAACCCATTAATTTCAGCAAGAATTGTGGTGAATGGACACGTGCCAAATGTAGAGTTTCACAGAAAATTGCCACCTGCAGAGGCACCTGTCACTGTTTTCAGACATCGAAGATATTTGTCCTCTGCCCTCAATCTAAATAGTTTGGTGGGAAGCACTAGGAAAGCAATCTAAGTCTTAAATTAAAAATGCATAGCCAAGTGAACACCTTTCTAAAGGATTAAAAGCAACATGTAGCTTTTAATTAAAAAGGGGGAGGGGGAAGGATTGGCAGATTTTGACACATCCGCATTGGTAGCGTGTGCAGTATGGGCAATAAAATCCTTATAGGGACACTTTCAGGGTTGAGGGATTCCAAATTAAACCTATCCTAAAATTACATTACTTATGTGCTTTTGAAACACATCACCTGCCCACACTTCGGCTCTGACAGCAGTAAAAATCCCCCAACCCTTTCAGCATCCTTCCTTGGTGGCAGATGAGAAGCACAAGCTTCGCCTGGAGAAGAAGCTGGGAGTGAGAGCGACTCTCGAAATTTTAATGTCCGCGCTGCTACTAGCTTTCTGTGCGACTATAAAACAAATCACTTCAGCTCTCGGCCCCATCTTCACCCAGGTACGGGGTAGCTGTCGGAAGTGTCACTTAATTCATTGTATGTGGAAATGTCCTATAACGCTCTATCCATCAGCCTGTGGATCGATGCCGCAGCCCAAGGCCACGTGCAGACCCAGACTGATTTTATTTTATTTTTTATTAAGTGCAGACTGCTCCCGCCCAAAGGACGGGATGGGCCCAGGACTGCCCCGGGGGCAAGTCACTGGGAGAAAGTGCAAGAAGTGCAAGATGTGTAATAACACTCGTAGAGCAGCCGGAAAAGGGAATTCACCAAGTTTTTAATCTCGCTATTGTCGGCTGCATTGCATACAATTTAACAGACAGTCCTCATTTTTTTCCAATAATTCCTTATTTTCTCTGTGAGGTCTTTATGTCCTGAGAGCCCATATGTTGCTATTGCAGGAGTTTCGGTGTCAAGGAAGTGACTTTTGCTCCTTCCCACCCCGTTCAGCGTGCAGTCTTTATCACCCATGGGGGCACCACCGGGACTCAAAAAAAAAGTCCACAGACATTTGTCCTGTCTTCAGTAACTTTCCTGCCTGTCAGCACTGCACTTCAGCAGGGCTGGCTGGGGGCAAGGTCCCGGCCAAGAAGTCTTATCGACCTGGTTGCCGTTTGCTTTTGCTCGGTCCTGGGGCCCCAAGGTGAACGTGGCCTCTCCTCGCTCGCGTAGGCTCTTAAATGTCTTTGAAAATAAAGTTTTCAGCTACACTTGGCATTTCTGATCTCACCGTTGGCTGCTGCCCAGCCTGCTCAAACGTAACATCGTTTGTGACATTGGCAGGAAGAAAGCTTTTACATAAGAGAATATAAATCAGTTTCCAAAGTGCTTTACCTGTCATAAACCATCTTTATGGGCAGCATTTAATCTAAACAGAATATCCCAAATGTCTGTGTCAATCAGAGGAGTTGTTTTTCTTAAATATTGCATGTTATAACATTCTTTTTGCTTTACATTTTATTACCTTATATCGGTATGGGGGAGCATTTAATGTTAAAGTTACCTCATGTTTGTCATTTCTTAACTTTCACAGTTTTAAGGGCCTTCTCAATTTAGTGATATTTAGAAGTAACTCCACTTAGATCAGCAGAGTCCCGTAACCGATGGTGGTGACACCTGAGATGGGCCCAAGCCCTAAAGCTGCCTGAGTGCCAGCAAATCTAGAGTTAAAACCAAGTTATTTCCATTCCCTTAAACATATTTAAACAAGTGCTATCAGGTGCCTGGAGATCTATTGTTAATCACAGCACTTTGCATTCCTAAAGTCCTTCCACAACCATCAATATTCACAGTTTTACATTTGAGGTAAATAGGCGGCTGGCCACTAGCTGTAATTTAGACGGGGTAAATGGACACAGATTTGGGAAGCAGAGGGTTGGACACAGTGCATCAGAGGCAAGATTACAAGTCCAACAGTTTCCTCATTAAAGCAGTCTGCTAATGCTAATACATTACTGAAATGTGCATGCCTGAAATCAATGACTGAAAATCAAAGCATTTCCTTCAAGGAAATGAAAGAAAAGTCCCAGGTGGTCCTGAGAATAATGTCAGATGAATAAGCTGATTTTTGCTGAAATTTGAGATTTGCACAGTGAGATAATTCAGGACACATACCTTCAAAGTTGGGACCATAAATGGATTCTCCTCCATCTCCTTTTCCGGCCACTATGTCTGTAGAGTAGATGAAAGCAGCAATCAGTCAGAATTCAGGTTTCTCACGGGCTTAACCAACGCGCTCCGGGAGAAGGATGCCCGTCAGAAGAAAGATGTTTAGGACAAGGAAAGATGAAAATAAGGCTGTGATATTACAGTGAGTTAAGGCTACTAGCTTACCTGAGGAAGAAGGTTTGGTGAAAGAGAAGTTCCTGTTGAAGTAGATTTCTGATGGGTGAGACACTACAGAAAACTGATGCATGTTTTTTTTTGGGGGGGGGGGTTGTTTGTTTGTTTTTTTAAGAGGGTTTAAAGAAACCTGTCTTTGTTACTTAAAGATTGGGGTACACTGGTTAGGTTAAGGTTAATCCTCTACAGTAGCAAGCTTATAATTTCAGGTTGCTTTTACAGACTACATAGATATCTGCATGGTTATTCATGGAAAGTAGAAAGTGTATCTCCAAAGCTGGAACTGAAAATGGAATTTAAGCGCTCGCCTTTGGAGCAGGCAAGACAAAGAAGGGTAAGACATACGCGCAGATAAGGCAGATGATAGGCTGGGAGGAAGTAACGAAGGAAATCTCTTCCGGCACACCTAACCTGGCTTCCCTGGGGAGGTCAGACAAGTTACACGATTAGTCATTTCTCACGTCTTTCTCCTCAGTACACAGTACCCAGCTCTAGGCGTAGTCCTGATGTTCAAACAACTTGCCAAAACATTTGGAGTGTCTCTGACGCTTGGCTAAGTGCCTCCATAAACTGAACTCTCTATAAAACAAACAGTATGTTTTCCTGTGCATACTGTTAGTGTTTTAATGTCTTCAGTTAGTTTCCTAATTACTTACCAAAGAACTTTATGAAAAGTGGTTTCGTGTTTTCAATTAGTTTCCTAAATACTTACCAAAGATCTTTTGAAAAAGTCTTGGATAATTAAAAAAAACAAACTATCCACACTTTTCCTATGATTAGAAAGTGAGGTGGCTAAAAGAGAAAATGTTTTTCATTTTTTATATATATTAATTTAGACCTTGTCCTGCAGAGATTAGCTACATCATGGAGTTTGGTTGTGTTTTCTTGGGTGAAGACCGTTACTCATGCAGATCATCCCATCCCACTTCTGCACTAATTCAGATATACTTAGGACATTTTGAAATGCACCTCCTCCTTGGATCCACCCGTTTTTTACGACTCGGTGAAAAACGGAGTTTTTGTAAGTGAGCTGGAGACCACTGGAAGACGATGTTATGCCCCCTGTGCACAACACACGGAAATTCTCACACGTTTTGGGACACGCATCAGAAAAGAGCTGCAAAATAAGAGAGAGGAAAAATACGTGAAGTTCATAACTGACGTCAGCTGGCCAGATTTCCGTTCCCCCTTTGTTGGCAAATTAAACCACAGCATTTGGCCTATTCGTTCTTTGCTTTCGCTTTTCTCCCCTGTAACATACCTCCAATAAAAGTGTCCCGATGGGCTGTTCCTGAATGGCTATATCCAAGTACACAAACACATGCTGTTTTAAAGCAGAAAAACAAATTCAGTGAAATAAAGGCCCGCTTTCAGTTTAATATTCACTATTCTAACTCAATTCAGAGTCTAGCTGCCCTGAGTGATTGGCCCCAGAAAATGTGCATGGGATAGTCAATACGGAATGATACAGTTTCTACTATTTTGTTTAAATAAACATGTCTCGCCTCGTTCTGGACAGAAATAATTCTTACAGTGGGTTGAAAGTGAAATACTAGGCAGGGCCTACTTCTTCGACTTGCATTTCTTTACACTGCTATTGTAGCCAGGACAATGCAGATAGGGATAAGTAAAACAACAGGAATACAGATCACCCCACCAAAATGGGCCTTTTTTGCTCTTTGCTATCCATTTTCAAATCTGACTGGAATCAATACAGTATCTTCTGTGTTATTCGCTTTGCCTGACATTTTTCTCTGCTCGTACTACTTTTCAGTGTTTGCAGCATCACACCTCAACACACCACGGCATCTCAGGATTTCTTAGCTGGGGGAGCAAAGCGGTTTGGGAACTGGGCTTTGGTACCCAGGTGGTTTGCGACTGCGGAGGAGGCGCCACTGGCAATGGGCTTTTGTTGGACTATTCACCCTGAGCGAGCTTGGACGTATCAGGCACGAGGGCCGGTGCTCGGCTGAAACACCCCGGCTGGGTCGCCCATTTCTCAGAGACATTGAGATGCTGCGCAAGGATTTGTGTAATCGGTGCAAATCAGTGCAAAGGTTGATTTTTGCGGTGGGGCCCCTGTAGAAGAGGTGTCTGATCTGCTCACGAATCAATTCCTGAATATGACAACTGTATTAAAACTCACTGGTAATTTATCCTTTTAAAATTAGGTCCCATCCCAGCCTTTCCCACAAAATCCCTTCCTTTTCCCTTGGGAAAGAGCATGAATGACCCCTTGCTTGAAAGAGGACTTTCTCACTCTTCTCATTCCTCCCCTGCTGTTCTCCATTTTCCCACTGGTTTCTGAAAAAAAAAATAGCATATTCTTTCGTATTTCTTGGGAAACTTGATCCTTTTCCCATAGGCGGCCAGGAAAATTGAACTTTCGTACCCTGTCCCAGCACTTTGTGGCTTCCGAGAGGAGCAACGTTTCCCCCAGCTCACGTCACCCTTTTCTGCACATCACAGGGGGAAAGAAACTAGAAATCACAACCACTGTGCTCACTCCTTTTCCTTCTTGCTGGATTTGCTCTTTTTTTCTCACCTGATACCATACAGCCCGTTAAAAACCTTACCCGTTTCTTGCACAGGAACAGTGTTACCTGCCTGGCTATTTTTCATGTATTTGGTGCAGAAGTCCTCTGTAATAGCTTGGTAAAGCGCCGGGGAGGTAAAATCGCGGTGGTCCCACTTGTGGTAGGCCCAGCGGAGCAGCTGCTGCTCGTCGCCCAGCAGCCGGCTGCCCACGAAGCACATCACTGGGGCCCGGTATGCCCACGTTTCCCCTCGCAGCTCCTGCGGGCAGCGGGGGAAAAAGTGAAACCTCCAGGAGTCACCTGCTCATTTAGTGTAGAAGCTATTCGTAGTCCTGCCCAAGGTGATGGAGCACCTTTTAAGTCGCTTAACATGTTTTCAGGGCTCTGTCTGTCCTTGGGGATTTGGGTGAAGTTCTTTTTTCCCCCTCTTCAGCTGCTGTGCAGATACCATTGGCGTCGCCGGGGCTGGGGGAAATGGGCTACAGCACCTTGTGCCGCTCGTGCCTGGGGCTTAGCCAATGTGGCAGCGAAACGCGGCTACAGAAATGCCCCTTCTGCCCCCGTCGCAGCCTCAGCAGCGCGAGGAGCTTCGGATGAGGAAGGTGGCGGCAGCGCGGCCTGACAGGTCTGACTGGGATGGTGATTTTTGGGGCACACATCAAAAACTGCAACACAAGGAACTCACGAGCCAACTTCCGCTCTTGATTATAGAAATGTAGCTTTCTAATAATTTGAACAGTAAAAGTGCCCGGAGACCCGCATCCCATCTCAAGGGTCTCTGAGGACATGAAAACGAACCGCGATGGAAAAGAGCACCTCCGAAATGTGCTGGTGGCGTTGAGCTGCAAAGGGCTGCAGCCTGGGGGGGGGCGAGACGGGTGTCCGAAACAGCCTCAGTAAATGAGAGCGTTACCTTCTTTTTCTCCTGTAAATATTCATGCCAGGCAAATTCAAACAGAGGACGTACTACGGGGTCTGCAAACTTGCTGGGAAACTTCAGCTTCAGAGCCTAGATTTTCAAGGAGAGAGAAAAAAAAAACTTGCTTACAAGCAGTTCAATCCCCCCCCAACCCATCCTATCACTGCTTGTATCTCCCTAATTAGCTGCAGTCCAAGCCACGTTTTAATCCAGGTATTGCATTTCACTCCTCGTGCCTTTGGCATAATTCCCGGCACTTGCAGAAGTACACACAAGCGGGTCTAAATACTTAGTGTTAAATGTAATTAATGTCTTTTTTTTTTTTTTTGGTATTTAATATGAATGTCTGCTTTACAGACAGTATTGAATAATACCGGCACCACCACCACCACCACCACCACCATCCCCAATACGAGACAGATGTAAAGAGCAAAACGCCCAGAGACGTCTCTGCGCTTCACCGGCTGCGTTTGAGGTCGCGGGGGTCGCCGGCGGCCGCCGCCCGGGCAGAGGGGCCGGGGCCGGGAACAAGACCGGGCTCAGCCGAGGTCGCGGAGCAAAAGCCCTCGGGCGCCGCTGCTGGTGCAGCCGGGGGCCGCGGCCGCGGGGGCTCCTCGCCCCCCGCCGGGCTGCGCCCCGACCCCCGCCGCTGCCTCGCCGCTCCGGTGAGGGGCGCCCAGCCCCGACCCTCGGCGTTTGCCCCGCCGCGGCCGCGCTACCTCCGCCGTGCCCTTGGCCGCGTGGAAAGCCGGGGCGCGGAGCAGCCCCACCACCTCCAGCCGCCGCGGCGCCCGGGGGGCCATGGCCCGCCGCCCCCGCCGCCCCCAGCGCTGCGGCGGCGGCTCCGGCTCCGGCTGCAGCTCGGGCTGCGGCTGCGGCTCCGGCTCGGGCTGCGGCTCGGGCTGCGGCGGCGGCTCGGGCTGCGGCGCGTCCCCGCGGCCGCCGCTCCATGGTAACGCGGGGCGCCGCGCTCGGGCAGGGCACCGAGCCGTCCGCGAAATACCCTGCGTTTGGGTTTTTTTGTTTTTTTTTTCTTTTTTTTCCTTCTCACCGCAAGCGCCCCCGGCGGGATCCCCGGTCGATCCCCGGCGACACGGACGCCGTCGCTTAAGGAAATTAAGTGAGACCTGTGTTTGGCCGGGCGAAGCGGGGCAACTTCTTTGCCGAGTCGCGCCGCAGCATGCACCCCCCCCCCCGCCCCCCGGTAAATGCTTTAGCACTTCCCGAGCCCCTCATGTCGGTATTTTTCAGCCGTACGGAAAGTAAAGAAATTCTGTTAGTTCCGTTTTCCTCCCAAGCAAAGAGAAGCAGGTTACACAAAAAGCCTGTGAGGGAGCAGGGAGCTGAGCCCAGGTCTTTCAGGATCTTCTCACTAATGGCCTAAGTCCGGAATCGCTTAAAAGAAATAGTCCAAGGATGAAGATCCTGTTTTTAACAATGGCTGATAGCGTACACCAAGCAAAAAGCCTAGGAATAAGCTGGCATAATACCGACACTTTCCCGTTACTCTCCCAGCCTCTGGTGACCTGCTGCTCAGCGATTTTCTGGTATCTTTGTGTTTAATTCCCCTTGGTGGATCTTGTCCCTGTGAATGTATCTGCTTTTTGAACAAATGTAAAAATCTGGCAGCCACAAAATCCTGTGGCAATGAGAGCCACAGCTTAACCACACACTCTGTAAAGAAGTGTCTCCTTTTACATGGAAATGCCTAGCTATTAACGTATTCAACATGCCCCGCTGTTGCGTGGTGAGACATCATCCCCTTTGACAGAGTGGGAACAGCAGTACTGACAAAGCGATTATGGCATGGTCGCAGCTATAGCAACACGGCTTTCTACCTCTACAGCAAATTTTCTCACGTTCCACTAAAATGTCACTCACAAAAGCAGTTTTGTGAGACAACTATAGATTCAGCAAGGGTCTCTGCCTGTGTCAGCAGGCGATCACTTCTCCTTCAGTCCCTGAGCAGTGTGAGTTGTAGAAGACATTTGTGTTAGAAATGACAAAATTTAATTTTATGTAATGTCAAAACAAACAATTGAGTAGTTTCAAAGCAAGCTAATTGAGCATTTAATCAAAGGTATACAAATTTGCATAGCTTTTCGTGACATCATGGAACGAATCTTGATGTCCCCAGGAAAAATACATCTTTAACATGTCAAAATTCTGTTGCAGATAAGACACTTGCAATTTTCCTGCATGTGTGCAGAACAGACCAATGTTAAACTACTTACATTCATGTCTTGTCTTAATAACCACATGCACTTTTTGGGGAATAGTATATCTAAATGACTTTATAAAATGCTAAATTTGTACATAACCACACAGTCAAATCCAAAAAAGCCTATGGCTTCTCAGCCATAGATATTTATGAACTGCCTGTGCCTGTAGAAAATTGCAACTGATAAAGAAATCACGAATTGCAGAAGGGCCCCCCACACCGCCCTGAAGCTTCTCTGGTCTATGTACGGCTTAGCTGCCTGTCACAGCTCGCTCGGGTTCTGCTTTCATGGCTGTTTGGTCAGAATCTGCAGCAGTCTTTGCCCTTGCTGCTCTTGGCACACGCGGGCAAGATCTGAGGGGCTCCGTCCTCACAGTACCCGAAATTAAACAGGTTATTGCATTCAGAAGGTTTAACTAACACAGCGACTCACTTGCCTAAAAGACCTTAGTGCAAGATTTTAGTTTTTTTCATTTTATGATTTCATCCTGCTGAAAGAATACAAAAAGATCGAGGGAGATGGAACACRTTGGACAGTTTGACAGCGCCGGTATTTGGAAGGCAGTTTTAGGTCTCTCTCTTCACTTCTCGCTGGTATAGCTGTTTGCTTTTTTACACTATACCTAACCGAATAGAGACTATGTGAACAGTTTGGGCCCAAGAAGTAATGCTGATGAAGAGGGGGAAGCGATGGCCAGCTGCTGAGGGCGGCAGCCTCAGTCATTAAAATGTACAGTGACAACTGTTGCTCTTAGCAGATCCCCACCAAAGATGTTGTTAGATCAATTTAGTTAATCTGATGCAAATTTTCATACATTAAAGGTGTGCTTGTTTTCTAGCGATGACACAATTTATCTTTCAAAGCTGTATCTCTGTGTTTGCTAAATTACGTCATGCAATAAAAGCAGGCAACATAGTAAAAAGGGCTTCAGAAAGCTTTCTGCCAGGTGGGCACTTCTTTTGGTTTGGAAGTTAAACTTGTGCCTGCAAACTGTGGCCCAGTGCCACAGATGAAGTTATTGACTGCCTTTTTCTTTCATTTTTCCTTTTTTTTTTTTTTTAAACTTGTATTTAGATGTGACAAATACGACCTTAGTGTGAAGCCCTGACTTGAAGCTTGGGGAAAGCATCCTGAAGTCATTTTTGCTGTGCTCTCTATTTTCATTGCATGACATAGTTTAGTACAGAGATAAAGCTATGGAAAACAAACCATGTCTTTAGTAGAAAAAAATTGCCCTTTTAACATATTAAAATCCTCTTATGGACAAGGCAGTGTTAATTTAGACACACACATATCGGATGGCTGAGAACAAGTCTAGGCTTGACTTGAGCTAACCACGAGAAGCCACCGTGTTTAACTACAGCTGCTTTTTCTCTACCGTGGTTAAACATTCAAAGAGAAAGCTGTCTCCTTCCTCCTCCGTAGAGCAAGTGTGACTGCTGCGCAGTGACCGTGGCCTCTGCATGCTGTGACAGCCACAACCTGATTTTAGTAGCAAGACCATACGGCCTCTGCTATAGCCAAAAATTTCTCTAGCAGCCTTACGTAAATTCAAATTGAGAAGCAACATACCCAGAGTGGAATATGAAAATAAGTAACACTGCAGAAAATACTCTTTTAGGTACCTATTTTTCCTCTATGCCCACATATTTTTAGCTTGAAACAGATTAATACAACTGAAGTTTATTAGGCCTTTTAAAATGCCTCATTCCTCCCTTTTGCATTGTAAAGCATAAATATTAAAACCATAGCAATCAACTGCATATTTTTTTTCAAAAATACACTGATGTGTATAGTTCCCAGTTGTGCTTAGATTTACACACAAGTTCTGTTCCCAAAATTTGATTCTGTACATGCATATGTCTGGCTCCTGTTATTCCATTTTCTAAAAAAACCCCAAACATATATATATACATATTTAGCTGTTCTTATTGTTTACAGAAAATTTCTATTATTAATTACAGATAATTTTCATTTCTATGGAAATTCTTACTGCCATGGGGGGCAAGAAAGGGAATTAATGACAAACATGCTGCTTTTTCTCCTCCTCCTTTTAA
>NW_020449797.1:719720-734471 GCF_003343035.1 Apteryx rowi
AAAAAAAAAAAAAAAAAAAGCACCAAACAAGCATAATATCATTAGCTGTACAGGACTGTTTTCTGAAAATTTATGATGGGCTTTTTCTTTAAAAAGAACAAACCAACAGCCACAGATAACTTGCTGTTTCTATCCATTCTTTTTTTCTCTCCTCTTTTTTCACATCACTTTGTAATTCAGATACATTAAAATCTATTTCAACAGGTTGCCAATTATCAAAAGTATTAAATATCAAAATATTAAGCTGGATGACTAGATTGGTTCATGCCCTTTCTGCTACCTGTTTGAGACAACATGATGTTGCTTCCATGCTTATTCATAGTGTTTTAATAAGCATAAATGGTTTACCAGTGTGCAGAGTTACACAGGAAGTTTGCTCATACAGCTGTCTGCTAGCTCGGCTACGGTAGACACACTGTGCAGTATTAATTTTTGAAAGAGTGAAGATTACAGTGAAGGAAAGTACGGGAAGTACAAGATGATGTACAGTAAATTTAAAAGATGACAATGAAACCCTTTCAGAGGTAGTGCAACTGGCTTTCTTGGAAACATGATGTTCTTTGAAGAGCGCACACATGTGCCCCGACACATGAGACAAGAAAGTTTTCTCAGAGGGGTTTGCTCTCACCAAAACTCTCCACCTGCTGCATCTGCTGCCATTTCAGTTCCTTTCAGTCCAAAATAGCACCTCAAAGAAACTGAGAAAGAGAACAGAAAGGCAGATTGGATTAATTAAAAAAAGTGATTTGAGAGGGAGCCCCCACATGAAGCTACTCTGGCAGGATAGCTGCGCGGCATCACTCAGCGATGTTATGGTGGAGGCGTTCAGGGTCCCATTAGTCAAATAACAGCGGCAGCATCACCCTGCTAAAAGCTGGGTAAGGAATAATGTCGTGCTCATCAAAGATGCAGACGCCAAGCAACCTCACAGCAAGTATCTAGAGAGGAAACACTGCACAGCTCTTCTGCTGAAGCTGCTGAACCACAACCACACACGCTCTGACAACTGGCGGCCGGGCCACCACTGCTGTTTCGGCCCAGGTCCTTGGGTGGCCAGAAGTATCTGACAGACACTGTGCAGGGAAAATGCAACTGTGACATCTCCCAGCAGTACAAGCAAGCAACATAGGGGACTTCAGAAAAGGTCTTCCTCACATCAGGGAATGAGAAAAGATTCAGCTCACAAAACAAGGAAGACTTATATAAGATGAGCCTTCTAGGTGGAAGGTGGAACTGGCACAACTTTATCAAGAAATGTAAAGCAAACCCAAAGGGAAACCTGGTTTTGAAGGTGGCAGTATAGTAATGGGGTGATCCACAACAACCTGAAATTCCCCCACTGACTAATGTAACACCCGCAGTCATGCTACCTTAAGGGTAAGGGTAAGGAGGATCAAGAGGGTTTCAAGGGGAGACCCATGAATACATTTGAGAATCAGTCCTGTTCAGGATTGTACAGAGAGTGGGCTACAATTATGAGTGTTAGAAAAACTTGCAGGACAGAGACTGGCAACAGTCGCTAATTAAAGTACAACTGCAGCCTGCTATTCCAAAAATACTTTCAGT
The DNA here is from genome assembly GCF_003343035.1 of Apteryx rowi. Taxonomy (NCBI): domain Eukaryota; kingdom Metazoa; phylum Chordata; class Aves; order Apterygiformes; family Apterygidae; genus Apteryx; species Apteryx rowi. The sequence goes on from NW_020449797.1 coordinate 721,287, forward strand.
TAGAGAGGATTAAAATATTAGCCAGAAATGAGCAGTAAGCATACCAAAGTGAGATGCTGGTTCACCTAGAGTATGTCTGGATGTTTTCTTACATTAGGAAGAACTGCTTGGGCCAGAGATGAACAGTAGCCTGTCCGTTGTGAAAAACCATTCACCATCCACAATCTTTTATGGAGGATCTGAAAAGTGGGATGAAGCACATGGGACTGCAGGTCTGGGAGAAGCAGGCTCTTTGATGCCCTAATGAATAGATAAAGGAGGTCCTGAAGCCACAGATGAAGAAAGTAGAGAATTACCAGTTCTCTCTCCCCTCCTTGAAGAAAACCTGCAAAAGCAGAGAAATTAGGGAAAAGCCTACACAGCAGGACATCTGACCATGGGAAGATAAGAAGAGGCACCCCTGACACCCAGAGTGTGTGGCGCGCCTTCTTCACAAACCAGTGTACTTCTAGCTGCTCCCAAGTGAGACTCAGCTTCTCTTGGGTCTGGCCTTACAGCCTCAGTGAGTCACTCTGCTAGAGAAATGCAAGATGAGGGGCGATGGAAAGTGTACCAGGCTGGTGCACTCACATGATCACTGCAAATGGGTAGGAACCTCTAGAGACACTTCCCATACTTGCTTTCATATAAGATGAGGTGAGAAAAGACTAAGAGCCCCCCAGTGCAGTAAGTTGGGTCTCAGCAAATGCCTCTCATGAACTTGAGATCATGACGACTAATAGGTTAGACAGGAACAGTAAAACAAGTGTTTTGCAAATAAAGAGATGCAAACCAATCTCTTTCCCAAACCATTGGCAAGATAGATGCCAGAGTCAACACCCCTAACTTTAACCTGTGAATATACATCCACTTTGAAAAAGTCCACCATGAGATAGTCATCTCCATGGGCAGTAAGGTAATTGCTGTAAAACCCCCAGCACCTGCTGTTTATAGTCCCTCCGAGCCCCAGAGAAAGCACAAAACGAGTGTAATGAAATACTTGCAAAATAACACATGCTACAATGAAGATTTTCCTATAGGCAGGATGCTTTGCTTCCACAGCTCCAACAAAATACGCCAATATTCATTTGTCAAAAGGGGATGCTAAACTGTAAGGCCCACAGATCTGATCCACTGTGACAATTCCTCAGCTTCTGCATGAGAACGTGCACAAAGAACAATATACTCTTTTGAACTTTAGGTTGTTGAGGCCAAAAAAAGTTATTTAGAGACAAACCGTGAATATAATGGCAAACAGAATAAATACCTAAACAATAGTCAAATACTTACTCACCACAGTGTGTGGTTACCCCACCCCTCAGGAATTTATTTAAGCTTTTACCTGGAGAATCAGCCAAAATCTTCAGAAAAAGCCAGTACTTCGTAAACTTGCATTTGGAAGGAAAAAAAAAAGTATTTTTTTTTTTTAAAGAATTCAAGTTTACTGAGTAACTTACACATGGAAAGCATACAATTGTGCTAATTGCTCACAAAAATGGACCTTTATATAGTCTATGTATTTTCCTATGCTTAGGTCCAAAACCCTAATCTCATTTTAACACAGTAAGCAATGAGATGGATTTGCTAAGATTATTCTATGTGAGGAAATGAGAAGTTATAAGGTGTTTACTCACCTAAGGGTAAAGATATTTAGAGAGTTGCTTTGAAGCACAGTTTTAAAGGCATGCAAGGCATGCTTTTTTGTTGTTGTTAAATAGTTCTTAGTGGCAGCTAGAATAAAAAGCAAAGATGAAGGGGCTTCCTTTCAAATTCAGAACAATCATAGGCTTTAGTTGTAGCCCTAAAAAATGCACACAAGGAACAGGGATTTATTTTCATCTTCAACAGAAATTTATTCACTACAAAGAAAGCAATGGTGTCAAAAAAAGCGCAATGTTTACAGTATGAGAAACATGTTTCTCATTTCTCAAGTGCAAGCTAAAATGCGTGCTGACAGCTTAAGCAATGCAGAGTGCAAGATTAGTCACTGTTGTGCTATTCACAGAAGTAATTCTCCTCACTGCTCATTAGGTAATTTGATAGAATAAGAGTGTTAGAAAAATTGAAAAACAAAACATCTTTTTTGGTTATGGGAAAGCAGCTAGCAATCACTACATGACTGTGGCTCAAACCAAACTGTAGCATTATACTTATCCTAAAGGGAAAACTTCACAATGAACAAATTAAAGCTCGAAAAAGAGAAAAGTAACAGTTAATTTACTTAGAATTTAGCTTAGTCTTAGAATTTAACTTAAGATGTAACCAGCTTTTAACCATTTCAGGATTCACACATTAAGATTATGGCAGAGAAGGAACTCTGTGTAAGCTCCTGTAAACTTATGATAAGACAGTATTTATGGTTCCACATTACAGTATTTTAGATGAAACCAAAATTGTTAGGATGTAACAGTTTATTGTAATCTTAAGTATTTATACAGTTAATCAGCACGATTTTTGTGGACATTATAGGGAGTTTCACTATTTTTCATTTGTTCTTGCAGCATCAAAGCTTCAAGCTTCTGAAATACAACAGCAGAACATGCTGGCTCTCTTTGGTGGCACAGAGTGCGCAAACAGTATTTCTCCATTCCGAGAGGGAAAGGTGAAAAGCCAAACTGCAGTTTTGCTGTGGGAGGTCATTTTTTGTATTGATTTATTCCCACTGCCTACCCTTCATCACTGATTTATATAAAAACTGATTTAGTACTTTGAAAAAAACCTGACACCCCCAAATTCCAGCAGCACAGCTTCAGGCACCAGCTAGATACTTTGTATTTTGATGTTGAACAGCATCCAGAATTTGGATTCCCCAGACACTGGGGACAGACACTGATGTACTGGAATGAGCGGAGCAGAAGGCCACGGAGATGATTAGAGAGCTGGACCAGATTATGTACAAAGAAAGGCTGAGAGAGCTGGGTCTGCCTTCAGAGAAGGCTTTGGGAAGATCTTACTGTTGCCTTCAACTATTTAAGGGGAGGCCGTACAGAAGACAGAGCCAGACATTTCTTGCAAGTGTAGTGATAGGATGGGGGGCACTGGATACAGACTGGAACATGGGAAATTCCAATTAGCTATAAAGGAAACATTTTTCACCTTGAATATGGTCAAATACTGGCCCAGGTGGCCTAGAGAGGTTGTGTAGCACCACCCTTTGAGATGTTTAAAACTCAGCTGCACAACAACCTGATCTAGCTGGACATGCTTTGAGCAAGGTGATACTTCCAGAGGTCATCTGGTCTCTCTTCCACCCTAAATCATTCTATGAATTTTTTTGCCAGTGACACACTCTGGTCAGTCATAAGCCAAGAACATACAAAGGTTTTTTGTTTTGTTTTTTAAATTCATCTGCTAATTCCTTAATTTTTACATTTTTCATTTGTTAAAACCAGAAATATACCCCAATATCAATGTAAATCACGAATATGACATTTCAAAACTTAAGTGAGAATTGTGTACATTGCTTTAAGTACCAATGGCAATTTATCTGGATTTTAACACACTAGTACATTAAGTGAGATGTGATCAGTAGCCGAACTTGAAGCTGCAGAGTATATACTCCGTTATGGCATTGTATTAAGATATCAGCTCTTTTTTGTAAGCAGTCAGTCACTGAAAACAAACTGTACACATCTAATCTAGTCAACCAAAATAGCTGTACAACTTTAACATGATATGCCCCATTTATATAGCTCATTACACTTTGAAGCGACTCCATTATTAAATCTCCACAATAACAATTACAAGCTTTTACATATATTAAAAGTAACACTGCAGCCTGCTCTCAAAAGTACAAAAAATAACGCTTTAATTATAAACTAGCTCCTAAGCTCAGACTGAGCCTTGTCAGGAAAGATATTTTGTACTTCCATATACAGTGCCTTCCACATCAAAAGCTCTTCAAAGTGCTTGGCAGAATGCATGAACATTATCCCCACCCCCTTGATGAGGAAACTAAGGCACAGAGGTCAAGTGACTTGCCCACAGTCACCCAGTGAGTGAGCGGTAGAATTAACAGAACACAATTTGGGTTTTTAAGTTGTCCAGTCTAACCACCACATCTCTTTACCTCTATACTAAGCGCAATGGTTTAAACATTTCTCTAAGGAGCAAAACTCTTACAGCATACAGTATATAGAAGGGGCAAACCAGAGCCAGTCAAAGGCTACAAAGATTCCAACCAAAAGCATAAACAAATTTGGTATTCAATAAATCAAAATGCACTTAAGGGAATGGTCACACTGGAAATAACACATTAACCTGGAGAGAGAAAGCTTATTAAACATAAGACATAATGGTGTTATCTTTGCAAAAAATACTGATTATCTGAGGCCTGACTGTAGTTCAGGTAACGCCAACTCCATCAGATAAGTCATGCTTCCTCATCAGCAGATATCCTACACACTGTTTTCAAGTGGCAAGGTACACTTCCCTGGAGATGCACACTGAAATGCAGTAAGGGGCCAAATATCTGTTCAGTAGACCCAAATTTGTATGAGGCACAAAAAAAGGCATTAATCACTTGTGAGTGGAGAAATACCAATCAGGAATAATAAAAGTCTAAAATAAATAAGATTAAGAAAATTGAATGCCACCCATCAAAAAAAAAAAAATCACCAAGAAATGCATCTACAAATAGATTATGCTGTACAAAAGGAAGTGTGATATGTGTAATCACTGCTTGGATGAGAAGTGTGCTATAGCCTAGCTCTCTGACGGCAAATAAGCATTTCAAAAAGTCTGGTCTTGAATAGGATGCTCATGAGATGACTCATTTACTGACAGCAATTGCTGATGGGATTCAGGAACACGTACATTTTGGTTCTGTTCATCACTGATTTGATGGGAAGGGACTGTATCTTGGCTAGAGTGAGATTGTTGACTTGATTCCCGAGTCAGCTGCATGTGCTGAGCTGGATGTTAAGATCATGCTAAGTGGATTTCTTCGTTTTGTCCTTGATGAGCATGGAGATGTTCTAGTGCTTCCTTGGAAAGAGTGATAACATGCATTTGTTCAGGCTGGGCAGTCTCAATGTGGTTTGCCATCATATTGATACTTTGGATTTGTTCTGCTTGATCCTGCTGAGCTGAAAGCAACAAGTTCTGCAACTGCTGTGGTGGCTGAGCAAGCAGTGAGAGATTAGCAGTGTGCTCTGTTGTCATATTTGGGGCATTTTCTGCAGTAACAATACTAATACCTTGATTATGACTAGGCATGAAGTTTATATTATGCACTGCATCCGTAACCAGTAGCTGAATTTCCTGCCCTCCAGAGGTGGAAAGTTGATACTGCTGCAGCTGAAGAATGTTTCTCACCTCTTCTGAATTAGTGTTGCTGCTTAGAGCACTGCTGGCCTCCTGAAACTGCTTCTCCTTGCTGTGAATTTTCAAATGAGACTTCAGATTGTCGAGACGGGCAAACTGCAAACTACATTCTGGGCAGGAGAAAGGCTTTTTGCCTGTATGTAAGATACAGTGTCTTCTTTTAGCACTGGAATCAGAGAAGGATTTTCCGCATATACCACAAGAATATGGCTTTTCTCCCCTGCAAAAGAATATATTTGACCTCATTAAAATATTCGCTTTGAAAGTGTTGCTTTTGGCAACTTATTACACAATGAAAGACTTAAATGTTTATTTTCCTATATCATAAGCACTTAAAAATGGACACATTAAAAATGTTTTCTATTTGATTTTCTAAATATTTCTGTCTATTTGATGTTCAAGAATTGCACGATATTTTCATTAGTATGTGCTCAAGAGCTACAAAGATAACAGAATTGCCTCCCTGTGGTAATACTGAAAGTACAAATTCTATGCTGCTAGATCTTGACATGAGAAAATGGACAAAAACGGTCAAAAATGTGATAACACAAAAACTTACTTTACACAACTATAAGCACTGACTATTTTAAGAACGTTAGGATTTTAAAATCAGCTAGGATTTTAAAACAGAAAAAAGCTGACATAAGTCTACATCTTAATTTGATGTCTGTCTCTATAGGACAAGGCATTTTACCAGAAACATTTTCTTTTATGTAAGACTTACAACAGTACTTCAGTGATTTCAAATATGACATGACTTTGTACAATACGTCAGGTTGACATGGGTAAAATTTAACTAATGAAGTTAAAAAGACACAATAGACTACAGGAAAACTCTCCAATAACTTTTTTACACCATGGCTGATCTTCTGCTGTCAAACAAAAGCTCATAGTAAAATTTTCTCTTAAATAATATAGAGGTAAGTATATTGTCATTAATGAACAGATACAATACACAAAAAGAGAAGAATCTTATAACGTGTTGACACGCTAATACTTAATGCTGCAATACTTTCCTCTACTAACAAGGGTATTTTTTAAAATATGTAAGAACACCATGAACATATAAAAGTTATGTTCAATAAACTCTTTAAATTTTTTTTATCAGTTCCAATATACTAAACAAAAATAGATTAAACAAAAATGTCAGTCAATCCACCTATAATGGTAACAAGCCTTGACCATCCTATAACTGAACAACCACCACATTAATATATCAGAATAGAAGTTACATACTCTACCTGTGAATTCTAATGTGAGTCTGAAGAGAACTTTTAGCTGTGAATGATTTGCCACAAATTTCACAAGTGAATGGCTTCTCACCTGACAAAAAGAAGTTTGACATTGCTTGTTATATAGCACTTTTCATCAATATATTTAAAAACATTTTACAGAGAAGGATAATTATGCCTAGAATCATCATCTTTTGAATCTCAGACCTGTATTCTATCCATAAAAACATGTTATGCCTCTCATGCTTAAATCTCTGTACACAGCAGCAAGTGTAAATGCCAGTCAAATCCTCATGTTTCTGTCATGGGTCAATATGAGTATCTGAAATTGAAGGAAGTCACTAGTTAAATGAAGCTATAAAATTTTAAAGGCACATTTCTGATGACTGTCCCCTTGGGAGATCAAGAATTAGGTGATCCAAGCCCTCGGAGCAATAAAAGACATGCCTGTGACACAGGTGCAGATGCCTCAAGCTGGCTGCACACGGAACAGACAAGTTTGAGAAGGCCTGACCCTGAACTAGTAGACATTAATGCCAGGCTCATGTTCAGCACCATGCAGATGAGTGGGCCCATACTTCCAGACCTGAAAAGTGAATATCTTAAGAGGCCGGCTAGCTTCCTGTAAGGCTCCATCCTAGGCCTATGATATCCTGTGCATAATGAGGAAACACCAGTGTGGTAAAAATTAGCTTACGGTGGGTTATCAGAAGTTGGATAAATTGGGTTTTTACTACATTCTTGTGCCTGAGTAGAAGAAGAGTGACTACATTAAACAAAAAGGTACACAATAAATAAATATGCAATAAAAAAGGTACTACAGACTAAAAAAAACTGACAAAGTCTAAGTCACAGCATAACATTTTTCCTGTTGTATTCAGTGTCTTTAAGACACTAGATATGGGAATCCAGATCACCACTGTGGTAATTCACACTGTTCAAGCACATCGAAACTAATGGAGGATGAGGCAGTAGCCAATTTCCAGGGAAGTTTCACATTTAGTATAGAATTGCAATGCTGATCAGTTTTCATATGGCTTTGGGGGACTAGGAGAAAGTACCAGAGAATCATAGAAAAATCTGTTGAAAGGGACCTCTGGAGGTCATCCAGTCCAGCCTCCTGTTGAAAACAGAGCTAACTTCAAACCTAGATTGTATTCTCATGACACACCACGTTACAGAACAGTTGCCAAAGCAGGACAGTACCATCAATGTCAAGATCCCAACCCCAAATCCTCAGAACTTTATTTCTGAAGGTTTTGAGAAGGGACTGATCAAATGGTATTTCTGCATTGACAATACTGCTACCTGGATTGTCTTTTCTGGAAGCAAGATACATTGTAACTCTGTTTCTGCTAGAACCCATCTTAGTCATCTGTTTTTGCAACTTACCTTGCTACTACACTTCCTCCTCTCACTTGCTACCACACTCACTTCCCACTATGTTTATAGAACTGTACCAGCTTCAGATACAGAACTACTGTGTGCGCGTGTCAAGGTACACTATGTTGTCCTGAACAGAAAATGCAATATTCACAAGTATTGAAAGTAAATGCTATCCTGAATAAATCAAAAACTCCCCAAATCACAACAAGTTCTGACCCTATATCCTAGGGACTTTAAAGAAAATCATAAAAGCAAATATTGAAAAGTGTCATGTTCAGCTATGTTATTTCCTCTAAGAAAGGAAAGGACATGAATAAGATACGCAGCTTGATTTTGTGTATACTTTACTACAACCGAGTGCAACGTAATTAAGAATAATTTGCTTTTGGGAGGAAACAATTGCCACTGTTTATACCTACTCTAAAACAAAAAGTTATTTAGAAATCTCTTGCAAATTTACCATTCAAAGAAAACTGCTTTAAGATGCCTATGCTTAGTCATTATGACAGTGTAGATCAAATTTTTATTCCTGTTACCTAGCCACTCAAGTTTCACTTTGCCCCAAGTCTTTTAAAACACCCTTGCCTTAAATCATCTCTCCGAGCCCACCTCCTGCCAACATCTGGTTTATTACAGCATAATAAAAAGGAAAACCAAAACAGTTATTTTCAGGTCAATATTGCTGTTATAAGCATCCATCCCTCACAGACAGGAGTGCCTAAATCATTTAGGACATATACTTTCTCTAACTACTTAGTTCACTTCACGCCCAATACATGCTGGATGTGGCTCTCCTGATGAACTGAATTCCCAGTCCAGATTTTTATCACAGGAGAGCTAATTGGCATTTTCTGCTGAAGACTTTCTAACAACAGAAAAAAACAGCTCTTCCTATAATACACCTTGCTTGTGGGATGTTTTAATATGAGCTTTTTTGTGCTCATTATGTATTCTTGATGTCAAACCTCTTCACTAGAAATATACATATCGCTATATACACGTATAGCAGAAGCCCACCCCCCAAAGATGAGGGTCACGCCCAACATATTGTTTTGTCTGTGTTATTTCAAGGAAAAAAAATAATAAGAAAAAAGCCACAACTGACTATTACCTGTATGCGTTCTTAGATGTTTCTTTAACTGAGCTGCATCCATGAATTTGCGACGACACTGGTTACATTCCGGCAATGAATGGCCTTGTCGCAATAATAAAAAAAGTGTCAGTGCATAAGTGATCCCCTGTATCTCTTCAGTGATCTTTGTTATAGCACTTTCCTGTAAAATAACCACTTTGATATAATATAGAAAGAAAACAAAAAGGTGATTCACTCTCTCCTCCCTATCTAAACTAGCAGAATTACTCAAACCCATTTCCCTATTTAATCTTATTAAGGGAAGAGAGAGTACTGACTCTTGCTCACCCCCAAACCCACTTGCTTTTGAAGCTTTGTAAATTCTTAATTTTTCCACCATTTCCTGTGTGTATAATCTAACCTCTATCTTTCTAGAACAGAAGTGAGCAGGACACTTCTCACAGCTTGTTTGGTATTGCTAGTCCAAAATAGTGGAAAATTACGAGGCAATTCGCACAAAAGGCAGTGGACATAATTGTTGTATAAAACTCCTAGCTTATATGTAAAACAGAGAGCAGGACTAAAATAATCAAGTTGTTTTTCAAATACGGTGTAATTAATATGTCATCATCAGATAAGTCCTTTTCAGTTTACTATCTTTCTAAACATTCTTTATTTTAAACACTGTTCAGCGTTTTCCCCGCTATTCATTGTTACATCAAGATACCACAGATCAGGGTAACAGAGTCCTAAGTATATCAGTGAAGAACATTCATAGCCTTAGTCAATCTTTACAAAGACAAATCAACCCAGATGATCAGCCAGCTCTACAATCCAAGCTCCTTATACCTGTATGTACTCGATAATGACTCTTGAGCTGTCTCTTTTGGCTGAAGTATTTCCCGCACTGATCGCATGTAAAAGCCTTCTGCCCTGTAAAGAAAATCACTTATTATAATACAAGCCACATCCAAAATGAGCATGAAAATCAGCACACATGAGAGAGATCATTAATACCGCTTTTCAGAAATGCACATATTTGGGGGACAGAGATTACATTTGCCTTGGAATATTTACCCGTATGTAGGCTCATATGCTCCAGAAGAGAATGTTTTGTTGTTAGAGCCTTACTGCAGACTGTGCACGTGTACGGCCGTTCTCCAGTGTGCATCCGCTCATGAACTTGAAGAGAGTGCTTCTGGGAAAAGCCTTTGCCACATTCACTGCACTTAAAAGGGCGCTCCCCTAAAAGCACAAGATTTACAAATGTAAATGTCAGTGCATTATTTCTCAGCAGATATTCTAAGCTGATAGTGAGATGCATTGCAACGCATTACATATTAAAAACTGACCTCTGAGTAGTGATAAGGAGAATTAAAAGAAAGAGACAAGCTTCAGGTAGCAATAAAATAATTATTTAAATATTGTCATATAATTCAATGTTTTAATAGATAAATGCTTAACTAAACTGCAATCAAGGTAAAATGTAGAAAGGCTAGGAGGCCTGGCAGCAAGAAGAAAACAGTGAACATGGTCTCAGAGACCCACCATCCCCAATTTGTCTCCAGCAAGAATTGTCCAAAACAGCACACTGATCCAACAGTCCACACTTAAAACAACTGGTTTGCATTTAGCAATAAGTCACTAAGTCAAAAGAAGCAGTCTCTTAATGCCTACCTGTATGACTTCTTTGATGAATAGCTAAAAAGTGATTATATTTAAATACTTTGCCACAGTCTTTACAGCGAGCTTCAGAACCTGTACGTTTTTTTTTCCCATCAGTTCTCTTTGCCAGTCCTTTTTCATCCTCATCACCAAGAAGTTTGTAATCTTTTAGCTTGACTGATCTCTTTATTCTGCGTTTGCTGTATCGGCTCTGAGTGCTCTGCATTCCTTGAGATTTGGGATCAAAATTCTCATCTTTCTCAGCTGACAGATCCACGGCATCTTCCGAGCTGCAAGCACGTTCAGTTTCTTCTGCATCTTTTCTCACGGGAGCCTGTTCACTGACAACTATTTCTTCTGCTGTAATGTCTTTTTTCATAAAATTCTGTTTATTTTGCATGGAATTATTCTCTCTCAGTTGCACATCTTCAGAATTTGCTCCTGATTTTTCTTCTTGGGCATTCCTGACTTTCCTTGGTCGCCCTCGTTTTCGCTTTGGTGGATCTCCATTTTTCATGTCATTTGCAGTAATAGCTACTGAAGCTCCGCTGTTAGATGAAGCAGGTAATGCATTACTTGGGCTATGGCTGGCCTGATAGTCTGTGTACGCCCATACCAAGTCGTTCACTTTTAGAAGCTGTGCAGTAGCTAGAATTTGTTCTGTGCTTTTTTCACTGGCATGGAGATAACCAGTGTAGATAAATTCTAGCAGTGCTCCAAAAGTGTCTGCGACCATTCCCTCCAACATGTAAATTGACTGCCCTATTTCACCCTCATCTACAAACATCATCGAAAAATATTCACTGCTGGCAGCGAGCAAAGCTTTATGGGCTCTGAACTGAACATTCTCCACTATCAGAGTAATGTCACAAAGAAAATCTTTCTTCCTTTGTTCTTCAAAATTAGCTAGAATGGTATCTCTGTGAGCTTTGGAGTGAATGACAACCAGTTTCTCAGACGCATCGGGAGCTGTTTCAGCCATTTTTATTGCAAATATGAAAGAAGGTACCTACAAGGATAGAATAGGTTTAATAAATATTTTAGAAGTCTGCATTATAGAAGACCAAGTATTATTTCCTTTGCAAGCTAATAAAACAGTTTCTGAAGCAATTCTAAAGCCTCTGAACTTTCTTTAAAAAATTAACATTAATGCTGACACAGATTATCTTCTCCAAAAATGTTTTTGCATCTTAAGCTACAGCTCCAGATAGTTTCTCCTCAGATCAGAATTACTGCTAGCTATTTCATTTGTTTAGCTCTGATGTACTGTGAACTGTTCAGTAGCCAAAATGTCTGCTCTGTCTGAAACCCCTTCTTTTGCAACCAAAACAACTGAACAAAAAGAACTCTTTGTTCACAGCTCCTCCTTTAAGTGGAAATAAGTAAAAAAGAATCAATTGCAGCTTCACCATCACAGGATGTCACATTTCAGATTATTCAGGGACAAGGCTATGAAATCTTGGAATCAACGATTAAAAAATAAAAATAAAAAAATCACTGATTTTGGTGTTGCAGGACTCCATGCCTTCTTTTATCCACTTCTATTCTTCTGAAAATTTCTCTTTCAGAACACTTACCTGCTAATTCTCAGCCTATAGATGTGGGCAATAAAACTGGAAAAATAGCAGATCTAAGAGCTCTGTCTAAAATAGAGTTGACTATGCTAGCTGTCAACCATCAGTTTGGCTCGTTAAAGTTCTTTTATTGCAAATTCAGTCAAAATAATTAACAAAAGAAAGAAACGAGCAATTTCAGAAGAATCCACCAAATAAAAATACCATGGAAGGGACACACCAAAAGTATCTGTTTCAAGAGAATCAGCTGAGCCAAATGTAACATGGATTAGCTACCTCCCATCCTAAATGATAAAACTATCATGTTAAATATGTATTTAAAGACAGGAGACAGTGAGCACAAGAGTTCTGACTGTGTGAAGGAATGCTGTAAGAAACAATGCGCACCACATATAGATGCTACTGAGGTGGCCAAGAAGTGATTCTTTAGCATTTTCCTGCTGCTAAACAGTTCATGTTGGAGCTTTGTTGCTTGACTAACAGTAGAGCCATGCTGATCTGCGAGCTTTAGTTTTTGGAGGGCCTGAGCCTGCTGCTGCTGCTGGAACACCCTAAACCAGGACTGCAGGCCCGACCCAGCAGCACAAGCGGTTCTGGGACCTCCCAAAGCGCGGCTGGCAGCCCTGCCCGCAAGCATTCCCTAAAATTTACATGTCTCTCAGCACCGAGAGACGCAGTACCTGTTTTGCGGGTTGTGATCACACGAGGGATGCATGTATTCAGTCACACGATGGCATCGTTAACGTTTGGACCGCAAAATGCGAAGCGGCGCGCTTACCTAGAAGATATTCTCGAGTAAGACTGCGCACGACGGGGAGGCGCCGCACTGCCACGGGTACCGCCAGGCGCACCAGCAGCCCCGGACTAGCTCCCGACACGGCCCGACGCGGGGAGAGGGGCGGCGGCGGGCGGGCGGGCAGGGCAGCGCAGCGACCGACCCGGCCCTGGCGGC
>NW_020449797.1:734617-928832 GCF_003343035.1 Apteryx rowi
CGGGACCGGATAGGAGCCGGCGGGACCGGCTGGGCGGGCGCACTCACCGCGCGAGCCGCGAGCCTCGCTCCGGAGACCGCTTCGGCGCCGCCGCGCTTCCTGCCCCGGGCGGAGCGCATGCGCCATGACGCAGCACGCACGCAGCGCCCGACCCGAAGCCGGCCGCGGGGAGCCGCGCAAGCCCCGCCCCCCGACCCGCCCCTCTCGCCAGGCCCCGCCCCCATGCCGCCAGGCCCCGCCCGCGCCCGGGGAGGGGGGCGCCGGGAGCGCATTAAACGCCGTGTAATTTAAGACAGTAAGCTGTAATTTTAAAAGATCTCTCTCTATAACAAATTAATCATAAAAAGCGTAACATTTTGCATCAGTAACATTATAGTTTCATAGATAGCCTTTCATGAGTGGTTGATACACAGTGGTTGATGATGGTGGATAGTTATGTTCCTTGAGTTAATAAAAATCAATATTCAAATAAAAATACACAGTCAGCCCAAACTAAACAAAGCTTGGACTTGCATCTTTAAGGGAAAGAAACGTCTGTAGTTTGTAATCGAACTCAATAGGTCTGCTCTGAGGTTCCTTGTATTTGCGAGTCATTTTCCTTCCCAGGTAGGGGATGAGTTCACAGTGGTCTATGAACTGCTCCAGTTTCCTCTTGTACTTTTTCCGTACATATTCTGAGCTTCTAGGGTTATAAGCTGCAAGAAATTGAGCAATATATTAATGTCCCACATTAATTCTGTGGAAGTTTTAAAACACAGATCAGATCTACACCTGATGCTTTTACTCTTCGTACAGATAAAACTCTTGGCACAGATAGCCCATGTCCATTGACTCCAAAACAAAAACAGAAATTGTCTGGTATTTCAGAAGTTCATAACTCCAGGACAGATAACAATATTCAGAAAGATCAAGGCTTTAGTAAACAAAGAAATAACATATATTTTCAGCTACCATCAGCTTCACATTCTTTGGGCAATGAGGGGCTGGCTCTAGACAGTGCCAAATTTGAACTAATTTGGGTAGCAGGGACTCTGGTGCATACATCGAAGTGGGTCTGTGTGGAGACAGCCCAGGTGTGGCCCAGCTGCACTGAACCAGAGCTCATATGTCTGTCTAGACCTGAGCTGGCTCCTGCGCTAAACTCCAGGTCCAGGAGGACATTTTTACTTGGGCACAACAGTGGACCTGAGCTTGTTTCTTGCATTCGTGCTGTGCCATGTCCAGTACGGTTCGCTCTTTCAGAGCACAGCACACTGGAGGATTCATTGCGGAGAAACCTGAGTAGCTCAGCCGACATTGCTCCTGTTGTTTAATACCACTCGTGCTGTGCTCCAGCTCGCTCTGCGCAGAGCTACGCAGCTCTCTCTGTGCTGCTTTTCCCTGTGCTCTGCAATGAACGTGAGCTGGAAGGGTGGAAAGCGGCTGTGCAGAGCCAGCTGGAGCTCCCTCTGACAAGCTGAACCTTTTCTAGACCTGAGCTCGCTGAAAGCAGCGTGACCATATTCCTGTGCCGTGATGTGTAAGCTGATAAGCTGGCCCGGACCCAACAGGCTCTGCACAGAGCCGTCTTAGGAATTTCTGCATCCTTGGCACAATTAATCTGTGACCCAAATACACTGCCCATAGCAAATCAAGAGCTGACTATGTATCCCTGATAGTTCAGAAGAGAACATACATTTCAAAGCCAGGAACTTTACAATGAAAGTTGTGTTGTTTCTGTTCTTCCTTACCTCCCTGCTCTAAGCCATATTTTGGGGTACATCAGTGGTGAGTGCCAATCCATTAATCTGTATTATTTTAACTGTTACACTGAGGCAAAGGAGAAATAGTGATTTAAGGCAGCCATAGCCTAGGCAGCTGTTTTTCTGTAGATGGTACTTTACATCACAAATTATAACAAAAACTGGATAGCATGGAGAACTATACTATGAGACACATCAGCCCACTAACTTTAAAATGTAGGCATTCTACAATTTCTGAGTGTTTTTTCAAGCACAGCTATAAGCAGAGCTCTTAGAGGAGCCAAGTTCGAAGGGTGCTGAATCACTATAGTGAGGTATGGTTTCTTACTCTTTTCCAGGAGTAGATCTCTGCATTTGTGACTGATGGCCTGTACCTAAGTCTTCTTGGATATTGAAAACAATCCAGTACTGTTGTTAAGAAAGCTTCAGGAGAAACTACAACCACTGTTCCTTCTCCACTATTTAAATGTGAAATGAAGGGGAATTTAAAAACATTCCAAGGCACCACAATGTGAAGCACTTTGATCAATTTTTTTGGTAAAGACTTCATGACTATTCTGAAGAGACACACAATAATAATCACTGTATTTGCAAGGGACATTTTAGAGCATACTGGAACTCTCTGTCTTAAAGTTAGAAGCAATTCTATTCAGGCTTAGAATAAGATAACTTGTAATCTTGGATTCTTATGGTCAAACCGTTTGTTACTGCATTAGGAGAGGAGTTTTGTGTACTTGCACAAACTTACCCAGTTCTTCATCCAGCACTAGTAATGGTTTAATGATACAATATATGAGCAAATTATTCCTAGAGTGGACATAAATATGTTAGCAAAGTAGTGCTAACAACAGAATGATACTACTCTTTGTGAATGAAACAAGCTATTGTGGGTAAAAACATAGTTTTGCAGGTTTGAGTATAGGGGCTTATAGTATGCCTGCATTATTCAGTGGTGATCCTTAACAAAGCTATACTAGCAGAAATCTGTGATAGTCCAAGAAAATTCTGCATGGCTCTGGAAGCTGCATGGGAAAACACAGAATGCGAAGAACTTTAGAAAGATGATAAAACTTAGCATTATCTAAAAGGATAAGCAAAAACTTAAAATAACAAGAGACAACATAAAGTTCACCTGCTGAACAAGCTGGCTTGTAAAAGGCAAAATTGGTAGGCTGAAGAAGTGGTGCAGCCTTGCTTCAGAAAACTCTAATAGCACTGGTCAATATCTAGACCAAAGCCACTTGGCTGCTGAAATCCTGAAAGCTGGCCCTATTTAGGCTGATAAGATTTTTAGCGGCAACTGTCATCTTGGACTGCAAATCCCCCCTCTCCCCCCAATAGCTGATACAAACACAGGAGACAAAGTTTGAACAACTTTCCTCAGTGAAGGAGAAGGCCTAACCTCTGGCAGCTCCATGAAACATTTTACTTTATCATTATTTTGTGGGCTCAATCCAAGCCACCTAATTTTACTGGTGGACTGTTTGTCTATTTTACAGAAAAGTAAGGTGATCAGACTGTAGATTAAATTGAAAAGATACAGAGTTAAAAATAATCAGCATACTGATACTCCAAATCCCATCAATATTGAAATCTTCCCAGATAGTTTCACAAGTAAACAGACTGATAAATATCTTTTCATTTCACTATGCTAAAAACTGAAAAATCTAAATACATCTGCATGAGCATCTGGTCTTTTATACTGTGTAATTTAGTATATCAATACTGAGCTCTTGCAAAAGAACTAATCTTGAAAGTGACAAGTGTTCCATGTGTAAAGCTGCTTTTCAAAACAATTAGACCTCTTTTTTACATATTTTGTCCACTTCTTGTGGAAGATACATATGAACAGCAAGCTGTGCTGATATTACCTGCAAGGCAGGGTTTGTTAATAAGTTTTATCTGATGAGCTGATACAGTTGGAAAAAGAGAAGCATTCAGGCACCTAAGGTGTTCTTCAGATTTATCAAGCATTTCAACAGTCTTTATTACAGTGATCTCAGTCAATTTTTAAGACAGTTCAGGTTGTCCAAGACTAATTTAAACTGTGGTGCCACCTAGTTTTAAACACAGTTTTGCTTTTTGTTTCAAGCTACTATCATGCATGTTAGAAATGTTTCCAAGTCAGGGAAGTGACTGGTGATAAAATACCATTAAAATCTCATATTTTTATGAGAGATCACAAGATATCTAAGCTATCTTGTTAACCTTTTTTCTTCCTTGGTTCTTACACACTCCCAAGAGACTTGGCAATGTGTACTTAAGTCAGTATAGAGTAGTATTTTTCCAAACTGGAAGTCAGAAAACTACAGAAATCAGTTATCAACATTGTATCAGATGATTTACTGCATTTATTTGATTCATTATTTTTATAGTATGTTATTTTTATACCTTACCTTTTAAATGACAGGCCACAAACAGCAGAGCAGTTTTTTTTACACTCAGGAATGGAAACTTTGGCTTTAAGCAGCCTACTTCATTCAGAGCTTTTATTAGCGAAGTTGCTACTCCCTAAAGAAATAAAACATTTTTAAAAGACCATTACAGAGATCTAGAACAAAAATATATTAAAAGCCTGATCCTGTTGTCATGCAAATCCAACAATATAGTATGCTATCTAAGCCAGTGAATTGTAGAAGAGCACAGAAATAATAGAAAATTGGCAGGGAAGAGACCATGAATCATTTTTTATTTCCTATCCCTGTCTAAAAGTATAATCAGCTATCCTTAAACCATTGCTGATAGGCTTGTGTCTAACCTGTGCTAAAAATCAAAGCAAAATATAATCCTATTAGATACGATAAACTAAAGAGTCATAAAATTCATCATGCAATTTTGCAGCTTATTATTCCCCTCTGATGGTCTTACTTGATTTTTTCTATTAAAGTTACAAGCATCTATCATTTTAAAGCTTTATAAAATATCCTCTCTTTATTGCAAGTACCTACCTGAACACAATTTTCAATCAAATATAATCCCATTAGTAAAAATAATACTTATATTACACTAAAAAAACCCTCCCCCCCAAAAAAAAACCTGGATGTGGTATATTATACATTGTAAAATCATGTTTTTTTTTAATTTGCTTTAATATAGAGAAGCAAAAACTAGCCTGTTCAAGGTATCCAGCTAAGGGAAGTGCAGTAAGTAGTATTGGCTCCTTTACTGGAGGGAGTTTGCGTGGAAGCTTCAAATTCCAGTACTTCTCTGGTAACCTAACCAGATAAAAAGTAAGGACTTAAAAGATGTATAAACTATGACATGATTAAAGACTAAAATGTGAATAGTATATTCACCTCATAAACTTCTGAAGTTTTTCTTCACTTTCAAATATATATAGCTTATCTTGATATTTTACAGCATACTCAGTGTTGCCAGGCACCAAAGCTTCATATCTGAAGAGATGGAGCAACAAGAAATGTTAGGCATCTTTTGTGCTGTGTATATTCATTAGATCCTGGGAGCCTTCTGCTAATCTAGCAAGTATAGACATTACAAAAAAGGTAGCAATTGGATCATCTGTGCTTCTACCACATGACAGGCAGTTACAGGGCTCAAAATCTGAGTGAGTCCCTACCTCAAAATCTGCTTATAAGTGGACTTTTATAGTGCCTCTTTGGAGCTCCTCTGGCTAAAATGCCAACCATGCTTCTTCAGGAGACTAAGAAGGGACAGCACAGAAATGACTGTTATGGTTGTATCTCAACAAGAAATTCCTGCACACTGAGGAAATCAGTGGGGCTTTATAGTGGAGCTTTATAGATATCTTATAAAACTGTGATAGCTAGTTTTGCCTCTCCTTAGGTGTTGTGAGATTTGTTTGAACTTTGAAGGCTTACGATAGAGAAAACTCAAACTGTATCCAAGCAGACTACATCACAAAAGACAGTAAGCCAACACAGATCCTTGTGATTGGCTTAATGCTAAGCTTTGTCCCCTTTAGTCAGTTTTGCAGAAGGGGATCCAATGCATTTGATTGACTTATTTGAGTGCCAATTTAAGTAAATTAACATTACCCAAGACACAAAAGGAGAAAGAATCCCACATTCAAGGAACTTATGACTTACGTGTCTTTCCCTCTACAAGAGGTGATCATCTGGCCAACCTAAATTCCTACTACTTAGGTCTGTCTCTCAGCTCTGTTAAAGAATTTTTGAGAGAAACTCAACCCACCTGCTTCTTTCAATTACAGATGTAGAGGAACTGATGACCTTCAGGATGCTTCAGGTTGTGCCTCAGTCTAGTTATTAGAAATACTCTAGACCATGCCATAAAGGCAGGGAGTTGATAGCTAGGGGATATTTTTCAGCCTCAGAAAAAAGACTAATGAAGCATCTTTTACAACTAACAAAACGATGTTTTTAACACCCACTACTGCAATAAAACTAGTGGAGAAACAGAGCAGAAGTTTGGACAAGGCTATGTCAAATGTGCTCTTTGTATTCCAGGGCCCTAGGACATATAGTCTGTAACACAAGTTATGAAAACTGCAGTGGTGTACCTCTGTTTTCCATCTAGGTAAGTGACTGGACAGTATCCCTGCATTTCAGCACTTCTAGGGAATAAGGCCTTCACTTCTGCCACTGTCAGTTTCTTTGGTAGCATTTCTGGAGGTGGAAGAGGTTGAGGTGCCAGTGGTGGTACATATACCTCTGGTTCACTCAAGAATTTCTATAGAAGAAGAAATTAAACATTTTAATAATGAGAGAAGCACTATAAGACTGTTAGTCAAACTCCAAAGGACTGACTCATGCAATTTAGACACTGTTTCTTCTACAAAATCTCTCTTAGTGTGCTGGTGCTGCTGCCATGCTAAGCAGGTCATTTCTTTACCAGTTCACTCAGTACATCACTATCCACTCAGCATCCATCCAGTATCCATAGCTGTTATTAGCCACTCCCTACCCCAACCCTCAAAAAAAAAAAAAAAAAAAAAAAAAAACCTGATGGAGGAGGGAAGAAATGGTTGCTTCAAAAATTAATGTTTGATCTACGACAATTTGTAAGAGGATCTTTGATTTGGAAGGACTCTCTGCTGCATTCTGTCTGACTGGACATTTGCTTAGCAGAAGTATACAGAACAATAGCTAGAACACCAATAACACTAGTCTAATTCAAATGACGTGGTGTTGTTTTTGTACAGAATCAAAGACTCAAAGCAACAATGTTCCTTCTCCCCATAATTCCCTCCCCACATGTTTTTGGACACTTACATCCAGTTCTTCCTGTGAAGCCATTTTGTAATAGTGTCCTCGAAATTCTGCAGCAAACTGCAGTGATGAGGTTACAGAGCAGTCAACCAATTCGTGTTTTTCTGCAAGGCTGACAGGGCAGTACTGTCCAAACTCCCCCAGCCGATACTGCAGCTCTTCAGGGGTGATGCATAAATCAGCAATGCTGGCTGCTTTTCCTGTTAATAGTAGTAATTAATGATAAACTTTTGTTAATGAAATATATAGAAAGCATAAAGCATTTCTATGTAGGAATGTTACAGTTTAGAAGATTATTGTATCATGTGAAAATGATATGAAATAATGAGAATTCAAATATTAGCAATTTTTATAAACTGATATTAAAATAAAGTTTCAACCCATTTTACTAATTAATTTTAGTAACATTTCTCTAGCATTTACTTAAGAAATACAGTAAGTATTAATGATGTGGCATACTGTACCTGCTTAACTTATTAGTCTGTTTTCTCTGGGATAGGTTTACTAGTGATTTATTGTTTCATTTCTTTGTGCTGCAAAGGAACATTTCAGCTATTATTTGAATTCTTCACATTGGTGAAAATGAGTACAAGGTGGGATAAAAGCATATCATTTATTCATCCTTGTCTTGCAAATGCTATGGTCTATCTGGAGAAATAAATTCAAGATCTTGCATAAAATGTCAGATAAAAAATTATTTTAAAAGGATGCTTTTCAAGCTTGATGTGAAAAAGTTACATATTTTTAAAAAATATTTCTTCGCTTATGACTGAAATTTATAAGGTGAGTACAGGCACAGAGCTGTAAAAGGTAAAATCAAAAGGTAGGTTTAAGATAAAGAAGTCTGCCCTTTAGTGGTAGTTAAACTGCACAGGCATATCTGAGGGGCACATTTAATCCTTTCTATGCTGCCACACGCAAATTCAAGTGGGAGCTATGCCATTTTAGACTAAAGAGCTTTTGGCCCCTCACTGCAGAAATTAACTTAAATTGCATATTTAGCCTTAATTCTGAATTTATAATAAATATTCTCCCCCCTTACTTAAGTGAATTTTCAAATCACAGTTTTTCCTGTATACTTTGGTATACCCTGTGTGATTTTTTGTAATCACCCGAAGTTGAGGAACCTGCCATGGACTGCAAGACAGAGCTCTGACTTCTTTCATTCTTTTGTTACCCTGCTCTTTGGAAAACAGCCTCAGATTGTTCTGTAGCTGGTTTGCTCTTTGCTCACTTCAAGAGAGCTCTTCAAGATCTCTCCAGATGAGATCAAAGAGTCTGTAATGCTGCATGATATTGGGTCTGGCATTGAGAGGTCTTGGAAAAATGCACCACTCAGTGTCTGTACAACTGCAAAGGATAAGGTCACCCAAGATCTCAAAGTGCATTAGTATGCAGGAAAGTCTCAGGATAAAAATGAGAAAGCTAATGTGATATCCTGTATCTTTTAGTAGCTAGGCTGTGAGAAGGGAAACCTGAGGAAAATTTACTTTTTCTCACTTTTTGATATAAACCCTCAGGTCTTGCAGGCAATCCAGTTACAGATCCATGCAGAAAAACACAGCTCATATAGTCAAGATGGTACTAAAGAAGCCTCTGAATGTTCTGGCGTTGTCTTTGAATTCTGCATATCCTTTGTAACTAAGGCTCAGCTTTTGGTCTAATGAGCACTAACTAATGAGCACTCTTTTTAATATGATTTATTTTTTTGGATTTGATGTAGCTCTTGGAGTCAGTGTCTGAGAGTTGAAGACAGATGCTGATGCTAAGATTGGTTTCTGTGTTACATTCTGATCCTTGATGGCAGATATCTTCACCCGAAGCCCCCAGCACTGCTTGTGGGCATATAAAATAAAAAAGTTAAAACTGAAGCCAACAAGGAAAGTAAGTATGATGCTGCTTTCCTCACATACTTAGCCRTTATTCTTTCGGATGACCTGCTAAAGACAAAGGACTACTGCCTAGTTGCTAGTTTTCCCTGAAGAGCCTCTGCAAATTAAAGAACCTGCAATCCATCTGGGCACTCTTCATATGCTCTCAGAAGGCAGATGCAACAAAGGAGTTGTTAGAAAGAAAGTCACCTTCTCTATAGCCCACCAAGTACTTAAAATGCAATCCAGTGCTTTACGCAAGCAGAACCAAGTCCAACTATTTTTTCAAATAGTTACTATTTTCCTATCTAGTCTCACATTAAAATTGACATCTAAACTTATCAACCCATAAAGCTACCTAGTAAGTGTGAAGACAGTGAATTTAACTTTAAAGAAAATTACAGATTTAAAAGATTTGGAGATGCTTATATCCATTTGTTTGCTGTTATAGCTGGAATGAATGACACAAGATTTTATGTTAGAAAAAGGCCTTGCATTTGGACAGTGATAGAATGCCAAGGGGAAAGGTAGAAGTTGTAATGAGCAAATCTAATCTATGGGTGGAAATATGCAGAAGATATACCAAGGGCACAGTGAAAACAAGGACTGTCAAGTTTTTAACTCAGAATTCACAAATAACACTATGTTTTTGTCTATACTAAGTTTTCAGCTGTGTTTTGTGTGATATCAGTTAATATTTTGTTGGTTAACTCATTTTCTGAAATAATGCATTTTGTCACATAGACCAGGTGCTAGATACATCAGCCTTGAATGAGGCAGATGTTGTGTGTTTTGTCTTTTCAGTGTTACTTTCTTATGGGTTTTTGTTATGTCTAGTAAGTGAAATATGCTATGAACCTTAATTCCAGCTGTACTTGGTATGTATGTGCCCAAGAATTAGCTTAATCCAGAGCAAGTTAAAACTGAATTTAAATATACTTATTACATTACAGCTTTACTTAAAGAACTTT
Source organism: Apteryx rowi (assembly GCF_003343035.1). NCBI lineage: Eukaryota > Metazoa > Chordata > Aves > Apterygiformes > Apterygidae > Apteryx > Apteryx rowi. The sequence goes on from NW_020449797.1 coordinate 744,412, forward strand.
GTTTTTCTTTTACCTTCTCTTATTCTTTCCAGATATATCTGGATTTCTTTAACAACCACTTGAACTTCCTGGAGTACTTTGTTCCAGATCCACCACTTGCTGTGAAAGGCATCAATTACACACCAGTTCTGATGCTCCTTCTCATAGTAAGTCCTAATTGCATCAATGTGTTGTTTATAGCAGGAGTTTCGAATAGCTAGAATCTGTGAGCTGTCATGTACAGGGTAGGGAGGTCTGAAGACAACAAAAAACAGCACTGATTTAATACAAAGTCTGAAGGTCAGATCATTTGACTGAATTCACATATAAATTTTAGGGCTCATTTTTACAAAATTTGGCATATTTGAAATTGTAGAGCTTATTTGAGAAGTACAACTTTCTTATTAAGAATATTTCCAGTTACGTATGAAAATAAACTTACCTCTGACCAGGCAATTATGAACAGGCAAGTGGATGTTCAGAAACAAAGAGCATAACTTTTGCTATTTATTTTGCAAATGCAACTCAATAATTTTGTAAAGGATTTGTAATATATCAGCACATATTTACTAATACACTCTATCAGTACACCATTAAATGCTACCATAGACAAAAGCTTATAGTACTTTTAAAGTGAAAGTCACTGTTCACTGAAAAACAGGCTTAATTTTGAATTATACTGTTGTTTGAAATCAAGAAGTAGCCACAATCCTTGGATGTATTTTGAAAACTGTCTAGCTGTCATATTTATATAAACATAAATGAAAATAATTCATCTGACCTCTAAAAATATTATGCAAGACCAGAAAAGGTATTTTTACTAGAACAGAGAAGCACTGACTGTCCTGGTTCTTGATTTAAATGGTGCCAAAGAAAGAGAAACTTCTGTTTTAATAGGATTCATTTCTCTATAAGTTGTACCTTTTAGAAATTGCTAATATTGCCCATTTTAATTTATTTGTATTTAAGCCTATACTAAGCCTATTACTAATGTAATTAGTTTGGTATTTAAATGATTTAAGTAAATACTTTTAAAAAGACAGCATTAATTTATTTTTTTGCAATGCAAATAGTCTTTAGGCTTTCAGTAAGCAATTAAGCATTGTACTGCTTATTTCATAAAATGAAAGAGACATGCAGTAATGCTCTAAGCTATCTGGAACTTCTTAGAAACATTTCCTTTAATGAGAACCAGGTTCTTATACAATTTAATTTTAAGGTGAATGTTCTGTTCTTTTTAATTCTCTGTCCCTTTATAAACTACTTACTGCTATACCTCAAAAACAACCAACAGCTTTTTAAACAAAATATTTATCTCCTTAGAGAAGCAAAGAAGAAAGATATCTAAATTGAACAGTTTAGCTGAGTAATTCATGAACTGTACACGTTATTAAAATATACATTGCTCCTATCTTTTAAAAAGGACTACAGTTAAGACTTAAAGAAAAAAAAGCTTATCAGGTAAAGTATCAATTTCCCTTATGATGAATAAATGATAACTTATTAAGTTATGATAACAAACAATAATTAAGTTGATGAATAATAAGCTTTAGCAGCAGAGTGAACTGGTAACATTTCTGATATGCAGTTTCACTAAAACTGCAGTTAAACTAAGCGGTGGGTGGACGCCATTGTACATCTGTTTCCTCAGTCCTCCAGTCTGGGGATCTGGCCAGAGCATGCCGCAGCTTCCTCTGGCCAGTATGTCTCGGTTTCCAGTCTATGGAAGTCAAAGCATTAAATTGTAGAGAAACTAGCACCCATGTAATTTCATATGTGGAGTTGGGAGGCCCATGGGGTATGCACCTGCATCCAAGAGCATGAAARCCCTCCTAGATCCACCAACTTAGATCTAACAGCCTCTCAGGGTACAGCAATGAGGTAGAGCACTACAGAGAGAGAGAGATTACAATCTTGTGTTGGTAAAAGTATTGCTCTCAGGGAGCATCACTACCTATTCGTGCTTTCCTTATCCAGCAGTGCTCTTCTGAACACTTCCTTTGCATTCATTTCCAATTCAAAGATTTTCACAGGAATTATCCTAACTGATTGCAAGAGGTTTACTTGTTTTCTTGTTAGAGGATACCCATCAATAACAACTCTGCATACAAACAGAAACAGAAAGACAGCTTTTCTAAAAGGTTGGTTCTTAATTAATTATTCACAAATAATTAATTTGTGCTACAAATATTCACAATACATTCTCAATAGACACAAAAGTCTACTCCCATGCCATCAAGTTCAGTGCTGCCCTGATTTATTAGACACAGTCTTCACCCCAAAGAATTTACAAACAAATTAAAATTAAAAAATTGCAAGTAGATGGAATAAGAAATGGTAAAGAGCAAAGGAAATACACAAAGGGTAAAAGTTATAGGAACGTAAGCGGACAGCTCTGACTTACCAGAATGGTGGAGTTTTCAGTTCTGACACAACAGTTATGCAGAAGTTTAGTTTTAAGTATGGGGAATTTCCATATGGATTAGGAGAAGCAGTTTTCAAAGTGAAAAATAAAATAATTTATAGTACTTGAACCATTTTTTAAATCACATTGAAAAAAACTTTTTTCACATATTATGCAATACTGGGGCAAAATATTCTGAAACACTATTCCAATAATTAACATGGAAGAAAAGTTGAAAGAATTCTGATCTCAGGCTCAAATAATTTTCAGAGATTGGTCTGGAATTACCTTTTTCTGTTAAAATTCTCCTTTTTCAGGAGAGGAGTTGAAGTTCATTAAATTGATAATGAAACAAAATGCTTTTTCAAGTTAGCCCAGTTTGACAGGTGTTGGGGGTAGAGCCTAAGAAATCTGTATCCCCTAAGAAATGAGGTGGAAAGAATCAGTTTTCTGCTCCTCCTTAATATCTTCAACTGTTAACAAAACCAGAAAAAAGCTGGAGTACTGAACCACCAGTGTGCATTACTGGAGAGAATCAGATCAGTTTGAGTTGGTACAAGAATAGCTATGAGAGAGAGAAAATGGCAGTGCTCAATGGATAATGAAATTCTGGATTCTGGCTGAAAAAAGGCTAACTTTCATAAAACATATTACTTGAATTTACTGGAACACACTCACTTGAAAATTGCAGAAAATTATGTTTCAGACTGCTTTTCCAGAGTAACATGGAGACCCTATTTTACACTTCATTTTGGACAGACAGATTATTTTCTTAATGAATAAACCACTGATGTGTTCTACTGAAACAGTTTGTTTCCCAGTGATAACATGAGAATCACTGCCTATGAAAGGACAGGCATACCTTGAAAAAAACCCTCAAAACCCAAGCAAGACTCTTACCCCGCAGTAGTACACGTGTGATTCATCAGAGTCACATCTAGAGCCTGGACAGCCAGTTCATCAGGTACAGTCAGTCCTTTATGAAGATGCCATTTTATCATAAGTGCCAACTCACTTTCTGGCTGGTCGTTTAACACCAGCCGTATGGCGTCTCCCACAGTCAGGCGCAGTAATCCATATACACTTGCAAATTTCTTGGCAACTGCAGAACATTTAGACTTCAACACTCAACTTTCACATAAGCAACATCACAACCTAGTAGTCTGTTAAAGTAAGTCCTCAGTCTTAGAAACTAAGTGTTCAGCTCATACCCTGGGTCATTTCCAATGCAGAATCTTGGTAAGTGGGTACCTAAATCTGCTTAAGGGGCTAAAGGGCCTGATCCTTTAGCTTTGTGCAGTGCATGCCTAAAGCACTAATAGCATTCAATTCAGCACAAAGCACAGCAGCCATTATCAATTTTATTCAAATATATGTTAGAAAATATGCTACCACTGCCCACAGAATAGCTTAGCTGTTAGATCACTTATCCAGGAAGCAGGAAGTATGGTTATAATTCTCCTTAATATGAAATGACTTAAACCCATCTCTTCCATTTCTAACAGCCTGTCCTAACCATTAAGTTCTGGTGTAAGCTGTATCTTCTCCTCTAGTTGAAGGCAGAGACCTGTGGATTGAGAGAGTCATGGAAGGAGACAGAGAGAAGGAGTGGGGAGAGAGAGGGAAAATCCTGTTTCATAATCTAGAAATTAGGAAACAGGCTGGAGAATGCAGTGTTTTTGGTTCTGGTCCTTGATCCTAGGAATATTTCTTCATTTTATGTTGCATCATATTGGTTAAAGGAAATGAGAAACAATTAGAAAATAATCAGAAATATGCAAGAGTTATAAATAATACTAGTTCAGATTTTCTAAGTGCCATCTTCTGTCTTACAGATAATAATAGCTCCTACCTGTAGTCTTCCCAGATTTTGGAGGTCCAACAATTGCAATCTTAATTGGTGTGGCTGGTTTAGGTTTTGGCTGACGGATATATTTGATGGGATTTTTCATAAATGTTTCTTTATTTTCTTTACTTGAAAAGAAATAAATATATTGTCGATGGATTACAGGATAGACTGGGTTTTCATGGCTCTGGGGTGATTTGATTATATCTCCTTCACTTAGCTGTAGCATACACAAAATAGGAAATAGTTAATTAGGTTTGACATAGCCTCTTCTTCTTCCATCCTACGGAAGTGGCTTCATGGGCAGGTAGATGATTATCAGCTACTGGAAAAGCAAGGCATCAAAGTGTTCTGAAATACCACCCCTCAGACATAATGTCCTGTTTGAGTCTGAGGAGCTTGCACACATATGTAATTCTTGTACAAAAAGATAACGTAAACATTAAAGAGAGAAAGATTATTCACTGTTTCCAGTAGGTGGTACCATAACACTTTCTGTCCRTGAACAGACCGCAGTCAGAGAGATGCAATATTTTTTTTAATTTTTAGCGAATTAACACCATTTCTATTGAGGATAAAGAAAATTTTTTATTCCTCGTGCATTAAGAAACACTTATCTAATCTGTTTATCTAATCTGTTCCATAACTTCTTATATTTTTTCCTAAATTTAATCTAAAAATAATTGGCATATACTCTACCTGCCCTTCTACAAAGACCCTCTAGTCCTTAATTAATTTCATCATTTCTATTATATCCTAAAATACACTCAGAATGAATCTATTTCCTTTTCATTATTACCATCACTTATAATTCCCACTGTCAGCACACCACCCTGATTTCATCTCGTAGCTTTTTAGGACTTCCTTCTTTCTTCTAATTGATTTTTTTTTTTTTTTTTTTTTGGTAAGAGTACACCATACATTATGAACTGGAGTAACAAAAACGTAGTGAAATTTATTAAGAAAAAGTGCAAGGTCTAGCATGTAGGGACTAATAAGAATTTCACTTATAAGCTGGGATTCAGTAATTGGAAATGACAGAATAGAAGAAATATCTACTTGTACTAATCAATTATTAGATTATTAGATGCCAATTTGATGAAACCATGGAAAAGGCAAGTGTGATCCTAAAATATTTTAAGCAGCATTTTGACTATATAAAGCCCTAATAGGATCCGATCTGTGTACAGTTCTGATTGCCAAGGTTCAAGAAAGAGAAACATGATCTAGAACAGGTGAAGACACAGACCAACATGATGATTATATAAAAGGGGTTAGAAATGACTTGATTATTTAGCATAGCAGAATGAAAGCTGAAGAATGCTTCCTTCAGGACCTTTCTTGTTTTCCGTTTCCTGTTCATTGGGCTTGTTTTTTAATATACATTTCTGGTTCATTCACAGTCCAACCTGCTTTTATTTCTATTGTTACAAACAGAAACAAATGACATGAGCCCACTTTCTGGAATAGATATGAGTACTTTCTGACCTGAACTTTCCAGATCTCTAGTAAAATACTATGGAATTAAATTTATTGCTCTTCAAAATGTGTAAATATTAATAGCAAACAATTATTGCTGATGAATTACATACATTTAACATTTGTCAATTTACTTTTTTGCCAGTGACAGGGTTGGCGGCCATCTACTCTGCCTCTCCTTAAGTTCGTCCAGCTTACAAATTCAAATCTCAAATCCTTTCAGCTTATTCTTTCACTGCTTCTGAAAGGCTTTAAGAACTTCTGTGTTGTTGTCCTATGTTTACTGGGCCGTAAGAACTTGGCATTTTTTTGTGGCTCAGTGCCACCTTTAATTGTGTTGCCAATGCTGTAGCAAATTTTGTTAAATGTCACTTGGCCTCTGTTTAGCTGCAACACTGGAAAGACTAACACCTGTTATTACCAGTGCTTGCTCTATGTTGTATGTATTCAGTGATACAGTTTTGTTTCAGTAATGTGGTTTTCATTAACTTTTACTGGCATTACTTGAAAATGTTTCATAATATTTTCTTGTTTTATGTGAAATGTATTACTTAAAAGTATTAATTCTGGAAATATTCTTCAGCTATTTAAAAAAAAATTACCTTGACTGGATCCCACTGACCAAAAGAACTTGGATATTTATATGAGAAAATTAGCATCTTATGTGCAAGTGGCAAACTTATTGGGTAACATTTCTCAAAAATGCTTCCGCGATTTTCCACTAGAGGATTCAGCTTCCTATATATTTGGTAGCATACGATGTAAGGCTTTCGTCTTCCACTGATCTTGATTTGAGGTATTAACAATTTTTCAAGTTCTTCCTAGTTAATGAAAACACAATGAAATATTAGAATCATAAACATGATCAGATTATAATGATGAGCGACAGCAATATTTTCTATGCACTATCAAGGATTTTTTGAGTGTATTCTCAGTCATTGTAAATCAGTGAAATTTCATTTAATATGAGATGAGAATTGGCCTTTCTGCATTTTTACATTTAAGTTACAGTTAAGACTGTATTTGACTTTGAGGAATCTACTATGGCAAAACTAAAGTTTAAGAGGTATCTTTTATAAGAAACATTCAAATATCATTCTTTCCCCACTCCTCACAATTTACAATGGCTTATTTAGCTACTGCCTAAAACTATTGCTGCTGTATGCTGATTTATTATTTCTCAGGTGATTCAACTAAAATATAAAAATATCCTATTTTCTACAGTGCTTTTTTTAGGTACCTAAGACTTTTACAAGTGCTACAATGTTTTAATGTCATAATTTATTCTTTCATGAAAGACCAAAGTTCCACAATGCCAAAGAGGACCAACAATTAACAAAATTAATGAAACGGATAAAAATAAACAAGTCTTGAATAATGAATCAGAAATAGTAAGTTATTTAAAGTTATTTATAAAAGCATAAATGTTCTTGGAATCAAAAAAATAAGGGCAAAAATACTGAGTAAGCTGTAACTGGGGGTACTAGTAACATGTAGTACTAATATGAAATTCTGTTATATGTTACTATTGGTGTGTAATTCCTCAAGTTACATATAATATCTATGTAGCTCCACAGTCTTGGATCTTTCCACTACCACTCATAAGCAGGACTCAATATAATAACAGTTTTTAAAACACTAGTCACCTCTGTTGTCACTGAGGATTATGTACTTCTTGAGAGAAACAAAAATTGTCCTCTTAAATGCTTGTTCCTTTTCTGGTCCAATTTTTCATGAGTTTACTAATGTGACACACTATAGACTCTCAAATGTCAGAGTGGAAAATGTTCCAAGAACTATAGTATTCCATCAGCTTTAACCTAAAACATTGTATTGCTCATGTAAAGGGATAGAATTTTCCCCATGTCAAGGCTGTTACAGGGATTTTTTATTGTCTTTCAATGGCCTTTTCCTAAATTCTTTCTAATTCCAGCTTTCAAATCCAGGTTATACTCAGAAACTGATATTAGCCACAGGCTTCATTCTAAACCCATAAAAATAAAAAATCCATAAAAATGTTTGGATACATGATTATATGTATTGTTCATAAAAATGTTCAGTAAAGATACAACATTTTCACTTTTCAAAGTTGATGTACTTTCAAGTCACCTTCCCCCAAAATTAATGGAAAGGGTGAATCTCTGGACACAAAACATTAATCTTTTCCACACAGCTTATACTTCCTTGAAGTGCAAAGAAAATTAGGAGTTTATTCTTGATTTTCCTGACATTTAATCCATCAACTAGTAAAATAAAGTGAACCTTGAATCAATTACACTTATGGTGGTGGTAAAAGTCAGATTCACTTTCCAAATCTTACATCTACCCCTTGGCTATCAATTTCTGTAAACTTTCTCTTTGGTCAGTTAAGAGAGGTTCTAAATCACATTCATTTCCTCCTAAAGTAAGATGCCTGGAGTAAGGTAAGTGAATGGCACCTATCTACTTACATAGACATAGTCATTTACACTGCAGATATCTGGAGTTAGATGAGATTATCTCACTGTAGATGTCACTGAGTTCAGAAGCACAGATCTGGGAGTATAGCTGTACTTAAATATTTGCTCTATATTAAATGGGTTTTATTTTTTAATCTGATTTTTATACTCTGGGCTATTTCAATTTTCTATGTGAAATCTCACATCTGGTTGAGTACACATTCACATTTGAAATACATCAAATACTGGTTTCTTTCACTATTTAAACACATAAAATGTCCACTGATTGCAATAAGACTATGTTAATAACAACTGTACAAAAAACTTAGGGTTATCTAATAAGAGCAGTGACTTAAAAATGACATATGGAATTTTGTTCATATATTTACAATCCTTCAGTTTGGTTGCCAACATCAACTGGCTTACTAAAAAGGAAATAAAGACCCTCAAGACTGAGTGTGTCCACCCAAATTTTTATTTGTTTTTTCCTAACAATATTACTTGGTCTTATAAATTATATATTTTGTAAAATATATACCTTCTCAGTACAGCCTTCATCTTGCTTACATATTCAGATCATCATGACTTCAGCAATAGTATCACTCAAACACTGTAACTTTGAAATCTGACCACTAAAACAAACCAAAAACGCTTCTTCCCTCATACTATGATATGAGTAATTAAATAAGGTACCTGTACACCTTGTAAATTATCTCTTTGTGAATCAAACTTTTCTGCAATTTCATTTTGTATACGTTCAAGAGCATCAGTCTCCTGTTCTTCTTCAGTTTCTTCTTCTTCTGCTTCTTCTTCTAAAAACTCTTCTTCAAGTATAGCTTCAACATCCTCATTTACATCCTCATTTTCATCCTCATTTTCGCTGGTTTCATTATATTCCTTATATGTTAAAGCATATAAATGTAAAATATTCAGTTGTTTCATGTCTATGATACAGATGCTTTGAAGGAGCATATAGTATTTCTGTCTTTCTTTAGAAAAATCATAATTCAACAAAAGCTTTTTTTGGTAGCTTATCTAAAACAAAAATCTAGTAACTTCTAGAATAATATTTCAGAAGAAAACACAGAGATATTACATAATGCATACAGTGAAGCACTGTGCCAATTCCAACAGCACTTGAAAAACTGCAATGCTACATTGCATTTTTGTTGAGAGGAGTATTTTTTACATATTTGGTATTGTAGTTTGGCAGGACTTTGTTACAAACAAGCTTGTTAGCTGAAAGCATACTTGACAACATTTCATAAGCAGTCAGGTAGTTCATCAATGCACATATAAATATGTTTTGTAATTGAGTTTGGGCAGAAATCCTGGTACAGTCCTATGCAGGTTAATAATGTATTTGACAGAGTACTTAAAAGGTATGCCTGACTACAATGACTGGGACTACTCTTATGCTTATAAATTAGATATGCTAAACACATTTATAAGTATTTTGCTGAACTGGGGATCATATGAAGAATTCTTTTAAAATTGCTTTTAGTGTTGATGAGTCATCAGTTTCTAAAACAATTTAAACATATCATCAAATTATTTTGAAAAGTAGAGGTTTCTGACAATCTGTTATATTTTTACTATTCCAAATTGCCCTTAAAACTCTGTGACTAAAAACTCTAGAAATTTCTAAAAGATATGAATACAAACACTTCTATAGTAAATATTTTTAATTAACCTGTTTTCTTACCTCCTGCTTCATTTTTTTTTGTTCTGCTAAAAGTTCTGCCCTTCTTTTAGCAATCTTCACATCCTGTTAGTGAAAAAAGAAGATCTAAGAAAATAATAGTATTTGCTAATAAAAGTTCTCCTCTGAGAATTCTGAAGTGGAACTCACCTTTACTTATTAGGTGAGTTTTACCCTTCGGTAGGATGAATGTGTAATTCAATCAGCAGTATGATATAAAAGGTTTTAAAACTTTTGATTTATTCTTCTGTACTTATAATAGGTAGAATTGGTAATTTCACTTAGAAATGATGTTCTTTTCCTCTTTATAACTCTGTTTCCAGTTGCTTTTAATGTTACAAAAATATTATCTATGCAGCTGGAAATTTTGCAGAGCAGACATGTCTCTGTGTACTAGGTGAATATGTGTGTAAATTTCAGCAAAACTAACTTGGCAACTTCTGAGAATGAGATTAGAGGGAAAAAAACCACTGTGATTCTAAACACAGTGAAAATATTATTATAATCTCTGTTAGTAAACTACAGAGTTTCCTATAGTCGGTTTCTGCTGCTTGACAAAGGGATCAATGAGCCTAGCATTAAATGTGCGCTGTTTCCTAAGTCTTTATAAAACTGCTCAATTTTGACCAAGTTTTAAGTATTTGAACTATATTCTTCCATACATACTCAGTAAATACATGTCAAATACACAACGGCTAAATTCTAATACAGAAGTAATAGGCAGAGGCATTCCTTTCCATTCAAGGCCACTGGAGGTTGACAAGGATTCAACTGTAGTTGCTCTTCTTGCCCACTGTGATGCCAGTCACCTGAACTGAGATCAGAGAAGCTGAATATGTCAACACTGCAGGCAATAGTGCAATGTTAGAAACACGTTAGCTCTAAACAAAAAGTCCTGGATACCAGAGCACTCTAGGCAGAGCGGCAAGAAGCTCTGTGCAGGCTGATTTTCTTTACCCCTGTGACTGATTAAACTAAGGTATTGATGAACGATACTGCAGTGCAGACATACTCATTGCTGCGTGTCCTATTGCTGGCTTCTTTCAGTGGACAAGGAAACTCTACAGCAGCATCCAACTGCTCCACCTGCATTTTCCAGACTCTCTCTGTGCCCTCCAACTTCAGTAACAAATGAGATAATCGCACCCCCAGCAGTGTTGCATTCTCTCAGCACCCTCTGACTTGTTCACTGACTGACCAAAAGGATGCTATGGAACAATATTCAATGTGTAACTAAAAACTATATTGCAATACTCATAAACAAAAAGATCAAATTACCGTTATTCAGGAGATCTTAATTCTGGCTTTTCCTTACTTCTAAGTGGTGGTCTTTATGCCTTGATCAATTTGTATAGCTGTTTTGTATATCTGTTTTAAACAACAGCCTGTTGTTTTCCTTTGTCATGAGGAGCCATATTTATGCCTACACCTCAGGATTCATAGTACGGGTAGTTGCCACCTGAGTTATCAGAGTAACTCCTTACAGGGTGAGCTTACAGCAATACAAGCTGCTCACTAGAATGCACCTTTTCCACTGAGGTTTCCAACTTGCTTCAGGAAATATGAAATCAAAGAAATACTTGAACTCTCACGGTTTATATGCATTTTCAGAGACAATCTCTGGTGCAAGCAGTTCATATAACTTACTGATATCATATGGGCCTTGTCCCAAACTCCCTTGTACTAACTTACTGTGCATCAGCTGCTCTGTAGTAACTTATGTTCAGGCCTTTTCTGATAGTGCATGTGAAGTACTATATCTCACTTCTATAGGAAGTTAGGAACCTTGAATACTTCGCATGTGCCAACTGTAAATGTCTGTATAGAAGTTTCAAATTATTTCAAGGCAGCTGTTATGTGGTAGCCTGTTCAGTAATAAACATATCTTTGTTCAGCTGGGAGACTGCACAGCTGCAACAACACTGAGAGTGTGGCTTAGTGCTCTTACATTTCTGTGCAGGGTGTCATAATTGGAAACACAGGCACATACGCTAAACAGTGCCTGTGAAGTAAGCCTATGGGAGATATGGATCAACTCAACAGCACATGCTCAGGGAATCCAGGGTGAAACAGCAATACTGTGGTCAAGCTGTGTGTTTGATGTTTTATGGCCATATTCAGTCTCTCCATCTAGTTGTCTTTTGTCTGGGACTTTCCAGATGTCTGGCATTCTGCCAGACTGCCTGTTGTCTGGCAGCACAGCTGCTTTGCTTGGGGTGCTAGGCATCTAAAATTTGTGCACTGCCCACACTGGGCAGTGTAATGTGGGAGAGGCAGAGAGGAGAGGAGCCTTAAAGTCTCTTCAGTTCCCCTGGTAAATCTGTGTGAGGCTGTGGCTCCTGGCTCCCATGTATGTTTCTGTGTGTGCTCCTTCCTGCGTTGGAAGTTTTAGAATCTGTCTTAGTACCTGTGTTTCTGAAATTACAAATAAGTAGACAGTGCTGAAAACCTACCCTTATTTTTGCTTTCAGGTCTTTCAGTTTCTTTTTCTTTTCCATTTTTTTATATTGTCTTTCTCTCCATTTTTTCAGACGTGGAGGAAAAAGACGGTCAAAAATGTCACTTTCTTCTACTTGAATATAAACTGCAACATCAGGGCAGAGTCCTCGCTCTGACAAATATTGGGCTTCATCTAAAGTTCGAGGGAAACCATCCAGTATAAATCCTGTGGACCTGATTCAAAAAGAAGATATTTATCATTACACAATGTGGTTTAAAGTGCAACACAGTGAAAATGGAGTGAATTTGAAAAAGCAATCTTAAACTCCCTTATTAAAATATATTTTAATAGTAAATAAAAAATATTTTAATGTGTTATTACTCTTCAGAATGCAAAAGTGATATTGCACTATGTATTTAAATTATTGTACTAACAAATATATTTCTCTCTTCTGAGGTTTTAATGTGCTGAGATTACTTATTTAAAAAAAATTTAAACCAAAATAAGTTGTATCTTCAAAATTGTTTGTATGGCCCTAAAAATTATACTTCTCAGCCATAGCTCTCAAACCATGTGAAGATACTACAAACATTATTTTGGTAAAGTCCATCACAGAAAGTTTGTTGCCTGACAATTTATTTTTCAGAAATTCCTGACAATTTCTTCTCCAATACAGGATGGGAACCTTGCCACTCAGCATCACATACATCTCCTTTCCTGCAAATACTAAAAACAGGTCAGATGATATGTCAGGAAAGCTCCATGGCTTGTTGGAGCTCTTTCACTCTCACATTAGATGAGCAGACCCAAAAAGCTGAATGTTGTGTTAATGAGAAGTTAATACTTCTATTTATTAATTTAGACTTTAGTATGAGACATTCTAAAACTGTAGAAAACCAAAGGAAATCCAAGGAGTGAGAGTGGATGGAGGAACAGCTGGTCCTGGATGCTACAGGAAAAAGCTGGAGGGAGGATATATATCATGAAATATATCATAATGAAGGTTCTCCTTTATTATACAGACCTTGAGGGAACTGAATTTATATAATCATTTAATGTCATAACATTATGTGTAATGTTGGGTATCTTTTTGTCCTGGTTCTTTTCTTCTAAAACTGATCTTCCTAGTTTTACACAGTTAAGAGAATGTTGTCTTCCTRTCTGTGGGCTGACAGGACAAAAGTTTATTTGAGGAGCTCATTTATTATTTTCAAGGCATTTCTCATACTGCCAGGGATTGCAACCTAATGGTCAAGCTTCCAGCACCTATGATCTGTATGGAAGTGAAAGGAATAGATAGGACATGGAAAAAGGGATTTTACCTGCTGAAAGTATGTCCTGAAAAGCCTGAAAACAGTTTGCCCTCTGAAAGTAATTTATCTGATTTATTTATGCAAAAATATTCCATATTTATCATGGCATAACAGATATACTTTCTGATCTGAAAGGATGTCAATTGTAGTTACATAACTGGAGTAGAGATTGTGATGAATGCACAAAAGATAACTGATGCTGTGTCATTTTGGAGACCATAGGTATTTTGTCTTTGCTTTCCACATAACATTTATAATACGTGGAAACCACATACTTACAGCTGGATTCCAGCTCTCTATGTTTATTAGCTACATGAAAACATAAAACATTTATTTACATATCTATTCTGTCAGCCTACCAGAACTACATGACTATTGTAATAGAAGATAGGGAGGACCAACTATTCAGAGGATTTAATCCAGTTCAAGTGCACTAAGTACTTTTGTCCAGCACTCTGTAGAACACATAAAACATTATATTACTATCAGAATTTCAATCAAAACAGCATACCAAAAACTAAGAAGGAGAGGTAGGTTATGTTTCATAAGTACAAGAGCATCTGAAATAATGTCTGCAATAGTTATTTATAACTGTGGACACAAGGGATGAAACATTTCTTAAGATTAGTTAAAGAAAGAGAGAATCTAATTACAGTTACCGGAATGGCTCTTTCCTCCACCAGTCAAGAACAATATTATCAAGTACTTCTGGAGGCAATGCCTCATTATCCACTAGATTTGCTTTTATTGCTTCTTCCTCATCAGTTAACTCTGTTTCCTTGATAAAAAGAAAATCCACGAAAAAGAAAAACAGAAAGAAAGAAAGATTTGCATGATATATCTATTGATTTTTGACTAAATAAGGTTAAATGAAGCTGTCTGGGTACTGGTTACTGTCTTCATTTGGCTTAATCCAGCAGAAACAAAGTAAACTCATTTGCTACATTTCACTGTACTATATTATACCTAAAATACCTGGTTGGCCTACTTTTGTGATATTTTCCCCTCCTCAGGGTTGGGTAATTCCCTAGAGTTGAGACAACTTTACATCAAGCTGAAAGGGACAAATTGGGGGCCGGCAATGCCAGGAGTCACCCTCTCCACAATCAAGGATAGCATCTCCCCTTAACTGGTATTAGCTCAGCTTTTGCAAGCCATAGATGTAAAAGTGGGCCTCAAAAGCCCAGAAAATATATTAGAGTTTCTGTAATTGCACATAAAAACTATATTAAAATAAGACTATAAAGACTACAAATTTGTAACACAGCATCACATAATAATTTAACTTTACAAAGCACAGCTTCATTGGCTATGCTTACATTACTCTTCAAGAGCAGTCTCCAAAGTGTGCATGGGTACAGTATGCTCTGCTGCTTGCTCACCTTTAATTTCTATAATTGTCCAAACAGCTGCCTCAAACAAACTGAAGGCTGCCTGCAGATAATGCAAATAGGTGCTTGCTCTAAAAGATGGTCCTGAAGGTGCATTTGTTAGGTGTAGCAATTAAGTTTAACTGTGATTGTGAATATTGCGCATTTCTGTAAATGGTCTCAAGATAGATACAAAATAAATTTTAGGCCACTGCCAAGTAATCTAATTTCAATAATTTAACCGTAATTTGTAGGAGAAGCAGTGATAAATCTGTTTCTCCAGAACAGCATTGAACTGTTTTCACTATGCAAGGCAGAAGAACTTCTCAATATCTTGCCTTATTTTCTGCACACCTTCCAACTTCTTCACAGGTTCAGCTTCAACAACATATAAAGAAAAGAAAACAACATACAAAGAAAAGATCCTACAAGCAGCCATCTGTGTCTGAGAATGTTGCTCATGAAGGGTGTTTCTTTATGAGCATTTTAGTTTGGAACAGGAGGGTACTTTTGAAGCAAATCTCCTCATCTTCCCCATGCTTTGCTTCACAGCACAAAGAGGTCTTGGACTGTGTCAGCTATATTCCTTTCGGACAAAACTAAACTGGACAACGTGCTCCAGGAGGACTTCCTATCATTAACATGTTGCAGTCAGTAATGGTTATTCAGTCCATGGGACCAGGTTAGAGCTAGTCCAAAGAAGCTCTTATCCCTTCCCCCTGAAATGTGTATAGTGAGGACATTTGGTCTTTAGCATTAACTTTTTCACTTTACAGATCCATCTCTAATTAGCCACATAACTTGCTAACTCATCCTCAAAGCAAATATACATTGCTAACTAAATGAAGTGGATATCCAGTGACCAATGAGTAGGATACTAATGCACAGGAATAGGAGTGTGAAATGTGAAAGAGGAGCAAGCAAATCAGAGTACTCAGGTACCTTTATTTCTACTATTGTCTATCTTTTGAGTGTTGGGCTTTGTTGTCTTGATGTGGTTTTTCTAGAGTTTTGTGTTTAATAATGCTACTACCTTGCACTAACTGTTTCTTCAACAAGTTACCACTCTTGAGGCATGGGAGGTTTTCAGCTAGCAAGGTTTTCACCGACAAACACTGCTTGTTAGGGAACACAAGAATATTGCATGTCCTTATGGTCCTGCTCTTGAGGGCATGAATAGAATAGTCTGAGCACTGTCCTCAGTTCCTTCTCTGTGCTGAATTCACATGAAGGACTGTGAGGAAGGAAGGCAGGTCCTTAAATTCATCTATAGATATCATCTTAATAAAAAATCATTTTCTGTCAAGTCAGTAACTCTTTTTCTTCCTCGAATATGTGGACATGTTGTTCACAGTGTATGGTATTTTAAAAAAAAAGGTCTGTTATCTCCAGCAGATGGAAACCAGCTGTTTAAATAAGGATTTCAGAACTTTCTGTTCAACTTGGGTAATTGTGTTTGAAGTTGTCACTGGGGAAAAAAAACTGAGCTCTGTGGAACTGTTCTACATATTTTCATTATCACTGTTTGCTCAAATTTTCCGCGGAGTTAGCTGATGCTCTCATCAAATAAATTCTAGTATACACTAATGATTTGATTTATTAATAGTATATGTTCTTCTGATATAATCTGCAGTTCATTTTGTAAATCTCTGATTTCCTTTTCTCTCTGATCGCATGAGAAAATTAACAGTTTAGTGGGCTTTTGAATGTCTGTTTATATATTGCAAGAATGCATTTTTAAACTTCCTAATTGTGTAGCTTTGCTTCTTAAACAAGTGAGCAAACTTTCAGAAAAAAAATTAATATATTGGTTATGTTTACATCATCAAATAGCACTGGACAATAGCAGCAACGTCATAAAGCAAAGCAGTTGGTGCTGTGGACCCAGCGTCTGCACTATATGCATTGAGAGAGCATTTTGGCCTAGCTTAATCTGCTCCTGCAGATTGAACACCCATTAGCAGATGAAACACATTAGGCATGTTTCTGAAGTACTTGTGTTTAGTTCATTCAAAATGAATTCAGTTCATGCACTCTGAAACTGCTCCATAATGTGAACCAAAGAGTGGAAACTGAGACAACTGGGAGACTTGTTTCTAAAGCATGCTCTGGATAGAAACTAAAATGTTAATGCAGATGCAGCTATTGTTTGACAAGAAAGTCAGATATCGCATTTACAATAAACTTGAGTTGAACTCTTAGCATGATGCTGCTCACATGAAATGCAACACATGAACATTAATGAAGTATTTTTACTGACTGGATGTACTTAAGTAGTTGTGAAAAAGTACAGTTTTCACTGAAAACTGGGAAAAATGAGCAAGTTGACGAGATCAACTGGGGGCTCCATTAGAAATCAAAGTATCCTGATAGAATTAACTTCTTTATTAGTCAAAAAATCTCAGACAAATCTTTCAGAAACCTAAAATTGCTTGATAGGGAAAAATTGAAGTATTTTAAGCTAGTGCATGAAGAACCCAAAGTTACTGCTGTATGAGCTTTAAAGAAATTTAATACAAGCACAATTGTGAAGGATTTAATTATTCTCATGCTTAATTCAAAGGACTAGAAACTGAAATGATCACAGTTTCTCCTAATTGCCCACAAGATGTTTGCCACTTAGATATACATGTTCCCATACTGAAAGACTATCTCTTCTACCTTAGAATGTTTTGTACTTTTAAAAAGCAAATTTTATCTTTTGATGCAATCCAAAGAAAGATACCAAAGATATGTAGGGCTACTGAGTATGGATACAAGACCAGAATTCAGAAAGATACAGTTCTACATAGTGATAGTATTAGCAATGACTAGTCAAATGCAGAGCATTCAAACACCAAAACCAGCACACGACGCTGAAGCTATTAGTACAAATCAAGGATACTTGTGGGAAGCCCATTTCTGAAAGGCATGACTTCCAACTGAATTTTTTAAGAATAACTTGGGTTCAGATTAACTTTTTCTTAGCTGAGCTGGTAAGTTGTTGTGAAAAATTCTTTTTTTCAGGAAATGTAAGACTGCGAGATCATTATCCTATGGTTTAGGGTGTATTTCTCATAGAATGGCTACCTGACACAAACCAAACTAAGAAAAGAATGAAAAAATAGTATAGATTGAGGGCCTAATAAACATTACTTCATGTAAATGTTTATTGTTCAGGGAAATTATACTCTGAAAGAGATGCATTTTAGAATGTAAATTTATAAAAATTTTCTATCAGTATTCAAACTGATTATGAAAAATAACTAATTTTCTGAAAACTATCATTCATGAATTATTTTACCAGAATCATGAACATCCAGTCATGAGAGACAAAACTTTTGTACTACAAGGCATATTTTACGCTACCTTTTTGTTTTGAAACTGCAGCAAAGTAAAGACAATACTACATTCTAAATACAAAACCTACTATATAAAAGAATTACTAGCTTACCCTGTTATGAACACTGAAATATTTCTGATTCTTTGACAAGGTATGATCAGACCGAAGGGCTAGTAGATTCCATCTATGCTTTTTGCCCCCGGAGAGTGCAGAGAGCACTGCTGGTGAACATTTCTAAACTCCTGTGTAATTGGTATACATGCACCAGATTGAACCCATGTATTATAAATACTTGAAGAAAACCATACCTTCTCATTATTACTCTGAACTTTGTTTTTTTCTAATATCCTCTTCCTTTGACCCTTTTAGCAACTATCTGTATTAGTTTGAAAAAAATATATACATAATTCTAGGAAATGTTTTGGAGAATGCTTATGGCACTCACAAGAAAAYATTGTCAGTAAGTACATTATTTTACTGGAAATAACGGTTATTCCCAAATTTTCAAGTTAATAATTTAACATAAGCAATTTTTATCAAGCTAGAATTTTATTGGAAATTGCTATTCTGGCCTAAAAAAGGGTTGTTTTGTGTATGGACACAAAAAAGGTCAATTATTACCTGTTGGCTTTTCTTTACAATTTCACGTTCACGTTCAGGTTCAATTTTAGTTTCAGTCATGGCTGGGGAGATGTCTTCCAGTTCCCGTGAAAGAGTTGCTATTTTGCTGTCATCATCTTCTTCAGGTTCTTCGTCAAAATCAGGCCCAACTTTCTTTTTAGTTTTGCGTATCATTATTTCCTGTAGATATTCTTCAAACTGAATATGGAAAATGCCTATTTTGTCTGCTACCCATCGTGCACAAGTAGTTTTACCTGCTCCATGAGTCCCCAGTAAGCACACCCTTAAGGGAGGAGCCTGTAGGAAAAAAAATGAAATATTTTATGACAATTTGGACTCTACGGTGCATTTTCTACTGTTTTTCACTTCAAGAATATCATTATAAAAATCACCTCAAGAACAGTCATTTTGCATTTTAAATCTTCCAGGTCCTCTACTACGGTCCCAAACAGACTACCACTCTCTGGAAATATTGAACAAATACACTACAACAGGTGTTGCCAGTAGGTAAAAATGAAAGCCTATTATACAATCCTGGTAAATCTGCACATCTCTTATCTTTCCTTCATTTACAAAAAAAAGTGTTAACAATAGTAAAAATAACAATATTTGTCATTTTTTAATCACTTCTCATGATTATTGTAAACCTTTAACATCTTTCTTCTTTTCTGCTTTACCTGCATGCTTCATTCAGTGTTAATTTAAATATACACTGTAAAGTCACTAGGGAAGAAACATGCTTTATTTGTTTCAGGAGCTTGCCTGGTATATGTATCTTTACATAGAAAAAAATCAGAAATAATAAACTACTACAATGAGCAATGGAAAATAGTGACTTTAATCTGTTATTATCAGTTTACTTCAGCTTTAAAGATTCTCACTTTTATTGGTTCCTTGTGAGCTACATAGTCCTCAGGGTTCTCCAAAAACTTATCTCTGTTCTCAGAAGTTGAAAAATAGTAAGTCTTTTCTTGATATTTAGCTGCATGTTCAGAGAGTCCTGGGTAAAGGACAAAGTTCTCTTTCAGACTGACTGGACAAAAGTGTTTTGTGTCTCCCATGTGCCTTTTCTTCTCGTTACGTTTTTCTTCTTCCTGAAAAGTTTTTGAAAATTTTCAAGAACTGTTTGAATTAAGTAGAAAAACATAATATCGAATATGTCGATTGAGCTTGAATCAGAAAGGCATCCTCAAAACTATTTATATTTTAAGTGTCTCTGATTATTTCTCACATTATTTCTTTCTGTTACACATAGGTCTAAAAATGGATGATTTCTGCATTAGAATACAAACTACGTTTCTAAGTCATTAAATTAAAGAACTTCATTTCTTCCTTGCAAGATGTAATTCTTCCTAACTATTTAAGTAGCATACTTTCACAGTGTTGTCCAACACTGTTAAGTTCAAATAAATAGCCAGATTGTCCATAGAATGTACATAGTGCTTAGAGATCTACAAATAAGGATATAAAGCAATTACCCAATAAAGACCAAGTGACTTTTGTATCAGGATCATCCATATGGACTTTCCATCTCCGTAATGATGAGTCTATTATTGCTTTTTCATTCTTTCCAAGAAATAGAGACATACTTTTCTTTATTAAGTTTGTCCATGCATCCAGGTGTTGAAGGTGAAGTTTTCAGTGCAGTATGACCCAACAGTCAAAGATAAAATCTGATACCTAAGAATTCATCTGAAGCTGATTTACAGTTACACATATGGTTTGCAATGTTTTGAAAAATAACTGTTTTGCTTTCTCAAAGTCCTGCCTGATATGAATAACTTTTATAGTGCAAACTGGTGTTACTGTTTAGAATATGGTCAAAAAGTAGAAAATACAAATAAATCTATTTACATCTGAACTTTCTAATAAGATTTTCTTTTGATTAAGTACAAGATCCATGACAAAAGGCTGAGAGAACTGGATTTATTCAGTCCTAAGAAGAGAAGGCTACAGGGGATCTAATTACTATCTTCAACTAACTAATGGGGGCTATAGAAAAGACAGAGCCAGACTCTTCTCAGAGGGGCACAGAAAAAGGATGAGGGGCAACAGACAAGCTGCAAAGAGGGAAATTCCAGTTAGATGGTAAGAAAAGTTTTTTTCATAATGGGGGTGATCAAACACTGGAACAGGTTGCCCAGTAAGCATGTGGAATCTCCACCCTTGGAAATATTCAAAATTATCCAGACATGGCTCTGAGTAATCTGATCTAACTTTGAAGCTGGATCTAACTTTGAGGTTAGTCTTAGGGAGGGGGTTGAACTAGATGCGTTTGGGAGGTCCCTTCAAACCTAAATTATTCTGTGACTCCATGATTCTAAATAAACACACTATGCTATGCCACTACACATGGGGGACAAGTACTAGTGCCTTTATAAACATTCTTGTTACTGGTGGGAGGCTGGAAGACAGTAACTTATAACAGTTCAGGTTAACAACTAATCTCAAAATCTTTTGTAAGCTGAATATGAGTCTATAAAAATATGTACTTTTTAGATTCGGAGTCATAAAACAATCTGCCCAATCTAGTGAGGCAATTACTGAGGAAAGAATGACCATTTTAAATGTAAAGTGATAATATCATGGTTAGCTGTTCAAGACCTAAGCTTGAAGTATCTATAATAAAAACCTTTCCTACTGTGTTCTTAAAATTCCCTTTCTTTTACTTCTAAATGTGGAGAAAAAAGTAGACCTCTTCAGAAAAGGCAATGAGAGCTGGTATTATGAAATCAGATCGTATATCTAATAAAATTATTTTTTAAATATCTATTTGATACTATTCCAGTACAGTGTATGTATATTCCACTCTCATAAATTTTGGGATGGGCATCTTGCAGTGAAGGATGAAAATAAAAGAATGGTGAAGCTAGACCTTCATTTTCATTTAAATGGATTTTTGGAAATTATCAGTAGTTGAGATGAAACAGAGGATTGCACATTAAGACTTCTACTCTGCATCTTCTGATGTTTACATGATGGCTCACAGAACCATTGTTGGTTGAAGAAAAGCAAGGTTCACCTTTGCCTCTCTTATGATTTATTGAATTTATTCTGTGTTGTATGATTCACTAGAAGAAAAAGTGTAGTTTAGCACATTTTAATGTAGGGAATAATTTGTCTCTCTTCTTACTGACAAAGAACACAGTTCTCAAATGGCATACAATTTCCTAGTAGTCTGAACTTGTTTTTAGGATTCCAAAGGTTGAAGGCACAGGGTATCATGCAACTACTGTGGTTTCAATAGATCTTCAGATAATATTTGTTATATCTAATGCTGTTTGCCAAAAATAATTGGCTAACAATTTGTCTTCATCTGTCATTGCTACAAATTATTTCCTATTATCTTAAGAGGTTTGTCCAATCTATTATAATGAATAAAAATGAAAATAGATTGAAATATAAAACTGTAAATTCCCTGATGTTTAACTCTCCAATTAAAAAGTTTCAGTCATGTAGCTTACTGTTTTCCTAGTGACATTCTTTATTCCTTTACTGACCACTATTATGATATGAAAATTGTGAAAGGGATAAATGTTAATATCTATATTCACTGAAGGATGAATATAATTCTTTTTCTTTGTCTGTTTGGAACCACAGCAACTCCTTTCAGATTCTAAAAATGTTTTATTCATAGAATGGGCGAATTTTTTTAGATGCAGAATTATGAAATATTTATAGCAATTTATAAGAAGTATTGTATGTCTTTTTTAATAAAATTCATAGTGAACCATTACCTCTGAGGTGCAAATGGAAGGAAAAATTCACAAAGAAGTATATCAGGGCATGTGGTCTAGCAGTAACCTGAAACGTGAAATGTGGCAATGGGCCTACTCTCCTAATAATACTAATTTTGGGAGAAGTTAAGTTAGATCTAATTATATGTCTTCTTGTTTATAATCCCCTCTCCCCCCTTGTTATCAAACTAACCAGACTCACCAAACTAACTACATTCATCGTCTCTACCAGCATGGGTATTTAAACTTCCTGCCGAAATAAAACTATTATCAGCCAGAACATAGAAATATGATGTATAATAGTTCTTGAAACATATGCTGGATCATGCAAAATCATCTGCAAAATCTGCTTTCTCTGAGGTTATGTTCAAACTGAAAATAAATGAGTCAAATTAAAATGATAAATGAACAAAGCCAATATGCTTACTTCATCTACATTTTCTTCTTCTTCCTCAATTTCATTTTCTTCTTCAGCTTCCCCTTCAGCAGCCAGGTCTTCTGCTTCCTCATCTAAGTCTTCAGCAGATAATACCCAACCATGATATTTAAAAAGTTCTGAAAAGGTTAATTTTTCTCTGTTTCAATGTTTTTCATTTGGCTATGTAAAAATACATTCTCTTTGCCCATAAAAGTAAGCACATATGTGGAAGCAAATCATGCCAAGTGTACACTGCGTTTCCCCTACTCATAGAACAAAATGTTCTCCAGGTTGTATGGAAAAAATATACCTTAATATAGTGATTTTCCCCCAAACTGAATATCTACTGGTTTGTTTTTTGACTAGAATAAATTGATATTTTCAATAGGTACTCCTAGTATAAAAGGATCATACAGACACATAAAGATAGTGGCATTACTGCTTGCAACAGTTTTTTTCATGTTATTCATTGGAGAAAATCTTTTAAACAAATTATCAGTCAAATTTTATTTGATTATAAAGCCAGCATAATATTATTTTTGGTTAATAAAATACTTGCATCAGCATAATTATAGCAAAATGTATTATTAATATTATTTATCCAATACTCAGAAGTGTTAGAGATGTGAGCACACAGGCAAATATTTGCTGAAAAATATTAATACTCTAAAAATCCACTCTTAAACACAGTCTGTGCAGGTGGGTGGATCCTTACACACCCTGAAAGTCTCACTGACTTCAATGAATATCGTACATGAGTGAACTTTTATTATTTGTGCATTTCTCATACTAGTATCCTGACATGAATAGATGGAATAAGTAAGTGGGCAAATGTACTGCCAAAAAGTTTAGGGAGCTCTCACAAACACATTTTTATAGTTAATATTTTTTAAATATATATACACTTAACTCACTATGTTTTTATATAATATTTAACTAGGCTGCTAGAGTCCTTTTCAGCTCACTCACAGAACACTGTGTGTTCTGTTCCCACTTCATTTGAGTGATTTAGAACTCAGTATAACCCCCCCCCCTAATATATTCATAAGACAAGCTCTCCAAAATCCCTCTGAGTAGGTTAAATGCAAATCATAAACAGCACTACTTACTTTCCATGACCAGGACAATTTGATTAAGCAGACTTTCTGGACTTTGCTCAGCAATCTCTAAAACAACAACCTGAACTAGAGGCGAATCACTGATTCCCGACTCCACTGTTTGCCAGTCATGCATGAAACGGTCAATCTTCCTTTTAATTATTTCCATTTCTGGTACATCTGGAAAACCATTCCCTGGAAACTCAGGTAGTGAGATTTCTGAAAACCAAATTGTATTTAGAAGACAATGCTATTTTAAAACATTTTGCATTTAAAAATTATCAATATACTTTGTTTTCATTTTTCTCAAATGTGGTGGGACAATTTTTCTCATATTCAGCTTCTTTTTTTCCCCTTGTAATTATTAAATTACTATTTTACAATAAGATTTTGCAGATGCCAAATTTATTATATTGATACAGTGTATACTAATGCTTCTTCAGGAAAACAGACAAGGTCCAGTTACTTAACTAAACTAAACTAAACAACTAAACAAATAATGCTTTAAAAGTCTATTTGTAGTTCTTCAATTTTAAAAGTTGTTTTTAAATACTAATAATTCCCAATCAGACTGAGTTATCTGTTGATACATTTTGGTTCTTCCCAGCCAAATGAATCAGCATAGTGAAATCACTGTGAAATGCACTGTCCTGGAAGAAACGGATATTGGCCCTATTTATTCTATTGAATGCAGGAGAACTTGCAGCTGTTGAATGGGAAGTTACCTCCCATAAAATAGAGAAGTTGCATCATATTTGCAAGTCACTGTGATATCCATAGGTTTCTCTTACACTACTGGCAAAGCACTGCAAGCAGCAACAGCCTTGGAGTGTGGCTTTGTGTGATGTTCGCTCTGCACTTTCTCAGGCATATGCTTATGGGGAGAATACACTCACTTTTGCAGACAAAGGCATGTTGAGAAATAACCTATATTTATACCAGTGACCTACAGAGCCCACATACTGGTGCTATGAAGTGCTACAGATGCAGGTGTGTGGGGAATAATTCTAAGCAGTACTGATAATGAGAGGCAAAAGTGTAACCCATTTCTCTGGGCACTAGAAATCATTCATAGGCATAGAAAGAAAAAGATGGTGGATCTAATCTCCCAGCTAATACATTCCAGGACAAGGAGTGACTGTTTTTGTAAGTGGCATAATAATGTAAGTATATAATAATAATAATGGAATGAATAAATGGAAATAAAGTAAAACAAAAAATGTATATCATGGCTTCCCACTGTCAATACTTGGATTGAAAAACTCACAAAAATGTTGGCCTTAATGAAGCCATTGCTGCATAACAATAACTTGTTTAACGAATAAGGGAAAGAAGAGACAATCTCATAAGATGTGTCATGCAAAAATATAAATTGTCAACTGTGAATTGTTTAAGATCAGAGAAGTTCAAGCCTGTTTCATAACACTGTCTCACGAAAAGTAAACAAAAGTTAGAGATTGAAAGAATGCAGTCATCTAAATAAGAAGTTCGCAGATGCTACTCATAACAAACATGAGAAAACTGGTTATGTACTGCCATGCCAAAAGTGTTGGCATACTTGGTGAACAAAAACTAAAGGGATAGCTGCTTCTGCCACCATTCATTTTGTTGAAAAAGCCAGAGGGAATTAAAAACTTGATATCGACAGCAGGACACATCAACAGAAAATGAGAAAGTTGCCGATCAGTTCTTATGGCTGCATTTAGGATCCATTTAGATATTGTTAGGCCCTTGAAGTCCCAATATGAAGATCTGTCTCAGGTAGAAGAAAATACAGAGGTGCCTCAAAGATATCACCATCTCCTTGTCCTTACTAAATCATGAACAGTCTCCAGCAGGCAAAAATGTGCGTGGTTGATGCTATCCCCATTCCCTGCCCACATATCATTTTCAATCCTGATTTTCTTCTTTTTCTTTTCATTATTCTTTTGTGTTCTGTTTAATAAGTATGACATCACTGCCTTCAAATCACAGCCAGAAAAACAGTTGAGAGCAATGACTTAAATGGCCTGATATTAGTGTAAGTTTGGTGGGACTTAGAGTGTATGCTGTGCTTGTCTTTTGCCAGAAATGAAGATACAAGATTCAGCTTGCACAAGGGACAGAGCGATTTTCTACTTTGCTATAATTTTCTCCTCCTCTTTTTGTCTGTCTTGTTTTCGCTTTGAAAGAGCAGGAACAGACTTTGACACAAGCAACAACAGGTTTAGCATATGTCAATGAACTTTTAATGATTTTTCCAAAAAAGGACCATTACTACCATTTTTCCTTACATAACTTCCTACACCTAAAAAGGAGAGGTAATACTAAAAATGAAAGCTTTAATGCCTTGTGTTGTAAAAGCTTTGACCCTTTTCTTAAAAATACAGGAAAGGGAAAAGTTAAAAAACATGTTTTTTTATGGCTACTCCCTGACATTAAGCAGGCCAATGCTCACTATGTAAAATTGCAGCACTGCAAGTTACTTTTTTTTGTTTGCTTCAACCTGAAAAATCCAAATAATATGTACTTCTGTCTCATTAAGCATTAAACTGCCCTGTTATAGTTCTTTTCTTTAAGAAAACTATGTTTTTCCCTACCAGAACTGAATGTTTTTCATACAATTAGAATGGACTGTTGAAGAAATTCAGAAATGCCATGTTTAATTTTCCAAAATAGAGCCCTACGAAGAAAAGCTATTATAAAGTACAACATAGGTGGACATCTTCAATTAGATATGCCTGTTTCTGCAAGAAACAGTAGTAAACATAATGGGATTGGTCAAAGTAGCAATGTTGCCTAACTTTTGTCTGACACCCTACCAACTAAAACACCATCCAGAAGTGGCAATAGCAGCTGGGGTTCATGGTGATAAGTGCCTGCCAGCTAAGGAACTCATTTAACTCATTTCTCCTACTTGGACAGCTAATGAACCCATGAAGCTATTATATCAAAGCGGTGGTCAGTATCACTACTATTTTCTAGAAGAAAGCAAGCCAGTTCCCTGTCCCCAATGAGTTAATTGCCAAAAAGCCGGAGGTACTGAGTCCCATTCTTACAGCATTAGCTAAACCTAAAAAGATGCAGGGTTTCAGATACATGTCTCCTTTTGACGTTCTCTCATGGCTCACTAACGTTGGCCCCTGTTAGCTTCTGCTTGTTGTGCCTATTTCTGTAACCTTTAATTCCATGCCTGAAGCCAGACACTTAAAATTAGTATGGCAGTTTTGGGTACTGTAATGGCTACATCACCTTATGGGTGTAGACCTTTAGATAGTAAATTTATACTTAGACGCTTTTAAGAATTTTATTCCTCCTCCATTTCTGGGTCTGAAACTTTTATTCACTCAATATTTCCATTCACCTCTGCTATATATCTGATAAACTGAGATTTTTCATAAATAGTATACTCTAGGGCAATTCCTAAGCTGTGTCAGGGCTCTGGGGCACTAACAGGTCTTAATGGCCCTGATCAGCCTCATCTGGGGCACCCAGCTTCTGGGCCCAGGCCTCCATTTAAGTTCAGCAGTGGGTGTTCAGTCCCTGCCTGAGCTATGTTGTGGGAGTACCTGTCTGCAGTGCCATCAGAGCCAGGCCCATGTCTGCTCATGGACCTTGACTGATCTGGACCCCAACCCGTGGACTGTCTTCCTTGTCACTACGAACCTGTCTGGCAATCACTGGACTGTTTCTGACCCTGATTACCTTCAGCAGGCCTGATCTTGACTTGACTTCCTAGCTTGACGTTGGACCTGCCTCATTGCCATGGACTTGCTTGAGGATCTGGATTCTTGGATGTTCCTGCCTGCCATCTCTGGGCCTGCCCTGCTTGCCTTACTCAGGGGTGATGGGATGGAGCCCTGGCTGGTGTGGTCCCTGCCCTGCTGGCCGTATTACAACACTTGGCTCCCTGTTTCACTGGAAGCAGCTGGCCCTTCCTGTGTCCTGACATGCTGTTCCCAAGATGAACTGCAAAACTTTAATTGAGCCATTTTAAAATAATAGATTAACATATAAGTATTTCAGCAAGTATTTTTGTGATTTTTTTTTTCATAACAAAAAATACTTAATGTATTTCCCCCTCTTTTACAGGTTTGAACAACATGTAACTATTAGACTGACACCTCAGTGGCTAACCTTCACTCTATTTGAATGATGATTAATCCAAACATAAATCAAAAGTGCAAACAGGCATATCACTAAACAGAAACACCTAGCAGACTTCAAATTCAAATACTCTTATCTTGAATTAGAACTTAATTTTTTTCTGAAAAATGTTTATAAATATTTGTCTTTTACTAAGTTAAACAATCATTCTGTGTACATTTCATTGCATTAGCTATTCTCTGCAATGCCATTGCTGTCTCATTCTTGTGGTTCTAAATAGGAACTACCTATCTGTTTATATACATTCAAGTATAATGTGTAAATGCCAAAATTAATTATGTTGCATTCTGCAGCGACGTATTCCAAATGAAACATAAATATAGCTAGGTAAAACCTGCATAAATTTGGGTAGCACTTATGCATTATATAATGATGATTCCTTTATGAACACAGATTTTAAGAAAATAAGCAAAGAATACATTAACTAGCTTACACTAACTGCTTTTTGCACGTGTTATCCTTGGCACATTCACACTGTAGAAATCACGTGTCCTGCCTTGTGAACCACAGACCTTTTCAAAGCAGTAATGTACTGAAGATGGAAATGTGTACTGTCTGGATCCAGCATTCTGCAGATCATCATTTACAGTCCTGCCCTTTAAAAACCTCTCAGTTCTGAGTAGGTCATGAAGCTTTGGAAATATACAGGCAGAATATGGATTTAAATCAATATCTGACATCAGCTGGGACAAAATATTGAACATAGTAACAAATCCACCCCAAAAGTTTGAAAAGAGGGTTTCCATATGACCCTTAATCTCAAAAACACTCACAATTAATGTTACACCTCTTTGATAAACTGCGTTTAAGAAATAATGGACAAGCATATGTTCCAGCCTTGTTTCTCTACTCTAGGCACATAATTCAATTAGATTACTTCTACCAGAGAGTTTTCTTGCATAAGGAAACTTTTTCAGCAGCCATTATTGCATACTGATATTTTGGGTTTTTTTATAGATTACATAGGCCTAAGCAAACTGGAGAAACATTTGAAAGAAGAGAAAGACAACAAAAGAAAGAGAGAGTTACATTCCTTATGTGAGAAGAGAGGAAAGGGCTCCTAGATGGACAAAGCAAACATGATTTTAGTTTTGGTTCAGGTATTTGAACCTCATCATGATCAAAAGATTGCCTACATGGTATTTGATTTGTTTCTAGCTGGGTTTCAGGGAAAAACAATATTGAAAATAAAATAAAATAAGACAACTGTGCCTTTGCTATTACATAGGAGTTATGATATTCTGCTTCACAGGTGATTAACAGTGATAAAAGATTTTTAAAGAAATAATAAACACAGCCAAGAAAAATATGTCAAAAAGGCAGCAATGATTTAAAAATAAATGGATTTAAAAATCCAAACAAATTCCCTTCGGAGGACTAATTTACTAGTTGTCAGTCTATCTAGCTATGCTGTTCTTCGTAATTTTTTCCTTATCACAGGGGTAGTATGAGACAATCCTACACACTCCTAAATCTGCAGCTTTCACAGGGAATGCCTCTGTGACAGTCTCTCATATTATTTTGCTCTGTGTCTTCTTTGCTTTTACTGAGTGTAGTTACCATAGAGACAAACACTTCTCAAAGGCTTTCTGCCCCCACATTATCTGAGTGAATTGCTGGGGAAGGAAAGGCTTTAATATATTTTTTTGTTGTTTTCTGCTGGTACTAGATATGACTTGTTCTGCACTCAGCCCATATTCAACAGCAAAAAAAGATGAAGTTCTTCCTGCCCCTCTTAAATCCTGCCAAAGGAGAGACAGAGAGCAGCCAGCATGTCTTCTTCATTAAGGCTTTGACAAAATAAACAGAACAGCAAATGAGGGGTAACAGTGGCATTTTCATTCCCTGAAACTGATATGTATTTCATTATGAACAGATTTTCATTTATTTTTTTTTGCAAAAGATTCTGTGGTTTGTTTAAAACAGACTTTTCATTACTTACTGATAAATATATGCTGCCAAATAATTTTCAGCGGGTTCCAGTGAAATGTACTTGGAGGGCAAGCTTATATCATGGTTTTGATTTATTGAGTTTGGAATAAAGTGCAATTTAGTCTACAGATTAAATTGATTCTTTCTAATGCAGAAGGATTGAGGCAACACAAAAAGCGTTAAAATGTGTATATTTAACAACTTGCTATTTAAAATGAAATGTTTCATAGTAAAATCATATTTATTTCTCTTTTGGACTTTAATACATTATATTATAAATATAAATCCTAATAGATAGATGGTAAAATTTATATGTTAAAACTAAATTTATATGTTAAAAACTAAAATAGTCTATCTTTATTAAAGATGATTTGCCTTCAAAGTGTTTTTTGAGAGAAGGCCATTGTGGAATTTCTTTTCATCAGCTCATGGTTCCATGGAGTTCCACGTACTGCAGAATTTTACCTCTTACCAGAAAGAAGAAAACATGACTCCATGTGAAAACTAGCAAGCTGTTAGCAGGACAATGGATGACTAAGAAAAATAAAGGTCATATTTTGTTCATTCACATCCAAATTTCAAATTCATTCATTCCCATTTTTACCAAGCTCTCTTGCCTCAGGGAGAGGACTAATCATTTCTGATCTTAAATCACCACTGTGTTGCTATCAGCTCAACCCACAAATATTGTTTTAATAATGCAAAGCTATCGGAACATGATGCCAAGTAACTATTTCTTTATCCAGTTTCATTCAGATATTTTTGCTGCTGTATTATGTATATAACGAAAAACTAAGACAAGTAGTGCTCCTAACAGCTAATTTTTTCTATTCTTAAATGGAGCTTAGCTAAATAAACCTCTCTATACACATGTTTCTTCCTTATCTTATTTTTGGTTCAGAGTTCCTAATATTTTTGTGCAATTACTTTCAACTCCCTATACTTTGCAGGGTAAGAGAAGACCCACTCTAACTCTAGTCAGATGAATATAATATTAAATTTTAAATGATCTGTAGCACTGAGATTTGTTAAAATCACCTGCAGGTATTTGTGAATACTGCAATTTTATTTTTTCCTGATATTTTTTCATTCGTTCATTTATTTGTCATTTACTTGTTATTTTTGTTACAATCCATGAGAGTGATTTTCAAGGGGTTTTATTTCTTCTGATTTCCCTTGCTTATCACTTCATCCTGTAGTAAGTGCTCATGGATTTCTGAAGACAAGAGGTCACGTCAGGAGCACTCACTTTATTTATTTGCATAGATCCCTGTACACATTTATTAATTTGGCATTTAGACTACTCCTAGGAGTATTTCCTAGTGGAAATAGGCTTTTTTGTTTGTTTTTCAAAGTGTAAACACTTAGTACATTGTTTTTAACATGAAATAACAACAACCCTTTAATAGCATTTATAAGTGCTTAAATAACCCTAACTACCCTATTATAAACTTCTTGATAAGAAAAAAAATAAGTAAGGAATGATAATCACAGCCAATTTTCACATATAGTAAAAACTTGCAGAAAAGGAAGGCATACAATTATTGATACTAGCAAGTAAGAGATATTATATATGCTCCAAGTCTAACCTGCAGCTTTAGATTCTTCTTTATAACCAGTAGAATCACTGGACTGTCTCTCAGATATTTGTTTGGTTTCAGGTAGAGGCTGCTCATCATGATCTTCAAATTCTGTGGGCACAAGTATAATCATTAATAACTTTAACAATACCATTGAGGGATGATGGAGGCACTACAGAAGTAAAAATATTTTTGGATCATTCTGCAAAACTTATATTTGACCACCAGCAAACAAGGAGTTACTTTGATGCTCAGGTACCATACATTGTCCAAAACATATTTTAAAATCAGCTACCTGATATGTGGGAAAAGGCAAACCATCTATCAATTGCTACATGATTGTGAATAAAGAGGAGAGGTAGTATATTTAATTCAGTGCTTTTATGTAAGAATATTTTTCATTTATTACAAACCCTGCATTCTGTGCTCAAACTATGGTCAAAAACAAAGCCTTGCAAAAGAACACACTTAATGACAGTATAACTATACTAAACCAGTATCGTTTAGCCTTTAATTCACTGAATGAGAGACTAAAAGAATTAGAATTCTTTCTGTTTCAGAGTCTGGATTTTCTTTGACTAAAATACTGTGATTACAGATAATAGAATGTAACTATCGTATCTGGCTTATGAAGGAGACCAGAAAGTGGCTATGAAGACCATGCAACACTACTCAAAGGCTGAACAAACTGTTTCTGTGAAGTCAATGTCATTTTAAGACTGCTCTGAAGTCTGTCATTCAAGTAATCCCCTGCCTGCTGATGAATAAATTCTCCTTGTTCAATCTCAGTTTATAGAAAAGCCTCCAGTTAGAAGTAGAGGAACACAAATCAGCATGCAAGCCAGTCAACAAAAACAAAGGAAATATATTTAGAGGCTGTACGATCTGGCACACATCAACTGACTGGTAAATACTATAATTACAATGGATTCCAAAAAGCATTTCTCTTCAAAGACTAGAGAGGAAACATACTAAAATGTTATAGATATATAGTATAGATTTAATTATTATTACATTTATTTTTCTTTTTCTTGTTTAAAATGTCTCAGTGAATTTAACATGAAGATAAAAATAAAAAAACAACAACATAAAATTAGAGATAAAAATATGGGTATTGATGCAACCCTTCACCACATGCAATATGAGGAAAGGAGGGATCAATATTTAAGAGTTTATAAGAAATACTAACAGCTCTGAAAGACAAGCACGGGAGAACACAGCTGGAATTATCAGCTCCAGCTACAAGTCTATTCCCTGTTGGAGCTTACTGCCCAAATAACAAGAGTGGCAGAAGCGAGACCAGTGGAGATGGGCTTGCACTAACACACCAGGCTGAGTTGTGGTGACTGAAGCAAAGGTATACATTTACTCCTGTTGACTCTGTAACACGGAAGGGGTAATCCCTGGCAGAAAAGCAGGGATGACAGGTAAAGTACAGAAAACAAAGTCTTAAACCACGACAACTGTCTGGTTCAGTGGATCGATTGTATAGGATATTGTATTGCTGAAATGCTGGAGGAAAGAAACACTCCAAGTTTTACCTCAAGAAGATTGGAATGAACCCACAGATCTATCTGAAATTGTGTAACTCTTCTACAATGCCTGAAATATGTTCTCCTGAGGTCATATAACTGTTTCCTGGCATAAAGAAATGCACACTTGTGCTGCTGAAAAAAAAAATACTTAAAAACTTTTGAAAACTCCTGTTAATAATTTGAGCTCAGAATAATTGTTTCAAGGGAAATGGAAAGAAGATGCAGAGCTATAATTTTCAACTAGACGCTACAAGCAAGAGTTACTAGACAATTTTTTTTTGGTGTACTTTCACTAGACATTTTCAGCATTGAACTTAACTTCCTAACTCACTTAAATACATTTGAAAAATTTACCCAATATCTCTTTCTCCATGCACTTTCAATCTCATTAAGAGATAAAAAGATGGGTAAGTATCTTGGTCATTAATGGGACATTTTTCTTTTAAACACAGACAATATTATGAATTTGAATATGTTCAATCCTGAAGCAATCACAGTGACTTCAATGTCCCACTGAGATCACAGAAATTGCAATTAGTGAAATGCATATTTATTTATATGAGACACAAAAAGAGCATGATTAGGGTTCTGGAGTATTTTTTCAAGTTTTCATTTTTATACCATAACTGCTATAAAAAAAAAGAACTGTGAACATATAATTCATTTATATTTTTGTAAAGACATATCACATGGGAAAAAAGCTGCAGTCAATGTGCTGATGGCACTACATGTGAAACAAAACAGATGTTAGGCTAAGAGAAGCATGACTGAAGTGTTTCAGTGAGTCAGTATTTGATTATGGAAATCAAATGTAGGCGTAGGAAAACATGTCTTTTTAATTCTCTGAATAAGGACATGTTTATAGCACAAGTGTGTGTGTGACAATATTACTTTTATCATTAATAAATGTTATTTTGATAGATCAATATGAGTTAGATATTCACAACCAAGATGAACTTTGTTTTCTGAGACAGAGATAATACACTAACTTTGTAGCACCCTTTATATTTAATACTTCAGAACTCAATCACTTTACAGAAGAGCTATCTGTTTTATTAGAAACTTTAAGAGTTTTTCTACTTTATGTAGAAAATTTTTAAAGTTTATATTTAATTTAAAGAGCCCTACAAAGCTGGTTTATTTTTTTCAGAGAGTAAGTGAAATTTTACCTAATTAAAAATAAAAGCAAATTATCAAATTCAGTATATCTGATACTACCAGCACCACTATGACTTGGCCCTTTCTATATATGATTATAAGAAATACAACAGATGCCAGGCTGCATAAGAGACAGTGTATGAGAGACATACCGGCGATAACAAAACATAAGCTTGCTATATTCTCATTTGATAGAAACCACTATCTTATGGTTGAAACAAAGATATTTCATTGCCAGCGAAGGAAAAAAATGGGAATTCTAACATGCACTTCAGTTTTGAGTTTCAGCTCCAGGTCCTCTGTGGTAGTCCAGGCTACCATGGAGAAACTGGAAGGCCCCATAGCAGAGGAAGAAAATCCTCTGAAGTCTCCCCAACCTCGTTCTTAGGCAGAAACAGACACTTGTGTGTGGTACTTCATCCTGACAGCAGATCCAAATCAGACAGCAACAATCTTTCAAGAAACCAGACAGTGATTAAAGAAGGTAAAAAAGAAAACTTCAACCTTGCCACTTTTTTGGCTGCTGAGGTTCAAGAATGTTGAAAGTAACCAGAATTAATTCTAGCTGTTGACCCAACTGACAGAACAGTCTGAGGAGGAAAAGCGCCAGCCAGTTCTGTGACAGTCGCCTGCCCCTCAGAATCTCACCCCTCACAGATTACCCACTCTTGCCCAGGACAATTATAGCATCATTGTTGAAAACAAAGTGTAGCACAATTCTAATATAAAGCCATTATACAGGCAGAACAAAACTAACAAGCAGTTCTGCTCAATACAGAAAGAAGCAAAGTAAGAAAGTCCTTACACAAAATGTTTTATTAATGTTATTATAAAAGGGGAAACCTCATGTAACACACAATTCCTTTCCTTTTTATTTTATTAGGTTATGCGACTAAAGGCTAATCTCCATAAACACGAAGGAGGAGAGGAACAATGACAGGTGGGGGAACCCCAGTAACCTACTAAGGACAAACAGCACCCTGACTCAGCTCCCCTCAGGGCCATCAGAAAAGGCTGATGCATTGTTGGGGTGCGGGACCTACTGAGTTGTGGGAACGGGAGATGCTCTCCCAGGAGCACCTTAGAGACTGAGGGGGGGTCACTGTCTACAGGGGTATAAGATTCATTAGGGGATGCTGGAAAAAACATTCTGGGACTGTGTGAGACTTCTTATCAAATGCTTAGAGGAAGGGCCAAAGGCAAGGAAAAGGAGGGATCAAAGTGAATTGGAGTGGAACAAGCATGGAAACTAGAGGGACAAGGGCATGAAAGGGGAATTGGGAACACATCTTCAGACTCACTACTGACTTGACCTGGGGCCACTGAGCTGCAGCAGCCTTGCCTCTACTGGGCTATGGATTCAGCAATTCCTAACATATGTTTCTACTGTATTGAGCAATTCCTAACTTGTTAACAGAGCCATTGCTGCAGTAACTTCTGTTCCCCTTTAAATGCTTCAGGCTGAGGTTTTGGGAGGCTACCCCTTCGGACAGCTTTGCGGCTTTCTGACTAGCCATTGCCTAAGTTCTAGCAGAGTGTTCTCCTGGGAGGGGATGGATATTTGGATGAGTAGGAAGTTTCAATACAGTTAATAACCCACTTGGAAAAGTTATTAGAGAGGAGAGAGCAAGTCCTGCCTTTTAGACTCATCCAAAATCATAACAATGCTGTATGATTTCATAGACGTCTTTATTCGGTAACAGAACAAAGTCCGAAGAATACTTAGTAGATGGAACTTAAAAGCTTATATGATAGCCATAAAGTGTTAAAAATGTGTCGATGAGTTGATTTATTTGGAATTTTGAGGCTGCTTTTCATACAAATTTCAAATGTAGTCTGAGAGTGACCTTGTCCTCCTGAAAACAATGTTGAAGGGCCTGCCCTTACTGTCTGAAATTCACTACTCCGTAAAACATAAGTAATGGTTACCAAAACCACCATTTTGGTGGTTCTCCGTACAACCATATGGATATATAGAGAAACATTATGAAATAGATTCAAGGGATGACAGGTTATTTTATCCACAATGACAAAAGCACCATATTCAAGTTCTAGATGGCAAATGGCTCCTTAATCATTGAGAAACAAACAACGAAAATACTGTGGTGTGAGGAAAGAATCAAATTACCTTCCACAGTATATATGCTGAAATAACAACCCAGTAGATCTTGACAAAGCTAATTAATAGTTTCATGTATTTCAGGGTCAACAGTCAATAAATAATTCAGTACAGTTGTAACACAAGAGTCCATGGATAAACATGAGTTGGTGATCCACAGTGAAAGATTTCTGAGGACCAGGCAGAGAAAAAGATTAACAATCTATTAAGAATGACACAGAGAAATGGGTGAATGAATTCATCAAGGGATCAAAGGCAGCAATGTAAAGTCATTTTTCTAGATACTGAATATAAAAAGGAATTAAAAAAAAATCTGCTTAAAAAATCAAATTGCTAAACAATTTGAAACATATCATCAGATAAAATACAAGTCAAATGATACTTGCTTTCACCTTTCTCCTCAGCAGCCTCTAGAGATTGCTGCTCTTCCTCTAGCTTCAGTATCTCTTGCATTTCTCTTCTGTAATTAAAAGATTATTCATCTTAAGATTTCTATAAATACTGAAGTTTACTGAAGTAAGCTACAAATGTATTAAATGCAAGTAAAGATATGGAAAAATACTGTTGAAAACTGAAATATAATTTGGTTTGTACCAAACAGAAGTTGAAAATATTTTAGCCTCCAAAATGTTATTGTATCATAAAAAAGCCTGGGGCTGATGAAAACACATTAGCTAGAAAATCTTCTGTCACCATAAGCACTGTTCTAAATGAGGTATTTCTCAAATTAACATAGGGTGGATTATTTCAAATACATCAGAACCAGTCTTAATGTACTTTTTTAGTACACTTGTGTTGATTGATAAATGCACTGATATCCTTAACACAGTAAGTCTAGAATTTTTTGTGATCATTTTAAACAATCAGATATTTAGTATATTTTACCTTTCTTCTTCTGCTGCTTCTTTCTCTTTTAATGCTTCATCTGTTAGTCTTTTCAAAATCTTAGCATTAATTTCATCCTTATTTGCTAAGTACAGTCTGTGTAGTACACAGATT
Organism: Apteryx rowi; assembly: GCF_003343035.1. Classification (NCBI taxonomy): domain Eukaryota; kingdom Metazoa; phylum Chordata; class Aves; order Apterygiformes; family Apterygidae; genus Apteryx; species Apteryx rowi. The sequence goes on from NW_020449797.1 coordinate 782,047, forward strand.
CCTGCAATACAGTTATACAACAGCACTAGATTTTATACAGCTGCATAAAATTAAAATTCTTTGAGATATGAAAATGATTTAATAAATGATAGACAACTTAGCTACTTCTTTTTAAAGCCCCCAAAGGCATATATACCACTGAAATGTCATTATAATGTTGCTTTTAAAGTTTTAGAGCTTTGTTTTCAATTTCAGGAGTCTCATTAACTGAGTCCGGGATATGGGAAGGTTATAATGGAGGCTATATGAGGGAGACATCATTGAAAGGATTTATCTTATATTTCCTTTACATCATCCATTACTCTGGCATTTATTTTGTGTATATGTGTATAAAGAAAACTATGAAGGAACAAACAAAATTCAAATAAAAATGTAAGACTATACATATCTATACTGCTGCAGCAGGTTGACAGAAATAAAGAATATGCTGTTCCTACATGGAACTCTGTTGATTTATTTACTTTGGCAAAGAGATTTATAATATATGGCTGGTTGGCTGAACTCTATTTACATCAGTCGAGTCATATTAGTTTAGGCTAGCTCAGGGAGTGGAGTACAAAGTAATGATTCAAAGTGCTGTGAAAATGTAAACTCCATAACAACATCATTATTTAAGAGATAAAAGTGTGAAGTAAAGAAAGAATTAACAAAATTGCCTGAAGGAAAATAAAGAAGAAAATAAAACAAAATAGCTAAGTTCAAGGAAACAGCCATAAGCAAAAAGCTATACCTTTAGCCACTCCTTAAAGCAGACATTATGATCTTCCCTTTCCCACCTTGCTTTGTTCATCCTCATTCCTCCCATGCCTCATGTGGTCACTATAGTCAACTCACGTAAAATATATTTTTATCTGTATTTGAGCTGTGATAAACAAGTTACTTAACTGCATTGAGCTGCTGTTGATTTGAGGCAGAGGATAATTTTGTGTGAATAGTACAGATGTTTTGATTCTTTTGATTAAACATATTTTTGAAAGAGGGAAGCTGAGTGGAGGGATTTTTTTTTTAATACAGCTTGTAAAGAAATTGGTTTTAGATAATTCTGCCTGGGTATTCTTCTGCAAAAAAGTTGTGAGAGTTTTCAGTGATTCTGCCTGGTAGACTGGATGTGCACTTCCCCATCTTTGTGTTTTCTCCCAGTGTTGTAAAAAGTAGTGATGCCAGCCACCAGTATTGATTTACTCCATTATTCAGAGTCCAACTGACATTGAACTAAAGTGAAGCAGCTTTAATTACAGAATTAACACATGCAAAACATCTAGAAGAATCACAGTTACTATATTATAAATAACCATTCTTCTTTGGGTACCAGTAAATGTGTTTATCACTCAGAGGATCTGACATTGTTTCATTTGATGAAGGATTTCAGTATTACTCAACTAAATTGAGCAAGTGAACTATAAGCTTTTAGAATAATGGATAACAAATTATGAGTTCCAAGTGGCTGACCTGAGAAAATCTGCTACTAGTATTAACCAGAAATGAGTTTGCTAATAGAACATATTTGCAGATAGCTCAGCTGACAGTGGCTGAAAAAACTACATTCCTGCAATGTCATATTTTAATGCAATTGGAAGTTTGTTAAGAAAATCTCTATGCCAGTATCATATTTCACTTTGATTTGTTATGGTAGGCTACAAATAGTATATTCAACTTGTGCAAGGCTTGTTTCAAGCTGAGACAGTAAAAATATATGCTTTATCATCTAAAGTATGCTACTTCATTTCCTCCCACCAGTGAATGAAACTCTGAGGAAAAATAAATTGTCATTGATTCATATGAAAGTCTGAACAGTGCCACGGATAAAATTAGGGTATCATCTCATTATCATCTGAAATACATGAAAAATGGGAATAGTGGATTTCCTTCCAAGCCTGAAATCCACTTATACATAGGGCCAAATAGGTTGTAATTAAGAAAGCAGTCTTTACTGCTACGTGATAAAAAGCCTGTAACAGTCCTAGCTCAAACAGAGGTTCCATTAGGGCTGTGAGCACAAGATTTAAGTTTCCTGAAGGATGTCTCTAACTTGTAGGTGGAAAGACTTACACTTATACTTTAAAGAATCTGTCACCTATCTGACTAGAGAAGCAGTAGATGATTGTGTGGAAGATATGACTATGGAGAGTGTAAACCAGACTGTTCAGATGAGAACAAGTAATACAGAACTATGTTTTTGAGAACTAGTGGCAATGGCAGAGAGGTGTACACTGCAGGAAGGAAGTACATAATTTGAAAGCCCTAGAGAGGTCTTCATTTGAAAGCCTCTGCTATGGACTCCAAGTTCTTTCCTTCCTAAAAGAAAAAAAAGGGCAGTTATCACTGACCACTTCAACATAGTTGCCTTGAGGATTCCCAAAGTGTCTGATCTAGAATAAAGCCTTTCAGGGACTATGAGGCAAACTTGCCTTTTATTCAGTTAATTTACTAACTTGTTAAGTTCTGGGAAGTGAACTGACATAATTCTGAAAGCATCTATCTCACCTCAGTCTTTTTCCTACAGAAAAGACTAGAACTGACTCCTTCTGTTTGTTCTTTAGTACACTGTATTAACATTACGTTACTACATGCCAGCTTCATGAATTCAAGTGCCATTTGTGGTTGGGAGAAAGGACAAGGCACAGTGCCCCAGAAACTAGGTTCTTGGAATTCTGAAGTTCTTATATTTCTGGGAAGGGAAGGTCAGGCATGGAAATGCAATCTAAATGTGTCCTAAAGTTCTTTCTGGAAGCATTTGAGGCAGGATCTTCTTGAACGATAGGAACAGCCAATGTGATTTTCTGAGAAATACTGGATCTAGAACTTTTATAGAAAGGTTCAGTCTGAACTGAGTCTGTATACAAGCTCCAGCCATATTTGGAAGGCTCTGAGCTGAAGATGTTTAAAATGCTACAAAATTTCAGAAAGCTATGTGACCAGCTAGTTCTGGGTACTGTAGCTTAGTTGAGAATGATTTTGTAAGGCTGAAATCAGATTTTGAAAATCATTTTTTCTGAGGAACACTGCAAAGCTTTGTGTTCTGAAGAACACTTTGTAAGCTTGATTTGCTCAGGTTGATTTTTATATTCAGGGACAAGGGGTTGAAAAGCTGTCTGGACTGATTCTAATATCAGGCAGTTACTGAGTTTTCTTGAACTGTCTAGGTAAGGATAGACATATCATTCCCTTCTTGAAGGGCAATTTCTAATACTGAAAGACAATTTGATAATGAACCTGGATTGAACAGGTAATGATTATACATTGCCACAAGGCAATGAAACATGCTGTGTGGTATGAATCAAGCAGGCATAATCCATTAAGACATAATTTGACAGTCAAAACTTTTAACAATGTATGAATGTGTTTAGTTTTTCATACCTAGTACCAATCTTCCTTCTTGCTTGAAATGCTGAAGCAAAAATCCCTTCCTTTGAATTCACAGGTATTAAGCTATTGTATCCAGCTGGATAGGAAGTTGCTCAACTTTTTTTTTTTCATGAGGATGGGGAACAGAAGACACGTGCATACAGGTACCTCCTTCCCCCCCTCCCTTTTTTTTTTAAGCAAAGAAGGTTCATACCTATATCCTTGTTTAACAGATGGGGAAAACAGCGCACAAGCAGGGAAATTTGACTACAAGCCAACTTGCAAGCTAGTGGCCAGCCACACACAGAACACAAGAGTCCAGAACTACAAGAGTCCAGTGCTATTTACTAATATTGCTGATTGTAAATAGGAGTCTGTGGAAATTTCTCTACTGCTTTTATAAAGCATTGATACATACAACTGTTTTTTATTCTATTAATTCCCTTCATCTGAATCTCTTCATCTGTAAGAAATGTAGGGTACCTTCACTGATTCAGCGTATCCTACTGTTCACTTTCTATAGACCCTTGTAACTTTGTAAATGGGACACAAATACTGATTTTTCTTGCAAGCGTACTTTATACACAGACATCAAAATAGAAAGGAGAAAAGATTTTAAGTTTCATTAGTGTGTATTTACTAACCATTATTTTCCGTATCCTGCAGACAGACAACAACGTCAGGTAAAAGTCCTTTTTCAGATAAAGTGGACCAGTGATCTACTGACAGAGGATAGTTATCCACTACCCATCCTCCTTTTTCTGGAGCACCAGGAAACCTGTCTTTGTTCTTCTTAGTGAGCTGTTATAAGAAGTTGGAGTCAGTAATATAAAAAGACTAATACAGTCTGTGAGCTGTTTACAAAGACTGCACAGTACAAAATAATTTTCTGAACTTTATGAGTCTTTCCCTATTGTCATTTCATGTTAATAAAAGATAAGTCATTTATAACTTTACACACCTTAATGAAATAAAAACATTTTAAATAAAGAGAGATGAACATACCAGTACTTTTTAAGGTTGCCTACAAAGAATTTAGGTTTCAGTTTTGAGATTTACAAACCAGTGAACAAATCCAAAACAATCCAAGATTCTTGGATTAGCCTTCAAATACAATTCTTTCCACAAAAACTTGTATCTGGTGTTGATCTCTATGACCAAACTGATGAAAAAGTAAGGCACCAACACTTTTTTATGAAGAAATAATTCTGTAGTTCTCATTATGTGATATATTATTATTATGTGACAACAAGATTCCCAAGTTCAAGCTAGACAAATTTAAATAATAAATTAGACACTTTTTAAAGTAAGTGAGAAGGTGATGAACATATTGTGTAAGAACAGCCTCACCAAGGTAGCACAAAGATTCATATAGCTTGGTAGCCTACCTTTAAAAGTGACTAGGAGTATAAGAATAGGGCAAGAGTACAGTGATACTTTGCTCAGATAATTCTCACAGCCTTTAATAGCTTGTAGCTCAGAGACTGTGAGACAGAAATGGTTTGTATGCATAGAGAATCCCTCAATAGATTTTTGTCTTTCATGATCTTATTTGGTCTCTCATCAATCCTATGTAACCTTTCAAATTATGTGACATATACCAGACTGATCACACGAAAAAATTAACAATATGTATTGATAATACACAAAGTTACATGGAGCTCTTAGAAAGAAAGTGCTTTGTTATGTAGTACTTGTAATTTTACCTCTGCAATAGCTCTCTCCAATACTTCAGCATATATTTCAGGTGATAGTACAATTTCGGATTCTGATGCGCTTACTACAGCTTCTTCTACCATCGCTTGAACTTCTGGATGGTCAGAAGTTATCTCTGGCATTCTTAACAATGATTCTTTTGCTGCAGCTGCAAAAAACAAACAAAAAAATATTATACACCATGCTTTTAATATAGATTTCTTTTAAGCACTTCACAAATTTCTTAAGTATTCTAAATATCCTCTGCTCAGGAATAATTTCTTGGCCACTAAATGTAGCCACTTCATAGTAGAATGTAGCAGGCATTTTAAGGCAAAGCAATATTACAAAATAATTTTGAGAAAGAATCAAAGAACAGTCCCTCTAAATGAAGTTCGGGAGGGTATTTCATAATAATGTTATTAGATTTTTTTGTCTTTGCTGTCTCATTCCAAAAAACCCTTTAAACTGTAACAGTATTTTTTATCACTAAATGAAATATTGTTTCAATATTGTTTCACCTGCAGCACCTGAGAATTTCTCATAGGAGTCTAAATCAAAAGGTTGACCAAATTAATTTAAAAATTAATACAAATCATAGTTCAAGATAGTACATCATCTACAATCAAGAAGCCTGCATTCCCTAAAATGCATGTCACTCATATTCGATTCATATTTGACTATTAATTGCTGACACAATGTACTGTAATTGTTCAAAAATTTTTTGAGGGAACATTCAGAGTTAGTTCACTATTTACATACTAATTTGATAAAATGATAGCATAACTCAGTGAAGAGCTGATTATAGCAACTGCAATATTTATTATGTGAAGAATATAATTTGGAAAAAATGTCATACTTTCTGTAATTATACCAAGATTTTTCACTGATTTTATTGATACTTTTTTTCATGCATAAAATTACACATTATCAGGTATTTTTTCACCAAATTACAAACTCCCTAAGAAAAGGACAATATCTTATTAAGTGTTTACATACAGCAAAAAGTCAGATTTTAGAGTTATCATAGCTAAAGAAACTATATTCTACTTCTCCTCTCCAGCTTGAGAAATAAGATATTTTGTCAGTGGTGTCTCCAATAGTTGTTGCTGGTATAGAATGTCATAACATTAAAGAAAAAATATAATTGAAGCAACAAATTTTTTTTTTCAAAAAGACAAAGAAATACATCTAGGCAACTCTACAGTGTTTTTGCAGAGATTTCTCTGCATAATTACAAATGAACAGAGCAATATAATCTTACACTATTTCAAGAATAATAGTGAAAGTGATAAGCACTATAAGTTTATATATTGCTGTAATTTGTCATTTATTCTATAATTGGTAATGCTTGAGTAATATTATATGTTTTTGATTTGTTAAAACTGAGGTAGTGCTCAAGCGTAATTACAGAACTTCATTCCAATGACATTTCTACTCCACATAGTACTGGTTAATATTATGGATAAGGTGTTATGCATTATGTGGAAAGATAAATCTAAATTTGACAGCTGAGCCTCTAGTATCTACAGCACTCTGGTGATACTCCGTGGCAAATTTAGAAAAAAGAATTATATTTGAGAGGTATATTGAATTAAACACAAGAATTTTCTGTCAATATACTCCCTTTTACTTATTTCTACAAAGAATTCAGAGATGCTGGGGAGTAAGAAGGACGGGAGAGGTCTTTATTTTGTTATTTAACACTGTTTCCATGTTCTCAATTTTTAGCATGCCAACAATCTTTACATTAGAAAATTATGGCCGATTAAAATTTGCAACCCTTTTCACATCTTTGGGAGCTATTGTTTCAGTCTGTCCACAACAGGAATATATCACCATATAAATGACAAATGCTCACGCTTTCAAGTTTTTTTCATGTCTATGAAAGCTATAAATAAGGTATTTTTTAGGGATAACTGTTCATTGGAGACTGGAAGACACTGCGTAAGACATTTGTGCATGCAAACTCACATATGAGGAGAGGCTGAAAGAGCTGGGACTGTTGAGCCTGGAGAAGAGAAGACTGAGGGGGGATCTTATCAATCTGTTTAAATATCTGAAGGGAGGGTGTAGAGAGGATGGGGCCAGACTCTTTTCAGTGGTGCTCAGCAACAGGACGAGAGGCAACGGGCGCAAACTGAAACACAGGAAAGTCCCTCTGAACATAAGGAAAAACTTCTTTACTGTGAGGGTGACTGAGCACTGGAACAGGTTGCCCAGAGAGGTTGTGGAGTCTCCATCCTTGGAGATGTTCAAAAGTTGTCTGGACAGGGACCTGGGCAGCCTACTCTAGGTGACCCTGCTTGAGCAGGGGGGCTGGACTTGATGATCTCCAGAGGTCCCTTCTGAACTCAACCATTCTGTGATTCTGAATTATTAGCGCTTTCAAAAGGAGCTCATAAAGCTTTCTCACATGCTTGTGACCCTCAGCTCCAGGATATTTATACATAATAATATCAAAAGCATTGAGTTCTACTCAATTCTACTCAGTTCTACTCTATTGCTTTCACTTCATGATATTTCAGTTCATATTTAACACATAATATCTGTAACAGCTTCTGTAGTATTTTAAAGCAGTCTAAAACATTTACAAGTGAGAGGAATTGCTTCAGTTAAATAACCTAAAAGCAAACAAGATAGCTTCAAAGACCATGGAACACCTTATTCACCTGGTTCTTTTGACACTTTTTCTAATTCCAACCTAGTTTTCACTGCTTTTATGGCTGCTTCTATTGTATCCTTTTGCATTTTCTCAAAGATTTTTTCTCTTGATTCTTCCATGTGGGGTTGAATGAGTTTGGCCATGTCAAGAACCTAATGAAGTTATTTGAAAAAATAAAGATATTACAGAAGAGACATACAGCACCTGATCCAACAGCTATACAGTAAAATGAGTTTGGAAAAGCTCTGCAAATTTCAGAAAAATTTACATATATTTTGAGCACAGTTTGTTGTGTACAAATTTCCAATTTGCAATGCAGTTTAATTATCTTAGATAAAATATGCTTATCATATTCTTATGCTAAGACAAATAACATTGACACATAAATGTTTGTCTATAAAGTTAGTTGCTTTTCTGTAAGTGAATTTCACTGAATTACTATGTTTTTTCTATAATGCATATGTTTACAATGTGTATGTTGATGACCCACCATGAATAAGTGTGTGTCTAACTGGCTCCCAGGCCTCAGCTGATCCCCTTGTTATATAAGACATTTATATACCCACCTTTCCGTTATATTTGTTTGCAATCAGGTTACAAATGGTTGTTCTTCCAGACAATGGGGGGCCAAATACTAGTACTTTACAAGGAGGAAGTGGCATTGGTGGTAACAGGTAAGGCCGTGGATTCAACATAAATGCTTTCAATGCCTCTGAGGATGACAGTACGTACATTTTACCTAGAAAACTTAAAACAAAACAAAACAAAAAAAGTCAACAAATAGAGATAGTTATCTTATGAAATGGAAAAAAGAATAAAAAGTGTCAAATTCCACTAACCTGACAGCCAAGTCTGGGATCCCCATTACAATATCACCCTCCTTAAGAGCCACAGGACATGCTTGTCCCCACCTGCTTCTACGCCATCGGTATCTGTTTGCTATTAGTTTGCAGGATGAGAGAACCCGGAAAAGTTCATCCTGTTTATTAAAACAGTAATAACAGTATGTATAATTTTTTTCTAAATCTACCTATGCCATGTTCTATGTAACTTAGTCTTTTTTGAAATATTCTGCTGGAACACAACCAAACCTAAAAGAAAACAAAATTATGCTTTTCAGTATCTTTTTAAAAACTATATATTTTTTAAGAAATGCAAGACAATCTTAAGGAAAAACTATTTAACTTTTAAATTTTATTTAATAAAAATAGTACTTAAAATATTTCTTGTAGGCTTCATAAATTATTTTTGGAAGTTTAAAAAAATGAAGAGAAACAACTCAATCAATTATTGAAGAAGAGAGAGAATGGCCAAGATTATTTCTTCTAAAAGGGATGAAGAAAGGACAAAGATCTGGGTGGGGGAATGGAAAGGCCAAAATATCTCTTTTACGTATGCAGAAATGTCAAGTTATAGGAATATGTTTAATAGATGTTTTAAAGAAGTTGAATAGTAAGTAAATCATAGAGTTTATAGGGATGTTAAATTATTCATAGTAGAACAGACAAGTGCTGGCTGTGAAGAACTGAAGAAGGACCTTTAGAGACTAAGAAGCTGGGCATTAAAATAGCAGTTTTACATAGAAAATGATGAACTCTGAGTTGACTTTCACTGCTCAGGAATAGATCTTGGAGTTAAAATACACAGTTCCATGAAAACATCTGGTCAATGCCCAATAGTAGTCAGAGAAATAGATTGAATGCTAGGAATGTTTAGCAAAGAGAGAATAAAACATAAAGCTTCCTTTTTTTATGTATAAATCCATGCCCTCATCTTTACTGCTGTGGGCATTCTGGCATCCTCATCTCAAGAGGTATGTAGCAGAATCAGGAAAGTTTCAGAGAAAGGTAATATGACTGATCATATTGACCAATATGACCATACAAAAAGATTTTCATATAAGAAAAAAGATTAAGTAGACTGGAACTCTTCAGTCCAAAAAAAAGACAGATACACAAGAATCAGACAGAAGTCTGAATTCATGGGTGATATTAGAGGGCAAAGGCAGAGAACAAAACTATTCACTGCCTCTTGTAGAACAACAACTAGAGGACAGCGAGTTAGAAGGTGGCAGGTTCAACACAAAGGGAGGTAATTCTATGTATACTGTATGATTAAGCTGCAGAACTCCTTGACCTTTGGGTGGATACTGTGGATACCAAATTTTACAACAACTCAAGAGAGGACTTAACAAGTTCATGGATCAAATTAATAGATACATTCACAGTTATTAAACACATAAACAAATTAAATAATAAATACAGACATAATCTGGCACAGAAAATCCTTCACCTGTGAATTTGATGGGTACTGGGAAAAAAGAAAACTTATTTTCTTTTTGCACTGAAAGCATAACCACAATCAGCAGGGTCTCCTCAGTTATAGTACCATTTATATATTTGTAGTTTTGGTGAAGAARTGAGAAAGATAACTGCAAGTGGTTATAGGTGAAGACATGTATGCAGAGACTTCTGTTTTTCTCTTTTACTTGGAAGCGGCAGAAATTATTATTGATATGATTCAGGCAAAATACAACACTAATTTGTCTTATTTCTAATAAATTACAGAAAATAAAATGCATGTGTTTTCAGCTATGCAGGATGTTCCTAAATTTGTATTAGCATGATATTATTTCTCTTTCAGGAAAAGATTTAAGACTGTGAGATAACAGTAAGCTGTAGAGACTATTATCCTTTGGCTAAAGTTTCTTTATTTCCCTGGAAGGAATTCACTCTCATTCCACTGTTAAAACAAACATTCTGTTCAAAATTTTATCATAACGACATAACTTTTTTTAAAAATTAAAGATAACTTTTTTCACACTGTTTTAGCTGGATTTCAGTTCCAGGGTTGTCTCAAATCCACATTTCTGGAAAATCAAGACTCAAAAATGCCCCTTATTACACAATAAAACAAATTGCTTGCTATGAAACAAATATAAGCTCATAGCAGAAAATAAAAAAATATTTCTATAATTATTACATTTTAGAAAAAAAAATATTACACTTACATTTTCCAGTCCCTCTAATGTTTCTTCTTGCTGACTTTGAAGTCTAGTTACAGGAGCTGCATTTCGAACACCCATAGATTGAAGTCGGGCTACCACTGACTGAAAAGAAAATAACTCTTGACTAAGAACCAATTAAAATTGCTTTTGTGATCTGAAAGGACCCCAAAGTTTTTTTTTAATTTTAATTTATTATTTGTATAATGACCACATATACACTAAGGCCCAATTTTTAGCTTGGGGCCATGTTTGTTATTCAGCTCAGCTCCTACAAGCTATTTGGTAGATAAAGACAGTGCAAAATGCTGAATCAAAGCCTTTATACCTTTTCCTTATGCTGTGAATCCCAAGCCCTCCAAAGGGATAGACTGTGAAGGATTCTCTCCCACTAAACAGTGGAAGTATTCAGATGAGCTCCAGTCTGTGCCAATAGGGTTGGAAAAGGAGACAAATGTCTTTAGGACATCAGATTATTATGCAGACTTGGAAATAATACAACTTTGGGATATTTATTTTTAAAAGTATTTAAACCAGAAGTCTGCCAATGAGAATCAGATGATATTATATTTAACTGAAATATTTCTTGAAGGCAATCTTGCTTAAACGCAAGTATTCTTGAAATGAAAAAGCAAATTTTGCCATAATTGGGCTAGTTTCATAATACGTCTTTATCTTACTCACAGGTAAAATGGTGGGAATTGTTACACACCTGTACTGTCTTTAGTATAAATCTCTTGTGATATTGACAAATAGATCATAAATAATGAAATTTTGTCTTTCAGCAATTTTGTCTTTTGTCTCTGCAAAAATAGTTTTTTTTCTGTATGTATAGAAATACTCTTGATAATAAAGTTAATTGTAAAATTAAATACTTGCAGAATTGTAACAGATTCAATTCCTTTTCAACAAGGGAGGGGAAAGTCCAGGGGCAGCTCACTTCCTACATTATCAAAGACAATCTCTTGCTTTTCCTTTTCCAACCCCATACTCTACATCCTACTTTAAAACAGCTCTTATTTCTGAGATAGAAGGTGAGATTATTTATCTTCAAAATTTATTGTTGTAATTTTTAATATGTAGACTGATTTGCTGTGTCATGAGCTAAAAATCTATAGACACAAAAACTCAGCAGAACTTCCGTGAAAGGGGAAAAAGGAAAAAATTATCCTCTATTTCACTGTAAAACTATATCAAAGACCATAAAAATTTCTTCATTATTTAAGGCATCAGCACACTAAGCCAATTCTGTAAATATATCTTACTGAGAATGTTTTAATTTTGCATGTTAATAAAGATATTTGAAACTAATACAGGACGTAAAGCACAACAAATACGTGGATACAGTACAAAATAGTTTGCAGCCTGCCTGTAAATATTCTCGTGTAACATCTATGGAAACTTGGGCTGAGTGGTGAACCTTATGTTTTTTTTAACATAATAACAAAAGCAGGCATTTCAAAGGTGATGTTTTGTACTCATAATTTAATGAGTTTTATATTCAACTTAGAATGTTGCCAACACCAGAATAAAAAAATATCTACAGAATTGATAGTTCTTTTCTAATGGAAGTTACTTAAGCTGGTGCATAGTTTACTTACTGCAAAAAGGTCATTTGGTTGCTTATTTCCATCCAGTTCAATAAGGTATTGAGAATCCTGTTCAGCCATCAAGTCCTGTTTAAGAATGAAGACATGTTCATCAACTGAGTATATAGTTAACCAGATAATGACATTCAAGCTCATTCTGTTCCTATAAATATCAAAAGCTGGACTCCTGTGGACTCCAAGTTTTCCTGTGGACAACCAATTTTCACCACATTGATGATTTATAAAATCATCTGCCAAGAAACTTCTATTTTAATAGTGATCAATAAATATAGAGAGAACTACAAAATTATAGTTACAATAGGTTCAGAAATCAGATTAGATAACCTAGGTCAAACCCAAAATAGCTACAAATAATCTAGATAAAGTAACATTTCATGTATGAATTCAACTTCTAACTGTCTAATTACTGTCAATACTTAATTGTCTGGTGGGAAATGGTGATAATGTTAATTAACAAATATCTTGGAAATATCAACCATGAGACCAAAATTTTAATTTTGGTCCCAACTCTGAATTTCTGTAAACTTTGAGCAATATATTTGATTTTTCTTATTTTCAATCTTCCTATCAGTAAATAAGACATTATAGACTAAAATGGACCTCCCATGTCAGTTGTCATCATCTCTGTGAGAGGATCAAGAACACTCCCTCCATTCCTGACAGATATGTGTCTAAACCCAGCTCTGAAAAATGCTAGTGAAAGTGACTCTACAACTTTCATAAGTAACCTACTCATTGCTCTTATGGCCAGAGTGCCTTTCCTAGCATCTAGTTTAAGTCTCCTATGCTACAAATTAAACAAATTATTTTTCCTATCTTTGGTGGATAATAATTGATCACTTCTTTCTAATATTCTTCTACCCAGAAAGTAATAATTAGTTTCTGTTTCTCTTACATGCAATGGTCTTATTAGTACATCCATAATATTTCTTTCGTGCAATAGTACCATATTTATTGACTCAGTTTACAATTAACTAGATTCCCAGATTGCCTGCAGTACTGAGATCTAGCCAATTATTTCACATGTTGCAGTTGCTCATTCAGTTTCCTCCCTAGCTGTAATATTTCACACTTATTTCAACTCAATTTCATCCTAGAAATCAAAGTCTGTCCTCCAAAGTTCTTTCTATCTATCCCAGCGCAGTGTAAAGTCAACATTTTATAAGCCTTTTTTAAATTTAATCATCTAAACCTCTAACTGGGCCAACAACAGATCCCTAAGTTCATTCAATATTTTAGTGAACCACTAACTCTGCCTAAGTAAGACTTTTCAGCTAGTGGTTTTCAATCTAAACAACTTTTCTCTAGTTTACTTAAGAACAATCCATATGAGATTATAATCATTCAAGATATCATATATTCTGCTTTCTCCTGCATAAAAATAACAGATTTATTCCTCTAGCAAAGAACAGCATTATACCACTTTTACACAATTTTATCTATAATTTTATCTAATTCATAGGGAAATTGAGAGGCATAGATAAACAATAATTGTAAAGTGCACAGCAAACATGAGGCTTTTCCAGTTGCTTGTACCAGGAGTAGAAAAAGCGAATAAATTATGGCTTTGTACCCTCTCTTAGTAAATTTACATAGTTAATACAACTTTCCTGAACCCAACAGGGAAAGGAGGAAACAATGTCACTGCTCATAATTTCAAGCATGTTTTTTCATCATGCTTCTTCTCAAAATAAGTTACCTATTCTTCTCTTTCTGTTTCTACCAAGCCCAGGCTACTAGTACTGCTCTCATTTTCTCTTTCGCCTTTGGTGCTTGACCCCCAACCAAGAATATCTAAGCCCCTGTTTTAAATCACTTCAGAGGAAACTTCTTGGCTTCTGTAACTCATCTTCTGACCAGATTTCACCGGGGCCACTGTTTGAATATGCCCCCCCACTATTTCAACCACTGATAAACAAAGGTAAACACAGCTACTTCCTTATTTAGCTCAGCTGAAGGGTGACCAGCATGATCATTGCCTTTCAGAAGATCTTTGATTGCTTGTTTGCCAGACATGTTTACTGAAAATACCAACACTGATCAGAACAACACTAAAACTAGTCAGTCATTCTGATTTCAAAATCTGTGCTTTACTCTCTATGATCTCAGAGGGCTATAACTCCCCTTGTGAGTGTTTAAATATTCTTGTATCTGTGGTCACCATAGCAGGTTATTATATTTATCATAAAATTAAATGGAGGCTTATGACATCTGTGTTTAAAATGGTAACTGAAAAGCTAATCCAATGAGGCATATCTTCAAATAATTGTTACATTCTGTTCTGTGACCACTTTTCTTGAAATTTCAACATGTGTAACACTGGAAAGCATATAAAAAAAAAAAAAAAGTAAAATTCTCTGTTCTTTGGGAAGCTGAGTGTAGGCAACCAGTCCACCCTTGCCACTATAGGCAAGCAGCTCTCTCTTCTGTCCTTCCTTGGAGATGTCGTAGCATGTCAGCAGTCATCCCTCATCAATGGGGAAGGAAAGAAATGCAAAATGCCCTAGACCTTCCTATAAACCCAGTGCAAGTGGTTATGAAAAAACAGAGGACAGACAGAGAGCAAAAAATCAGGACCTAGGCCTAGAGAGAAAAATAAAGAATCAACTAGAAAGCTGCAGAAATGAAACAGAAGATAAAGCAAATGTATGGGCTAATTATTAGGTATATAAAACTGCAGGTAATGAAGCAGATGAAGAAGGAAAACCTGTTGAAATGAAAGGCAATGGATATGAAAAGCAGATTCCTTATAGGATTGCATGCTAAATGGACTCTGGTAATAATCATGATATACTTCAAACATTATACGTCACTTCCTAGGTTTAGAAAAATATTACTAATGTATTTCTATTTTAAAACTCAAAATGGATTACTTTATCTTGACTCTAGACTAGCAACAACACCCACAAATGATAATCATGATATACCATTGATTTCAATATGAATTTCAGAACCTGCACTTATGTTGGACCATGACCTGTGTCCACCTCCCTAAAATAAATCTCAGACTCAAAAAAGCATGGAAATAGTGTAAGATATTTTAAACAATCTTCTGTTATGCAGCATCATAGTATTTTGTTTTTTCTTACTTCTAAAGGATGGAGCATTATCTCCTTGTATATCCCAACTCTTTCCTCTGCGTTTTCACGAATATCTTCAGGCCTCTGAACTAACTGAGGCAAAATTCTTGATATTGCAAGTGGACCTTCTGCAATCTGAAGAATGAAAATTTAAATATTTCAAGATACAGAAACAAAATAATGTACTAAACTAAATTTTGTCTATACTTAAAAGCAGATAGATAAAGTAGCTTTCCAGATAAAATATTTCAATATTAATAATAATAATGTCTTTGGCCAGCTTTATAAAACAGTGCAACCCAACCTGAATGCAAACTAAAACCTTCATGAAAAAACTATAATCTATTTGTAGTATTCTAACAGCAAAACAAGCTAACATCCCACAAACATTAGTAAAAACATGTTACAATAAATGAAATTAAGAACTCCTGTATTTGTTCAGCCCAAAGATCCCTACAGTATCCTATCCCCAAACTTGACTAATGACAGATGCTTGCAGAAGAACAGAGGAACAAGACAATACAAAGTCACCATTCTCCTGATACACTTTCAACTTAAGCAGCAGTTTAGTGTCTTCTAAGTCAGAGGCTGAATCCAGGCCAAACTATACAATAACCACCACCTGCTGCCATTTAAAAACACTATTTAAACATTATTCCAAATCTCTTAAAGTGGAACAGAAAATGAATTAAGATTAGAGTTGAGCAAAATTAATTCATAACACAGTATGGTGATATTTTAGAATATCGGAATTTGTTCTGCTTTGTCTAGAGTACATTCTAATACTTTGCACTGTTCAGAAATTAGCAGTAGTTACCACTTCTTCTTCCTGCTCTTCCTCTTCTTCCTCATTATCCTCTTTATGCTGATCTTTCATTTTCTTATGTTTTTCAATAACATTAGGATCCCACTGGTTCCTCTGATATATCTGCCCTGAATCAGGGCACTGTCTTTGTCCAGATATTCTTTGGCATAAGTCATAGTCTGAACACTAGCAAGGAATGATTAAAAGGAAATCACATGTTTATTGTAGTGCTATAATAATACTAATTTCTTCCTTAAACTGCAGAATATGGGGGGCTGTTTGGCAAATATTTGGATTCATAAACAACTTCTCTAATAACTTTTGAGGTAATACAAAACTCTCAACAGCAGCAAAGTTACTCAGTGCAAAAATAAAATATTAAAGAAAGACTTAATCACTTGCACAGTTTTCTCCATCAGCATTTTATATTCCATATCAAGAGTGTAGCCACTACTTGAGCACATTTTGCCATGCTAGTTCTATGCAGGTAGAGTTGATGGATAAAAGTCTTTTGCAGATAGACTTGTGATTGCTCTTGCAATCCATTCCAAAGTGGTTTGGTCTTGAGCAAGCTATCCATTTTACTAGGTGCCTTTGACCTCTCAGAGCTGTACTATCACCAATAACATAGTACCATTGAGTCAGAGGTTAAAGGTGTTCAGCAGTTAATCTGCAAGATTAAGCGCAGGTCTTTCTATAAAAAAATATGCAGACACAAGTTTAGTTTAACATTAAACACAGATAAATCTGAATGTGGTTAACGTGGATATTTTAAAATTCCATTATGGAGTTTGAGAGGAGGGCACAACAAACAACAAATAATCATTCTCCCCTTCTCAATCCCTAACACCTACCATCCAGACATATTGTGAGAAATCTAAGATAAAAATAAAACTTTGTAGTTGTTAAATTCAGACTGTGACAGAAGGGGAAAATTGATTTCTACAGAGAAAAACAGAGCTATCACATTGCTAGCAATGGGCATGCTACACTCTCTAATGGAGGTATCCCTTAAAGTATTACTATACTTTGGGATATTTCTGCATTTCTCCTGTAAGAATCAGTCATATAGCTGACATTACTGCTATATGACACAGCACATTTTGAAATAGGGAATGAAAAATTTGATTTTTTTTTTTCAAAGGCGCAACTTTTATCATTTTTCTTGGAGAGACAAGATTTTCCTACATCAGTTTCTTAATAATAGTATTTCATTATTCGCAGAGCTATCTAGAGTGTCTCTTCTTCCTTTAATTTTGATCTAATGAAAATAGTTACAGTTTTGACACATCTATGAAGACATCTTGAACCCACTGAAATCAAAGACCTTTTGTTTTTTGACTTTGGGGCAAGGATTTCTAATGAGCATTCAACCTCAGTCTTCTTCCAGGAGGAGAAGATGATGTAACCACATGAAGACAAGAATTCTGTTTTCTTTCTAGTACAGATAGGATCACTCTTGCATTTGTATGGCTGTACATGACTATACAAAATATATTCTCAAGAATTGAGATGTTTCACTATCTGGTATTAAAACAAAGATCAGCTTTCTATATCTGAAAAAATTCAAAACAGCCTAGAAAGCAGCAGAAAAATATGCTTTTCTGATGTTTTAACATCTTTCCATGAGTACAGAAAAGCAATTGCTTGAAATAGGCATTTACACATTTTCATTGTTTAAATGGGTCTTAAATGTATGAAATATACAGAACATCATCGCTACAACAAATACTTCAATTTAGCAAAGTGATAGTACTCAGTCCATCCACTAAGACATCTGACAAACCACATAGATAAGACAACTAGAATCAAAATCTTAATGAGAATGGAGCACAACTCCAAAGTTTCATTATGAAATTTAGAGTTGTCTTGGCACTCCATTCTGCATGTTCAGAGTCAGAGAAGGGAAAAAAACTACTTGTTAATAAATGAAACATGGCCAGAACAAAGGCCTGAACACTGGTCCATTATTATACATACTGTTACCTTGCCTGCACGGAGTCTGGTAAAGTTTTGGTCTGGGCCAGCTAATATTCTCCCTAGTGAATAGTTGGGTATAGTCTGGAGAACAGCACAGGCCTAAGGCCTTTCCCAGTGGGCCATTTGGACGTGGCACCCTATTCTGACTAATGAGGGAGTTTAGCTGTGTTGTGCAAAACCAATTGGCCTCAGGTCCAAAGAGTGGTCCTTGCCTTGTTATATTTACTAGCAGAGACATAGCCAGCAAGTCCAATATATTTTCTCATTCTTTTAATATACACTGAGCGAGTCCTCTTAAACCTACACAAACAATAATTTATGTGTCTATCACAGTCAATTTTGGAAAGTATCTGATTGGTACCTCACATTATTACTTGTGAGGAAATTGAGATTGGTAAACCTGATGAACAAATAATGACTATGTAAGTAGTTTCACACTTAGTGAGTAAAATATAAAACAATTTGCTTTCTAACTCATGTATGTGAACATTTTTTTCCTGAAACTGTATAAATAGACATGAATGGGAGATTTACATGCATCCAAAATGGCATACTGATCACGTTATTCAAAGTTTTCTTTTCATGAAAACCTATCCCTTCTAATTGGTTTTAGAAACTCAGCCTAAGAGAGGTCAGAGATTCTAACTCCTACTGAAGTGATAGGAAATGCTCACTATTTTACATGATCAGTGCTTATAACAGAATAAACTAGTGTAATTCCACTCCACTGTAAAAGAGAAAAAAATATTATTCCTCAATAAATACTATACTCAAATGTACAGGGGTAAATATTACCTTTTGACTTATGCAGCATATGAGTCTACTAATAACTAGGAACATGACTAGCAAGTTATTAAAGATGACATTACCTTAATATTAATCAGGAAATCTGGTTTTAATTTTAGATTTTTTATTTTCTCTATTTGCTGTGAAACAGTCATGTATTCCTCTGAGAGAGAAGGAAATCCACTGAGAATATAACCTGCCAAATACATTTTGTTAAATACATCTTTTATAAGGTTATGTCAAATATACTGACCAGCTATATTCATCTCCTTTAAGTAATATATCTACATAGTGGAACAATTTTAAACCACTTACGTAACACACACAACATGAAAAAAACTGTGCACCCATATTTACTCCAGACGAAATACAAACATATAGGTGTGCTGTTTTCAGCTTAGTATATGACTCTCAAAGTCTGTTAATGCAGTTAAGAAATATATAAAAATAAGAACTATGTGGACATTAAAGTTCATACGCAGACCACCTGCTTCATGTGCCTAACTTGGGCATTACAGCGACTAAAAGGTAATAAGCTTTTAGTGACTATTTTTGCCACTAAAAAGGCATTGTGAAAGGCATTGCAAAAAGTAGCCATAACTATGATACAAAGCATTTAAACTAGGAATCTAGTTTTTTTATACAGCCTTTAAAGGCCTTTACTTCTATGGACAATAAAGGGAGTCTGAACTCTTCCACAGGACATGCAATGCTCCGGCATGTTAAACTCTCTCAGGAGACACTAAGCACAGAGTATGCATAATGAGGCATCTAACTTGGCAAGCACCCACTCACTCACAATTCACAATGCTGAGTCCCCTTGGCAAACAGACAGCAGCTATACATGACAGACATGGTGGCAATAACACCTTATTCCTAGTATTAGAGCGCTCATCCTCAAGGATATTTGAACCCATGGCTTCAAGTTCCTAGGAGAGTGCTATAATGACCAATAACTGCATGCAGTAAGAATGACTATAGAGCAAGGAACTCAATACTCTTGAGGCCAGAATGAGAGACTAAACAAGGATCAGGTTGAATTTAGTCTAATAATGAGAATACTCCCTTAGAGAAATTGTGCCTGCTCGAAATGCTTAGAATTTTATGTGGTAACACTTGAATGCAAGCCTCTGCAGCATAAAAACATAAGCAGCCTTTGCAATAGATATTAGAACTGAAGACTCCTTCTTCTGTGGGGAGCCACCATCCAGAGAAAATGCAAAAATTGTGGAAGAGCATAAGCAAGAGAGAGCATAATGTTTAGTCATTCCTCTGTAGAATGAAAATCCTGGATTCTAAATTGTTGACACATTCAGAGAATTTTAACTGATAGTGAGGTGCAGGGAGTCCGCATGGCCTCCGCTTGGCAACACAGCCTGGATAACAACAGCTGATATTAGAAGACCGTGAGTGTAAACAGTGTGCATGAATAGATTACCCCAAACTGTCTGTTCTGAGAGGGTTTTTGCCCCCAAACTGATAATGCTGTGGGGAAATTAACAATGATAAAGTTTGCTTAAGACAACCATCAACCAGATCAAACAGTAAGCAGGGGATTACCAAGAGACTTTTGAGAAAAGGAGTCATCTTAAAAAGAAATATTAAAGAAGCATGAAAATTTGTAACTGGGAGGAGAGACCTTACAGTGAGAAGGTGGTAACAGAGCAGCAGCCAAATCAGGTTTTACGTTGCCAGCACTGCAATCTCTGTCTAGGCCTGACAGAGCAGCCTCCCTGTCCAATGCCATGAGTAGCCAGCATTTCAAATACTGGACTGACAGAATAGGGTAGTGACCCCTACCTCGACTACCAGTAGTGACCCCTACCTCGAGTGCATGCTTGTATGTGAACTCGTGGGGGGCTTTCTCACTGCTGTGTGGATTAGCAGGTTGTAGGAAGCGGCACAGGTAAACAAAGCTAGAGCACCCACACCTCCAATAGAAGGTGTGTTTAAATAGGGGAAGATGCACTCCCAGAAGAGGGAGTGTGTGTTTGCAACCCACATGGTCTTTGAGGGTGGGGTAGGATGTGCATAACCACCTGAGAGTTTGATTGTGTGCAGTTAGAACTCTTTGGGTTTAGGTTTAGGAATCTGTAGATGTTTATTAACATTTGGCAAGTGCCTAGTATTGTGGTTTATCCGTTGTGTTGCTGATACTGATCCTGTATGTATAGTTCATTGATTGCAGGTTAATTACTTGTCATTAATGAATCAGTAAAGAACTTTGATCCTGATTTGATTTAAACCATGCTATCTGAGCAGTTTTCCCCTGTGACAGTGACATGAATTTTCCTTCACAGATACTATCTAGATTAACATGATATGAACTTCTGATTGTTTTGTTATTCTGTTTAAAGTTTATTTTTAGCAACCATATCAGCTACAAAGAGTTTATTATTCTGTAATTTCTTACCTACAATACCTTAAAATACAGGTATTCTTGTTATTTTCCAGTCCTTCAGTATCTATGTGATTTTAGAATGAAACACTGCTTAACTTGACAAACAGCTCAGCAGCTTCATATTTGACTCCTCAAGAGCGCATAGAAATAAATTATTTGGGTTTACTGACTTATAATTTTTAATTATTACTGTTTGTTCTAGCACTTCTAAATACCTCTGACAGATCAGTCTCCAACACATTATGTGTTTATTTCCTAAGTCAGAAGAATATAAGTGAACAGAAGAACCCCTTATTTAGTGTACTGTTTAGAAATATGTATTTTAAAATGTCAAAAACCAAAGTCAAAAAGTTAAAAGTCAAAAACTCATCCTCTCACATAACTGTTTATAAAATCTTTAATGAACAAATAATTACTAATGGGTGGATTAGTTTCTACTGAAAGTCTACATATGCTATCTAAGGATTATGTTAAGATTATAGTTGCTAAACAAAAAGAGAG
Organism: Apteryx rowi; assembly: GCF_003343035.1. NCBI lineage: Eukaryota > Metazoa > Chordata > Aves > Apterygiformes > Apterygidae > Apteryx > Apteryx rowi. The sequence goes on from NW_020449797.1 coordinate 803,919, forward strand.
CAGAACTAGAAAATACTTGAATAAAATTGGTTTTGGAGATGAGTTCTAGTTGGTAGGAAACAGTCTGAGGATGTAGGTTATTCTATTCCTTGCCACTTTGGGGATCTGTAATATGGAAAATGGCTTGGCTGCAAAAACCAAAATTCTATGAACATGATAGTCACCTTTACAGTCTCTGTGGTCTTCTGTGATATGTGCATCTCAGGCATTCATCATCTCCCTGACTCAGAGAGTGGAACTCAGATGACACAGTCATCTCTTCTGGCTTTCACTGAAGTCTTGATCATACGGAGTAAGAGATTTGCATTTCTGCTGCTACATGTTCCCTCAAACTTTTGTTTCCCTCATCAACTCTTTTTTTTTCTTCTTACCCATTTCTCTGTCTTTCGTCTACTATTTTCAAAGTCTGGTTACACCAGGTAAGGATGCATCTTCTGCAAAACTGCTGTGAGTCTGTCACCAGAGAAGGAACAGAACTCATCACAACCAAAAATTCATACAAATTTGCTAGTTCTCAGAGAAGTAGAGACTTGACATCATCTGGCACTATGCTTGTCTCTCTCTAATAATGGAAATTTCAAATAAAAGTCAGCACTAGAAAAAGAAACTATATTTTCTTTTACTTTCTTTCCATTTAACTATCTGTTTTATCTTCAGGAAAGCAGCTTCAGACACTAGCAAGAATTACATATAGCACTAATCTCAACAGGCTTAACTAATATAATCTTTTCTCAAAAAGAAGAGTTATTACCATCACCAAAACCATTCTCATCTAACTTAATCTCAGGGACTAAATGGAAAAGGGAATAAATGAAGTTGCTAAAAAAAACCTTAACACATTGCATTTTAAATAACCTGTCTTCCTTCTTCTGCAATATGATAAATGTTTAAAATATTTTTGCCAGTAATTTTTTGTTATAGGAGTATTCAAGCCCAAATTTCTGCATTTGAAATCCCAGATCTTTTCTAACCAGTTAATACCGACAAGCAAGAGTCACAGAAACCCTTCAAGTTTGGGGAAAATTTATTCTTTCAAAATTAACACAACATTGGATTGGCATGATACTTTTTGACCTCCTGTAGTGACAAATTAAGCCCTAAATACACTCTCAGTTTAGAGATATTCCATAGCCTGAGGAGCATAAGAAAAGGTGCTACAGTCTAATAGAAAATAAATTATATTAGAGCAGTAATGTATGCAAAGAGTGACAGAGTTAAATTTTAGCAAGCATATTCTCAGAAGTTTAGGCTATAAATATACTTACCAAAATGAGCAACTTTTGGTGACTCAATCTTTTTCAGAATCATTTTTGTAACCAGTTCTTCAGAAATACTTTGACCTCTAAACAGCAATTCTTGACACTAAATCAAAATGCAAAGCACAGTCTTTTATACTGCATGTTTGTCAATAATGTGACCAAACTTTCTAGAAGATTAGACTTTTACCTTAAGCCCATATTCTGTTTCTTCACGAATATTCTCTTGAATTACTTCCAAAGCTGAAGAAGCACATCAGACAGAATGAAATTAAATAATGCATAAATTCTATATTTTATAGAGAGAGTACATTTACAAACATGCACATAAATATATAGACACATGAGTGTGTACATGTGTTCCAAAAAAATTCTGTGATGAAATAGCACAGAGCAGCAAGCCAGACTATTTCTGAATGAACAGCCATTATATTTAGGGCCATTATTATGTTTTGTCCATCTATAATTTGGTGCTTTCTGGAAATGTCCAGGTAGATATTCTTCCAAAAAATTAGACCTATACAGTATATACTACAGGTAGATGCACAACAGCAGCCTTGTAGGATTATTTTAATTACCAATTCACATCATATTAGCATTACTGCTGTGAAATATGGAGATGAATATTTGAGCCTGAACACGTCCCAAAATTTAAAAGGAAGCATTAGAAAGACAACTGTTCAGACACAAAAAACATCTACCTTAAAAATAGCTCTTAAAAACCTACTCCTTATATGGTTTAATTATCTAAAATAAATTAATACTAAATTTGAGACCCCCTCAAATTCAAAGGACCACCTTCTGCCTCTATGCATGACAGTGATGTCATATCAGAATGATCCTGCAAGTCTTTCACATTTATATACCATTGAAATAAGCAGATGCTCACAAAATTTTTCAAGAACGACCCTTAAGGCTGCATTTATATTACCAAATAAAACAATCCAGGAAAAGGACCCAAAGCCATTGTGGCATGGAGTGGCTCATGTCTATACAGCTAAAATCTTTCTTCCCGAAACACAGTGACTATGCCCAAACTGCTTACTTGTAATGATGGCTGGCACATATCTATCCTCCATACTGTGAATGAGCATTTGAGAGAATATTATTTGCCATGGGCCAAAACTGAGCCAGGGAATGTACTAACTAGCAGTACAGACAACTGACAGACAGTGCTGTGCATGTACCCTGGCTCTGTTTTATTTACAAGTATAGACATATTCATTGAATAAATGCATACAAGTTGCTTTGTCAAATTAAAAATAATGTAAACCCCTTTCCTATTTAATAATTCTCTAACTTGTCTTTTTTTTAAGGGACAAATAACACATTCAGCACAGGAAATACATTGATACACTGGAGTGAGTCCAGTGGAGGGCACCAAGATGATTAGAAGCATGTGATATACTAGGAGAGACTGAGAGAACTGGCTTTGTTCAGCCTGGCGAAGACAGACTAAGGGCAGATCTTATTGCTGTCTGCAACTACTTAATGGAAAGGTACAAAGAAGACAGAACCATTCTCTTCACAGAAGTGCAGTGATAGGACAAGAGGAAATAGATACAAGTTGGAACATAAGAAATTCCAATTAGGTAATTAGGAAGCAATTTTTCACCATGAGGATGGTCAAATACTGGAACGTGTTGCCCAGAGTGGTAGTGAAGCCTCCATCCTTGGGGACAGTCTAGACTCAACTGGACACAACCCTGCACAATTTGTTCTAACTGGGTCTGCTTTGAGTGGAAGGTTGGAATTGATGAACTCCAGTCCCTTCCAACCTTAATGATTCATAATTCTGTATATTGAATTTTTTTTCTTTCTTTCTTCATTTTCTAATGTGGAAAATGAAAAAACTCTACCTATGAGCAAAAGTTGAAGGAGTATGTATGTGTGCATGTGTGGGGGTAGTTAAGCCAGACATAAGAAAGCTGAAAGAAATATTATGTGCAAAAGAAGAAAAATATAATCCTCTGAATCTATAAGACATAAGGCAGCAAGTAATGAATATAAAATTGCAATAAGCAAGGTTTGTTAGTTATGAAGGAAAATTTTCTAATGGCAAAGGCTTTTTATTACAGAGAAAGACTGCCCAAAACTTTTAAAAACAGATTAGATAGACATTTGTCAGGAGAGGTTTTAATACATTTGAGCAATGTGGATTGGCTTAAGTACGTTCCTTGAAGTTCCTTCCAATTTTGGTCCAATCTATACTTTGGACCAGGTATTAATTTCTTGTTAGACAATCCCACAAATTAAATATTCTATATTTACATAAGTCAAAGAAGTCCTTTATTAAAACTGAACTTTACCCTATTTTAATTCAAAATCTTCAAAATAAAATATTTTATTTGATAGGTAAGTCTATATATTCACAAAAAATATGAAGTTTTACACTGTCTACTAGAGGGCTTTCATAAGCACAATAAAAAATACCAAGGGGGCATATTTAACAGAAAAAATATAATTAAAATTGATACATAAAGGGTCAGTTCATAGCAAGAACAATTGTACACATACATACCATAAAATCAGATTTATAATTTGTTGTTTCAAAACAAAGAGGTGTTCAAGAAACTTCTTGATAGTTAAGGTTATTATAAGCCTTTTGCTCTTTTAATTAAAAAGATTATACTAGTCCTCAAGCTGATAGGATAAATCTGGGGATAAGCTTTTCATTTTTTTTTCTATAAAACCTAATTGAATGAATCAAGATTTATGAATTACAGTGTTGTGGAAACAGAAGTATTACCAGGGCTTAACAAACACAAAAAATATTTTTGGTCACTGCCAACAAAATTAGTACAAGAGAAAACTGCTAGAGACTTAATTTTCTTAATAGGAACCCTTTTCTTTGCTGAGATACACCTCAAAATGAAAAACATATCTAGCAATGTGTTCGTAGGTCATTGTCAGCACATTGTCAGCAAAAAGTTTTACTCTACAGATCTTTAAAAATCTTTGATTAGAGAGATTGTTGAAATGGTGCTGGAGAGCTTAGAAAATGAAATGACATCTTGTATTCTAGTGAATGCAAGGTGGGAGAACTTCACTTCCTAAAATAAGCCATTGGACATTTTTCTTTTAGAAATTTGAAAGTGCCAGCTTCCATTCCTTCCATTACTTGTACCGCTACAAGAGCTAAGCCGCTGAGTCCTAGAGTATGTCCCCATTGTGTTAGGCACTGCACAAACACAGAAAGGAAAGATCCTGCTATTTATTCATGGTCTGTATCAGCAAATCTCTGTGCTCTCTGGACTTCAGTGAGTTGGCTCCATTTGAAGAGAATGGTCAACTACATTCTGGCAAAATGGTTATTTGGTCCTTCCCAGCAGTCTTTACAGAATCAGCAACATGTCATTTTGAACTATAGGGAACAGAAAGGATATGCTAAAGTAAAAGATAGGAAGCCAATGCAATGTTCTGAATATAGCATACGATTACCTTCTATGAAAGTGCATTTCCATATTTGTGCTAGTTTTCTAGCTAATGTTTTCTTTCCAGAACCCTTAAAATGAAAAATACACATTTGTTTAAAAACGAAACACCAGGAAAAAAAAGTATTATTACACATTAAAAATTATTTCTTTGTATTGTAACAACAATTAAAAGCTACCACCAGATTAAGGCCTCTGAGTTACGCGCTGGAAAAACACAAACATTCTTTTAATACCATCCTCTATTATATACTTCATAGCATTGCTAATGTACTGTTACTCCCCTTTGCAGTTGAGTATCTCCAAACTAATTATGCTGACCTTGCTCCTGAGTAGCTCCATTTAAAACTCAGCTATGATTTGTTCATAACTTCATATGAGACACTCTTTAGGACTGAAATTTATTATCTTCTGTCTCAAAGCAAAGTATGATGAAAACCTGTTCAGCCATTTCTGAGTGAAATGCATTCTTTACCTAAAACCATGAATATGCAAAAATTGCCCTTCTTACTCCACAGATCTGTTTTAGATATTGCAAAATTGTTTATCTTTTCACATGCATTAATCCTCAGGAACTAACATATGCCCAGTCTGTTTACCCTAGATAAATTCAGTGATTAAAAAATACCATTAAAAAAAAAAACCACACTGCCAGTTAACATTGTATCAGCAAACGTTCCAGCCTAGTCATAGTTTGAATCTTATAGGTGTGATGTAAATTTATTTACTTGGTTTTGCTTTGATTTAATTGTTTCCAGAGCATTATGTTTTTAGCTTAAAAGAAATAAAATAAGATAGATGCTCTACCCATCAGTCACATAAATAAAATACATTACCACAAAAATGGAATATTTTATTTCTTGCCTTCTGGGCCAGGACTGTGCTTTTTCAACCCTTCATTAAAATGCGTAAGCTTGTATCAAGTACTAATATCAAGCATTTACTGGAGGGCATGTTTTCAGATGAGAATATCTATTACTTACATATTTCTTTGCATTGTCTTTCAGTAAGTATTTTATGCTGGTTTAATCTTTAAAAATGTAAAGTTACTTTTTTCATGTAAAGTTAGAAATCTGAGGTTTGTTTAAAACTAGGCATGCCACTCTACTGTAGTTTTCCACTGAGCTGAATGCACACTTTTAAGTCTCATTCTGAACATGAGACTCACTCATCATCACTTTATGCTCTCACACTGTGGTGCTTTTATCTCATCCACTTCCAAACCACAGCCTGGCTTCTCTCTCAGTCTGGTCAGACGTAACAATTTACAGTCAAGCATTACTCAGCAATGGGGGCCAAGGAGTAAGAAAGGATGCAAAACTGTGCAAAAACTAGGAAGCGGGAGCCTTCCAGCCTGCTGAAAGAAGTCTTTGAAGAAGGGATCTGTTGTCACTGCATCTTAGTACTATGGCCATTCCTCCATTATATAATCTGCACCTTCACCTGACTATACCTACTGGCATACCTCATCACAGAGGCCGGCTCTATATTAGCTTTCGGTGTAGYGCAAAGAGAGGGGGACTGGGGCTTGATTTGGTGAGTTTATTGGCATTGAAGTTTGCATTGGTTGCCAGTTCTAGGTGCACACCACTTATCTCTACCTGATAGGCAACGCAAAGCAGATTTCTGTATGTTCATTTCAGTGTTGTGGTACCTGACAGAATGACACACATACAGAGGCCAAGCTATTGTAGGATCTTGCATTCACATTGGAAGTAGGGCACTCTGAAGGTACTTTGGTTGGCAACTGCAATGCTCAGGAGGAAAACCACTTTCAGTGGTGTATTTGAGTGCATACTTGACTCAGTATAGGCACAAGGCAAATTCACACTTTAAAAGAATCTCCTTTAGCACACTAAGACACTAACGTAAAACCACCTGTAGAGTAGCCTACATTTCAGAGGAAAATTTTGAGAAGTCTATGCTTAGGAAACATCAGCTTGTCTTAAGTCAAAGAGATTACACTATTTGAGAAAAAAGAGACTTTGAATCATAATTGTAATATAGTACAAATCTCCTCATCAGGATACCTTGATGGATTTCAGTTATTCCCAACTAAATGACATATAATTGCATCAAAGTCCACTTAAATATTTAATACCTTATTGCATGTCTGCAACTCAGTACATGTGCTTGAAGGTTCTTTTACATCTATTTACTTCTTTAATTTGTCAAGTATTTTAAAAATTGAAATTCTAGTAACATGAGTAAAATAAAAGCAATCCAGTTGCCAATATGAAAAGAGAGGAAACTTCTTGAGCAAGCTGTGACTTTTAATTACAGCAATACCACTTTTAATTGTAATTGGCTAATCACAAAATTTCTCCTACCAAGGTAGACTCATTAAGATGACTGAATATTCCTTTAATAGGGGGAAAACAATTCCTTACATTATTTAACCTGTAAACGCAGTTTTCCTAATTATCTCTGTTCATTCAAATGAATCAGTAACTGATACTGAGAACTGTCATTTCTTCCATTCTTCCGTTTTAAATGAGATCTGAATCCATACAATATTTTGCAGGATTTGCAAAGCGGAAAAGATAAAAAGGTAAATCCTTAATCTTTTTGGTAGTACTTTGGTACTTTGGTAGTATTACTAAACTAATGTTTTCAAAGGAAAAGTAAAATTATTAGTGGAATATTTGAAGAAAAAACAAACAAACTTCTATCAGACATCTTACTGGCTTTCCAAGAACAATGAAGCAAGTGGGTTTGGACAATAGAAAGGATTTTTCAGCTTCATCTTCATCAAAGATGTCTGCAAAGGGCTGAGCTTGCTTTTCCTCTTGTGAAGCCATAAATGATCTAAGTCTGAGAGAAACAAAAGTTTGTCATAAAATACATAGTAGTTTACATATGTGTGCATGACACATACTTACAAACTGAACTGAGTAATAATGTGATACAAGGAGAACTACTAAGTAAGAAAAGCCATTCTTAGAAGAAAAAGTTTGCATTGAAAATACACAGCATATTCATTACTAAGGGAGGAATCACCCCAATCCCCAGCTGCAGCTGTACTGACATGTTAATAATGACTTCCTCCCTTCTTCTTCCTGACTCTCAAAGCTGAAGCTCTTTCTCAAACAGCATCTATTTGTTTTGTTGTCTTTTTCTTTCTTATGCAATCACAGCACCCTTGGAACTTCTCTTTGGTCCTAGAAAGAGACTGTAGCCCTGCAAAGACATACTCATATGCCTGCATAGGCATACTACTTGCTGCATCCAAAGCTAGGTACATGAATAAGACTTTGCAGAATTAAATCATGGTTCATGATCTGTCCTGCGACCTCTCAAAAACCCCAGCTCTTCCAGGACTGCAAGAGATTCCACCTCCAGAGCTATGCAACAAAGTAAAACAGAGATAAGATTCAAGCTGAAGCAGAATTTGGACAGGTCTTTCAGATAGATAGAAATAAAATCCAAAAATGTGAGGAGCTCGATGCAACATGATTCAAACAAGGCAAAACAAAAAAACTCTGCTTTCTTTAGAAGGCCACTTAACTCTAAAAAAGCTTGCTGCCTTCCCTCCCCTCCCCCCCAAGTCTTTTTTAGAATAAAAAATTCCACTTCAGGACAAAAAGCTGAAAAAGTTGGTTTTGAAGCATCACGCTTTGAAAATAAAACACTTTGAAAATAAAACCTACTGAACCTTAGAAGCAATAGCTTAATTAAAAATGAAGAAAAGCAAAACGAAACCAACCAAAAAAAAGAAGACCCAAACTCTCCATTTCCTTCACGCGAAATGCGCAGGCTGAATTTTACCTGGCACTTACGCTGAGCGATTGGGGGAAGGGGGCAGAGTGAGGGCGCAACGGCCTCCGCACGCGCGCGTCCCGCCAGCGCGGACTTGTGTATCCGCGTAACCCCAGCAACCGAAGGGCCCGCCCCTCCCCTTCGCCCCGCCCCCTCGGAACCGTCGGAACGGCGCGAGGGGACCACCCTCCCTCCTCCCCCCCCGCCTCGGCCCGGCCCGGCGCCAGCCCCGCGCCGCGCGCCCCCGCGGCCTTTCTTTCCGTTACTAGCGGCGCGCGCCCCCAGCGGGGCAGGCTAAAGAAACGCCCCTCGGCGCTGCTCCCCGCCGCAGGACGGGGCGGGGCGGGGATTTCGGAGCTGTTCCTGGTGCTGACTCTGGGGGCGGGCGCTCCCGCCGCCCGCGGAGCGGGCGGGAGGGAGCTCGGGCGCGGCAGCCACCCAGCGACGGGCGCGGCGCCCACACGCGACATGGCCGCCGCCGCCGCCTCAGCGGGCGGCGGGCGCAGGCGCTTCCCCCGTCTCCCCCGCGCGCGGGGCCGCGTTGCCGAGCGTGCGCCTGCGCAGTGGGGTGCCGGCGCTTCCGGGCTCTGCGCGGCTCGTCCCGTCCGGGCTGCGGGCCGCGCTGCCCCCGCCGGGGCTCAGACCGGGCCCGCCCTGCCCTTGCGCGGCCGCCATGCCGCCGCCGGCAGCCCCCATGATCAGCTCTGTGCAGAAGCTGGTGCTGTACGAGACCCGGGCTGTAAGTAGCGCCTGCCTCGCCGCCTCCGCTCCGTGCCGGGCCCGGGCAGCCCCGGCCGCCCCCCCGGGCGGCGGGCACGGGGCCGGGGCTGCCGCGCTGGGCGCGGGGTTAGGAGTGGGAGGATCGCCGCTGTCGTGGCCGGGCCGCCGCCGCCTCGGCTTGCGTACAGCTTGTCAGAAAACCTGTGTTTGTTTTTTTTTTTTGTCACACATCCAAAATATCCAGAAAACTCTTCCAAAAATTTTTAAAAATTCTTCTTGTCTTCACTGCGTCATTACTTTGAGACATAAATCATGAGCTGCTCTCAACCCAAGTGCTCTTAACATACACAAATCCATACGTTGAGGTAAACAGTGCTTTAAACTCAAGCTGCCTGGGCTGTCGGGCAGCGTGAGTGGCAGCCCGGGCTGTGTTGATACTGCAGGTCGGGATGTATTGAAGTTTAGGCCCCAAAATGCTGCTATTACATGTGTGCAGCTTCCAGCTTGTTCTGTCTTGTGGCTGCTCTCACTCAAGCAAGAATAACAGTTCTTACTCGTGTGCCACAGTGAATTAAACCCAGATAGCTGAAGTTATCCAGAATTAAAGAATTAAGGCTTTAATTAAAGATTAAAACAGGATAGCTAAAGGGGTTACCACCTGTCTGTTTACCTTTTATGAGGGATTGTAATTCTCCTCAGCTGAATGGCTCTTGAAGCAGCTTCTGGAGTTTTCACTCTGGCCTCTGAAAGTAAGCTTTTCAGGATTTTTAGTTTTTCTTAATACTCTGTTCCAAAAACTGTAGGGATGTGCTGTTCACAGTACCTGCGCTGTGGAGGTACCATGGGAAAAGTGGGTTGGAGGGCTAAGAGTAGTAATTGCTTTAGCCATGTGATTAGTATGCCACCATGTGTGAATCAGAATCCTGTTTTCAGTGTAAATAACCTGAGGTCATACCACTGTGTTTATGATCCCTAACCTGCCAACCAAATTACTCTGTGCAGTTTGTGTCATTTCATATTATGTTGATTTTAACTTAAGATAGTTTTGGGTAGAGTTAGATACCATGGTTTGTCTTTATATGCAACAGTTAGCTTTAATTCTAAATAAGTTCAGATGATACCTGTAGTTATAATAGACAGTTTTATGCTGATTTCAGCATAACCTCATGAAAAAATACCAAAATGGTACATGTAGGCTGAAGGGAATGCAGTCTGGCCTAAGTCCTAATATAAAGAAGAATCTGAATACTAGCATCAGTTCTGTCAGAAGTAGATTTGTATAGTAGATTAATTCCATGTTAAACAGCCTATGGAATGGAGAAGAAAGATTGAAGCATGCAGGATTATTGCTACTAGTAAGTGGAAGAATTGAGCTTACTCTTGCTTTCCAGAATGTTACTTTTTCCTATGCCTAAAAGTATTTTGATGGATACCCTAATGTGTCTTTCTCATCATTGGTGGAAAACACCATTTTTTGTTGTATTCTCAGCTAAATAACTGCTGTATTAGAGAAGGGCAATGCAGAATATGATTCCTGATTCAGGTCCTGAATTACTGAATTTCATTGTTCTTGGCTCACAATTCTTGCTACTTCTCAAAGAGGTAAGATTTGGCTTCTTGTGACAGGCACGGATAACTGCCTTAGTTGTCTTTAAGCTTTGAGCTTAGCAGTTGCTGAGAGACAAGCTGGTATTCAGAGATGATGTTGTGCTTTAGGGTTCTGTCAGTTAGCTACAGTTCTCTAGGCATTTCAAGTTGATCATGTTAGCTCAGGAGATCAGGAAAGACTGTGGTCTTTCACATTTGTTTAGTGGTATCTGGTAGTATCTTCCCAAATGGCAGGGTTGTCTGCCCTTTGCCAGAATTCAGTATGGGGCAAATCTAATAGTCGTGGCCATTCAGGGAGGCAAGATATTTTTGATCAGCTATTGGAGGCAGTGGTTTGTGGATCAGCACATGCCGTCTGAAATGRCTCAGCTGAGCAGTGGTGTCTCAAAGCTGTTTCCTCAGTCATTTCTTGTGGGTGGTGTAGATGGATTATTTTTTTCTGAAAGTGGTTGTATATATTGCTTAGAAAAATGAAAAAATATGTCATACTGCTGTAAACTGCAGTGCTTTCTGTTTTGAAATGCAAATTATAGTCCTTTTTTCAAAAGAAAAATTGCTGTAGGAATGGTTTTGGAGTGATGGTTTTGAAAAGGGTTGATGCACTTAATAAAATCACAGACTCATGTAGGTTGGAAGGGACCCCTGAAGATCATCTAGTCCAGCCCCCTGCTCAAAGCAACTCCAGCTAAAGCATATTACTTGGGGCCATGTCCAGCTGAGTTTTGAGTATCTTCAAGGATGGAGATTCCACAGCCTCTCTAGATAACACATTTACCACCCTCATGTTTATATATATATATATTTTTTTCTTATACTGAGTTGGAATATTTCATGTTTCAACTTATATCTGTTGTGTCTTGTCCTTCCACCCCTTGGAAGAGTTTGACTCTGTCGTATCTACACCTTCTTATTAGATAGCTTTAGACAACAATAAGATCTCCCCAAAGCTTTCTCCTTTTCAGGCTGAACAAACCCAGCTCTGTCAGTCTCTCCTCCTACCATGTGCTCAAGCCCCCTGATCACATTGACAGCCCTCTGCTGGATTCACTCCAGTATGTCAATGTCTTTCTTGCCCAGGGGAGCCCAAAAATGGACTTCAGGCTTGATTGGGTCACAGAGAATCTTAGGGGGAGATTTCCTGTTACAGCTGATTCAGTGTCACATTGGGCTGCTGACAAAAGTTTCCACTTCTCCTCCTGTAGGTACCGGCCCATGCAGCCACTTTTGCATAAAATCTAACAATCATGCAACTGCCAGCTGTGACAATTAGTCAGTGATATGACAAAAGTGTGACCCAGAAATAAAAATCAATAGCTTCCTCTTGGATCAGGTTGCTCATCTGATTTGCCCTAAGGCCATGTGGTTGCTAGGTATGCTGCAAGAGTGTGGGACCAGTAGTTATACCAGTTCCCCAGTAGGATCAGTATATACTGTATTATACCAGTATACTAGCTACTATAACCAATAGTTACCAGATATGGGGTGACATGAAAGCACTCCTCAGATTGTCTGTGGAGACCTTGAGTAGGCAAGGAAGGAATGACTTAGATTGGCAGCAATTGGAGAAAGATAGTGAAGTTTACACTGATCAAACTGCTTATTCCCATAAAAAGCCTTTGTATTAAAGGAGTGACAGACAGAATGGAGGAGAAAGTAAAAAAGTGGAAATGACTTAGAGAGGGTGTTTTTTTTTTTTTGAGGTAAGAGTACAGTAGCATTATAGAAGTCAAACAGGAAAGACTCCTAGAGGTGAGGAGAACTGAATTCACAGGGACAATTGAAGCAACAGAGAGCAAAATTCTGTGTTTTCTATTAATATTTATATTTAGGGTAGTTGCTGAGGCCTGTCTTTTAACTGATGTTTTGGGTCAATAAACACCATGGAGATGTGAATTCTATCTCCTGTTTGTCGTGGGAAGTTGAGAGCTTGTTTAGAAGTAGTCAGGAAATAAACTGAAATAGTTGCATTCAGATCAATGCCAATAACCTTTTATTTTATGCATATATTTTACTGTTGAAATGCACGCCAGAGGGCAGTAAAGATATTTCAGTAATATGAATAATAAGAAGCAAAAGAAGTTTTCTCCCTCTCTTTTTCTTCAGGAGAAGACTTAACTTGCATGTATCCCCCAAATGGAGCCAACCTGAAAGCCCTGGTCCAGTTCATTGGAAATGCTCATTCCCCTGAGGTGTGACATTGAAAAAATCCATCTATAAAGGGTTATTGCTTGCCTATCTTGCAGGATATTATGAGGCTTAATTAATACTATGTTATTCTAATCAGGTTCTTCTACTGTCCTCATCTCCATAGTATCCAGATGACTTCCAGAAGCATATTAAGCAATGTGACCAGCATAATTACCTGTAAATTTTTCTGCCTTTTTTCCCAAGGGAACACTGTGTGGGTTTTTTATTTAATTTCTCTTTAAAAATAATTTAAATATTTTTAACAAAAACGGTTTAATAAAAACAAGGTCAAAGGGGATGGTTAGGTTGTTTAATGCTGAGATGAGTCTGTGGTGAAATTGTCAACAAAAGAGACCCTCTTTCAACTGAACACTGTCTCATTACATCTGCAATGATATTGCAGGAGTAGTGATGACATTACTGAGCAAGAGGAAGGAGTGGGTGGAAGAGGGAGAGAGCAGGAGTTTGGTGAAATTCATAAAAGCACTGTCTCTGTCTTAAATATGGGCAATAAAACTTAAGGGCAATAAACATTATATTAAGGAACTTAATATAATGGTGTGTGATCTGAGGCCACTTAGGAGGACAGCAGATACTTGTTGGAATAAGAGTGATGAGAACAGCACAAGTTTTGATGGCTATGTGGTATTCAGGAAGGATTAAAAAAAGATCAAAAGTGATAGCACAGTAGTGCACGTGAAAGGTGTGTCTTCAAAGGTGCCTCAGTTTTTTGGAGGAAAAAAATATGTATTTTTTTCTTTTGTCCTGGATTTCCCTGGGTGTCATCATATAGTCAGTAGATCAACAGGAGGAGGTAGTCTTATAGATTTAGCGAGGTTGTGAATCCAGCTTTTCAGGATGGGATGATGATAGGCGAATTGTGGATAATGATCGCAAATAAATGTATATATATTTAATGGAAGGATGAAGAAAAATAGATATTTTCTATCACCATTTTTCATTCACAAATAAGTAGGCACTCGGGCAAATCAGGTGGGCTGAGGACTCAGGAATCAGTACTTAATAGACCTGAATATAGTTTTTAATGCCCTTAAGTCTGAGGAACTAAAACACCCAGGAAGCTAATCCACAGTTACTGGAGGTGGGGGGAGTATGAAAGGACCTAGCATCTCAAGGAAAATTGTAAGTAGAAAACAAGGAGTTACTGGCAAAAATCTCATGTGTTTAGAGGTCAAGAAGTCTGGGAATAGAGAGAGCACTGCTTTCTTGCAGTGACTAAACTAGTGCTAAACTAGCATTGCAAAGGATGGTAGGGCAGTAGCAAAAGTTTCTTCAGCATGTGAATAAGAAGAGAACGTGAAAAGAAGTGGGGCTGCACAGAAAGAGAGGAAATATTAGGTAGTTTGTTATGGCCCTAAAACTAAATGAATATTTTTCCTTTTTTTAACTGTATTCAGAATGACAGTGCTGAACAAGGGGCAAAGGTAGAATGAGTAGTAAAATGAGTAATAAGAATGAGGTTATGAAAATGGAAACAGTCAGTTTTATAATAGAAATCAATCTCAACATATTCAATTCATTCTAGTTGGAGGGCAATATAATCTCCATCCTGGAAATCTGAAGGTAGAGTCATGTTAAAATGTGGACCTAATGTAAATATTTTTAACAAGTTGTTAAAATCAGGGGTGATACTGTGACTGGAGGATGGTAAATGGAACACTTAATCCATTCTGAAGTCATATACCTAATTTCTTTGTAGGAGAGTAATTGAAAATTGAGGTAAATGACATAAAATGCAATGCAGATTTATAAAAATACTGCCAGATTAACCTGTTTGTTTCGTATATCTTCATCTAAAAATTAGTCACGTTACAATAGGTCTTATGTATTTAAACCAATGCTCTACTGAGGTGCAGTGCCATAAGGAAAGTTCTCTGCCTTCACTAATGGAACGGAATTAAGTAGAGAAATTAATAGTGAAGTGGGCAAGGAATTGGCTGGCAAGGATGATTTTTTCAAAAATTGGATTTAGGACCTATCTACTTTAGCTTTTTTGCTAATGATTTTGGCTCTAAAAGTGGGCAAGCTCTGATTAGAGTTTTGAAATATTGCCAATAATTAGATACTCAAAGTATAAGATAGTATGAAATGATGATGACCCTCAGGAGTAGAATAAAAGAAATAATATGAAACAGAATAGTATACTCTGAAAGTTCATGCACCTAAGGATAGAATACACACCAATAAAAGTTTGCTAAGAGTTTATCAGTTCAGAAGCAATAGAGGAGAAGGAGGATCTGTGTGTTGTTTTTTTTTTCTGAAGAAAGTGTGGCTGAGCTAATGAAGTGCAACTGTGGAAAAAAAGCAGATGTGCTCTTGAATGATATGACCATTAATGAGAAACACTAATGTTGTATCTGTGTAATGAGGCCTTATCTGGTGTATGGTGTACGCTTTCTGTTCATCCGCATTTCAGAAATAAGAATTCAACCTGGAACAGGTTCAGTGAAGGTCCAGTGAAGTAACAGCAGAAATACCTGTCTTAGGAACTCTTGCTGTCCTTGCTTCTCCTTAGTCTATTGAAGTGAATGTTGAAAAGGGGTACAATTACACATGTTTCTAAAAGCATCCCAGCAGAATAGATGCTAAAGAGGGGAGAAGCTTTCAGCTAAAGAAAAGTATATAGATTGGTGATTAATAACTTTAGCTGAAAATTAAAAGGGAGAATCTTGAGCGGCTCCCCAATGGAAGTGGCAAAAGCAAAGTCCTGATTGGGATAAAAAGAATTCAGTTGCACTGGGACAAATGGGAATTACATAATGTTGTATTTTTAGGATGTAGAAGAGCCATTCCTATACTCTTTGAGACTGGTTTTTGGCAGGACACATTCTTAAAATTTCTCATCTCAAAAGAGCCTGCTTTGAAGGATTTCAATAGATTGTGAGAAGCATGCAGCATGGCAACTACATTTTTGCTGTTTTCAGGTACCTTTTTGCCCCTTACCTGCTCTTCTTTTCTTCATGTCGTCTTCATTTCTACCAGTTTGTATGGGGACAGAGGAGAGGTGAAAGATATTCCCTTAATTGTTGTGGGATCAATAGAAGGAGAGAATGTAATTTAGTTTTTGCTGTACCTTCCATCTAGATGTGATTACTTTTCTCCCTGTTCTTTGCTGTAGTCAAGTGAGCAGGCTGAGCCTATATTTTTTTAGCCCTATCTTTTATCTGGTTTAGGTCTTGAAGAATTGCTGTTCTAGAATCAGGTTCAATATCTCACAAATATGAAGAAGAGGCAAACCTTTTTCTGCATAACTTTGTGCCTGTTGTGAAAGAGGTTTGTTGTGAAGGTTGGATAGGAGGTTATGAATACCGTTGCGCTGCCCAGTTAAGCATGTATTACAGCAGAGAGATCTTAATAGTGTGCTGAAACCTATGATCCAAAGTCAGTTTTCTTATGAGGATCTCTCATTAGGCAACTCAGCATGTTTCTTCAGCTGCTGGTTTAGTCTGACAGAAAGTATGACTAGCACGTAAATATCTTCCTTAGAGCTTGTGGTTTGAGACATATTCATGGGCCTCAGCAGGTATTTTTTCCCCAAGTATTTTGTGTAAGTTCTTAAATGTTTTTTTATGCTATTTGCAGTTTTAAAAATTGGTTACATCAGTGGACTGCCATGTGTTTCAAGTAACTTTCAGCTTTTGGTACTTGTTTTTTTTCCTACTAATTAAGTTCCATGTTACTTTTTAATCAATGAAAGAAATACAAGGTTTTAATACAAGGTTTTAAAATTTAATAGGAGTCTTAGCATTTCTTTCTGTTGATCTTAAATGTGTTTTTAATAAACTTAAATGAATTTACCTGTAATGTTTTTAAAGATGAAATGTACACATCAGTGGAGACTTGCATAATCATGTTATCTTTACAGTGTTTACATTTCCTTAAAGCTAGTTTGTCTATTTGAAGAAGCAAATCTTTGTTTTAAACCAGCAGCGCAAAGAATTAATTTTCTAAAAAACATTTTTGTGGGCAGAATGTTTGATTTCAGAACTATTATTCTGCCATTATACAACAGTAATTTGCAGTAAGAAGTTTTTTATTATTTTGTTTAGATCCTTTTAGAAGAAGCTGTTTCCATTGGTTTGGCTGAATCAAAACACTGATAAAAGGAGGATGTGAAGCCTTTCAATTACATTTCTTTGGTTAAAACTCAGTCTCAGGTGGAGGTGACTAATAATTGTTTCTATCTTGTGGTTGCTTAGTGATACTTGTGCGATAAATTAAACCTCAGTTCAGATTTCCTAAGCAAGTACCTGCATGGTGCACCGCCGTGGTCAGTAAAGTGCACTTGTTAACAAGTTTCAGCAAAAACCAGGGGCAGACTAACCTGGAAACAGTATGTTTCATCTTAGGTGATGGTTGAAGGACGTTGGCAGAGTAGTATGAGGCAGACTGCACCGTTTCTCCTTGTGTACTGTTCTGTTGAAAGTGCTTTGTTGGTCAAGGTTGTCTATTTAAATGCAGGTGTGTTCGCTGGAGAGTGGAATTGTTTGAGACATTCAGAAAATGCCTGCATGTATTCAGTTCAGCTTCATAGTAAACAGAATAAAAGTAAGGATAGAAACCTCCAGAAATGTTTCTGTAGCCAACCTATGAATTTTCATTTGTTTTACTGTAATGATTTCTGATAATCAAAGTAGTTGTAAACAACAGAGCTCATTTTAGCTTTGATTATTTTTATGATGATTTAACAACCTTAGAAATTAACTTGTGTGATGATACATGATCTGTGTTGTGTTGATTTGTTATTTTTATTATACTCTTCCCTGATATTCATGTGATTGCAAATTTAACTGTAGTACCCATCACTGATAATGACTTTTGCTCCACGTCATCTAGTAAGACTGCCATGTGTATTCATTAGATGCATAAACTAGGTAGCAGAAACAGCTAATGCTGAAGTATCTTTTTTGTTTAATTTTTGCATTGTTAGTTTTCATATTGTCTTTGTTTTTGTTTCAAGTCTTGAAGGTTGAAATTAGCTGGAACATCATGATGCTGCTTTCTGAATAACTCTGGGGTTGTTGAGTTCTAGCCACTCCTGAAAACTTCCCAAGCAGAAGTCTAATTTTGAGTTCCTCGTTATGAGGACTTGTCCAAATGCAGAATTTTTGCAGATCTCTTTTCTTTATTACTTCCACAGAAATATCCTCTAACGTGATGGGTAAGTTTCCCTCATGCTAAATAAAGATTTCCCATTGTCTGGCTTTCTAGGAAGGCTTCTTCAACTCTGTTGATGCTGGGTTTTAATGCTGTTCTAGACTGACTGACCTTCCTTAGTATATTACACAACCTAGCTTTCTATTATTTAAAACAAAAGCAAAAGCTGTAAATTAGTCCTTAAAGGACTTCAAAGAGAGCTTGTTAAGTACAATTCACTGTGGCGGTGCTATGATAGTCTGCAGATACAGTAAATTCTTTTCGAATCTCACCCACTGCACAGTGCTAAGCAGCAGCAGCAGCTCCTTGTTTGCATGTAGCTATGCATAGCTCATGGGGCAGCTGCCAAGCTGATGCAAGTGATGCATTTCTCATAGAACTTGCTTATTTTTTCACTTCACTAAAATGCAACTAGGAAAGCATCCAACTGAACTTTCTTAGTAATAGCGTTTGTGCCTCTGTATCCATCTTTGTCTGTCTCCCTGTATGACATGCATGTGCCATGTTCCAATTTTACATGTAGTCTTTGGACAAACAGATATTAAAGTTGTACTGTTTTATTTGTGTGGAGGGTGATTTATCAGAAATCATAGTTGTCAGTCACTTTCTGGAGAAATTATGCCCATTTAATGAGCTGGACATGGGAAGAGATTAAAATATATGATAACTGACCTGCATTAAAGTATTATGGACTATTTATGATTATTTGGCATTAGTTGTTAAATAAATTTCTGCAAACAGAGAAGCAGCATTTATTCTTAAAATGGAAGCCAACTTAACATTTATGTATTACAAATGAGTCATATTCCTTCTGTCCATTCACTTTCTACTGCAGTAAGAAATTAGTAGTGTGACAGTGTGGTCTCAGCAGGTGTCTGTCGTGGTGGTTTGGTGTTTCTTGCTGCTGGGCGATACCAGCAGAAGAGCCTCCTCCTCCACCTTTGTGCCATTCAGCATCAGGCAGTGAGACTCCAGCCCACTCCCTGTGTTTTTGTTTTCCCCCTGGAAGTGCCAATCTTGGCCCCAAGTGATCTTCTTCAGAGGATACCCAGAGGGGGCAGCCCAGGGAGCTTCGTCTGGGTGCAGCAGCACGTTGCTGCTACCGACTAACAGGAAACGGTTTCCTATGCCCACGTGCTGACTCGAAGGCTTCAGCAAGGGAGTGCTGTGATGGAATATGACCTGGAAGTACCTTCTCTATTATCATTTAGGGGTGCACAGTCAACAGCAACACCTGTCTGCCCAACTCAGTGTGCACTGTGATATCTGTGTACAAGGTGGAGCCAAGTGGTGATGGTGCTCCTTTTTTGAATTTATAAAGTAATTTTTTTCATCTTTAAAGACTTTACTGACTGTATCTAGACTGTGTGTGACGTAAAGGGAGCTGAGCAGGGCTTTAGGTTCTTCTTCTATGTTGAATATTTTGCCTTTAAAGACTTTTTAAAATCTAATTGGTATAAATTATGAAATCTGGGTGTTGTGTGAATGTTATTATTGATTTCTTCTCCCACATCTTAAATCCATGTGGCTATTAAAGTTTAGAGCTGGCTGTATAGGTACACGTGAACTTTCCATGCTTTCCTACTAGGCTGAGCATTATTAATGGTTACATCCTGCTGTGTGGTAGGACCATACTGATTAAATGAATTAATGAAATGAGAGCTGCCTACAGCAAGTCAGTCCTGTAATCTGTACTTACTGTTAATTCCTCTAAAAATAAAAATTCATTTATAGTTTGTTTCCCATGAGAAATGGACACAGCACACAGTTATCCGCTGTCCTTCTTTCATATTTTAAATGAGAAATAAAGCTAATCTTTAGAAGGTCAGATTTTTTTAATCAGCAGTGCTGGTCAAATTAAGCTTGAGTGTTGTGGAAAAATAATTGGTGAAAAGTTTATCGTAACAACTGCAAATAAAAAAATGCAGATAATTGCTGCAGTACTGAAGTACTTGACTTTTTTTTGTTCAGTGTGAACTAAGCAAGCCTAGGTGGCAGAATTAGCAATGGACTGCAATGTAGCAATGGTAGTTTTAGATGGTGAAAAGCTCTTGTCTTTTTGGTGTGTATGTTGTGGTAAGCGTGATAAGGAATTGAATTCATTTTGTTATTGTGGATCACAGAATCACAGAATGGTTGAGTTCAGAAGGGACCTCTGGAGATCATCAAGTCCAACCCCCCCTGCTCAAGTGGGGTCACCTAGAGCAGGCTGCCCAGGTCCCTGTCCAGACAACTTTTGAACACCTCCAAGGATGGAGATTCCACAGCCTCTCTGGGCAACCTGTTCCAGTGCTCAGTCACCCTCACAGTAAAGTTTTTCCTTATGTTCAGAGGGACTTTCCTTAGTTTCAGTTTGTGCCTGTTACCTCTCGTCCTGTTGCTGGGCACCACTGAGAAGAGTCTGGCCCCATCCTCTTTACACCTCCCTTCAGTTGTTTATACAGATTGATAGCAAAGCCAGGTGATATGCAGTGAAATTCTGCATCCCTTAGAGAATTGATGGGAAGTGTTGTTGTTAACTGCAGTAGGACCAATATATAGCACAGAGTTAGGCTAAGGTGATTAGATTATCTTACCAAATTACTAAGAATTTGGAAAGAGATTGCAGCAGCAATATCTCTCATTAAAAATAAGACAATAGAAAGATAAATAGGGGGATTATCAAGGCAACATATTAAACTTGTTCCCTACAGGTTCATGTCTCTTTCTCTGCATTTAATTCTATCTTTAAACTAAGTTGCTCTGTTATATGCTATACTGTATAAAAGTATGTGTCTGTAACTTAAAGTTACTGTGTAGATTTTTGAATCTCAAGAGAAATTAAACACTGCTAATTTCAAATTGACAATACATCTGATGTATTATATATTGAAATTCTGCATAGCCAACAGAAAGGCAGTAACATCTGGGGGGTGTTTGGAGAGTGCTTAGTGTAAGTTGCATTTTTTCATCTCTTCACAAGTTCTCACCTTCCTTTCTTCGATTTTTTAATTTTCCTGCCTGTACATGGGGCAGTGGAGTGAATGAGGTCTTTTAAATTGTAAAGATGGATTGTGTACCAATGTGCCTACCTAAGGTACTGATGTCTAAAACAGTTTATGTACAGTCCACATGGAACACAATTCATTTGATGTTAATTGAAATGGATCTAATCCACAAACATATAAATGTCATTGTTGATGTGTTAGGTTATAATGGGTTTCAGTTTCTTTATCTTGTATAATATTCTGACTCTCTCTCTCCCTCTCTCTCTTTTTTTTGTTAATCCATCAGCGGTATTTTCTTGTTGGAAGTAATCCTGCAGAAACCAAGTATCGTGTTTTGAAAATAGATCGCACTGAACCAAAGGATTTGGTTATAATTGATGATAAAGTGAGTACCTCTCTATTTGTGGGCTTTTTCAATTATTCCAAATCAACCTGTGTGTATAGGGCTGAATTTAAATATTGCACGTTTTATCTCTTCAACAAAGCTGTATTACAGAATCACAGTCATAGAACATTTGAGGTTGGAAGGGACCTCTGAAGATTGTCTAGTCCAACCTCTTGCCCAGAGCAGGGTCAACAAGACCAGGTTGCTCAGGGCTGTGTCTAGTTGGGTTTTGAATATCTCCAGTGATGGAGACTCCACAGCTGTTCTGGGCAACCTGTTCTAGTATTCGATCACGTGTACAGTGAAAAAGCTTTCTCTGATGTTTAAATGGAATTTCTTGTCTTTCAATTCATGCCCGTTGCCTCTTGTCTTTTCACTGGGTACCACTGAGAAGAATCTGGCTCCACCTTCTTTTCTCCCACTCATCAGGTATTTAAACATGCTGATGAGATTCCCCCAAACCTTCTCTTCTCAAGGGTGAACAATCCCAGCTCTCTTAGTCTCTCCTCGAATGTCAGATGCATGCGTTATTACCATGGTAATGACTAGTTATGGCATGAGGATGGCCACAAGCTTTCCAGACAGCACATTCACTTTAATGAACATTTCCCCTGTTCTTCAGCTTATTGGCTATATGCTCCTAATTGTTTTCTTATGTTCAGCTATGTTGTTCAAAATGCAAAATACACTTAATTACTATTTAGCTAGATATTTAGGTTTCTGATATATAATATCTGAAGCAAAATAAGCAGCAGCAACAAGACTTTTAATGTACAGAACAGAATAAGTCTAGATTCTCTCCCAAGAAGTTTATGGTTTAAAAACTTAAGAATTAGACACGTTTGACTTCATACACATACATGAATATTTCTATTGCAATGAATAGGAGTTTTTGTGCATAAAACACAGGAGTGTTGATAGGACTGAAAAAGGAGATGGAGAATGCAAAGCAGAACTTTGATTTATTCTGTGTTAAATAAATTCTACAATTCTCTGACATGAAATAACACTTACTGACCCAAGCAGTAAACAGAGCAACTATTTTTTTTTCTTTTTTTAAGCATGTTTATACACAACAAGAGGTGAGGGAACTTCTTGGCCGCTTAGATCTGGGGAACAGAACAAAGATTGGGCAGAAGGGTTCTTCTGGGTTATCTCGAGCTGTCTCTGCTTTTGGTGTAGTAGGTAAGTCTCTTGTTTGTTTTTTATCTTTGTTTCTTAAGGAGATGAGGCTTACTGTATATCTTTCTGTCTCCCTGTGATTTATTTTATTGAATATGTTGGAGAAATTGCAGTTCCAAAGATAATTAAGTTTCTTTATATTTTGTGAAAATAGGTGGCCGATATAGGGGTGAGAGTTGCACTGTAACCAGTCTATCCTTAGTCACTAAGGGAGAGACGTAGTAAACAGGCCTCCTGAATTCCAGAGCTCACAAAACTCTTGCTTAAAAGAAAAAAAAGGCAATGACCATTGTTAGGTTGTATTTCTTCATCGCACACTATTCAGAGAGTGACTAATTTTCTTTTTGGTTAACTTTTTGCAGTGGAATATTTAAATATTTCTTTTTCATGCTTGAACAAGTATAAGTGACTGGTATATCAATGCCTGTTGGTCCCAGAATGAAGGTGCCGATGGGCTAAGTTCTGGTTCACTGTATAGGGTTTAAAAATAGAAACTGCTTTTAAATGGAAAGAACCACACAAAGGGGAAAGGCTGGGTTCCCAGTCAGACTTTAGGATGATAATATTTGGTGAGATTCAAAGGATAGAGAGTGTTCACTTAAGTCATTTCAATACCTGGAGGATATAGGAAGAAGTTTGACTGCTATTTAACAACTGAAATTCCTAGTTGCTAGCCTAGTTGCTTCAAATGGAAGACTTTGTTTCTTACTGTCGGCAGGGTCTCCTCCCTTGTGGAGGTGAGAGCATTTTTTCAAGGGAGGCTAATAAGGCAGAAGAAAAAAACTGCTGCTCATTTGATCATATTGCAGCCTCCAGCAGTGACAGGGAGGAAAACGAATATCCTTTGCTCTTCCTTCTTATTTATGTTATAATGCAAAGCTGAAAGAACTGAATATAAATGCAAGTAAAAATGTGAATTGTGATATATCTCAATTAATGTTTGTTGACAGTGTGGCTGTATTAGTGACTGAGTTTCAGGCTCGTTACCAGTAGCAACCCCTCAAAGCAGCTAACTTAAGAGCCTAATTCATGTGATTTATTAGTTGTTAAAACTTAGTGCAGACAATGATACAGTAGTATTTTATTAAAAACAAATTTGCATTCAGAGGTGGTTAAAAAAGATATGATGGCAGCTCATTCTGAATTTTCAGTCTCTTACCTCTGCAACCTGATATGAATAAATGTGCATAGTGAAGGGAAGAAAATAAAAACTGTGAACTTGGCTTGTTGATTAACATTTACTGCAGGCGAATTGTAAGAATGTGTGATTATGTATCTGTATCTATATTTTACATATATGCACACTATAAATATAAAATAAAGAACACAAACTTCTAAAAATTCTGTGAAGTCTTGAATAGTTCTGATACTGTCTTTTACAAATGGGTATGATCAAATCAATTCAAACATCCACCTAATGGCATTTTTAATGCTGTTTTTAACAGGTTTTGTCAGGTTTTTAGAAGGCTACTATATTGTGTTAATAACAAAAAGGAGAAAGATGGCAGATATTGGAGGTCATGCAATATATAAAATAGAAGATACAAATATGATCTACATTCCAAATGACTCTGTAAGAGTCACTCATCCTGATGAAGCCAGGTACATGATGGTAGTAATTGGTGTGTGCTTTTTGAATACTTTCTAAGTAATGGAGAATTGTAACTAGAGATTTCCTTCATGGATTTCCTTCTGTTGGCATGTCATTCAAGCTATTTACATTAGTTGATAAATTAGTGTGGCAGAATGGAGGTTTGGGCCACGGGTTCTGTGGCCTCTAACCTGGAGGGTAAATACAATTGTTACAGTCTTTCAGAGCTTTTGTCAGCATCTCCACATCACTTATGTGCTAAAGCTACATCTTGGCAAATATGTACCAGGAAGTATCTAACTTAAATATTATACTTACAAGGGCAGTATAATTCTAATACTGGTTTAAATTGTTTGGGGTACTGGTTTTTTTTCAGTCACTCCAGCATTATGTGAATCTCACCTGAGATCTTTTGTGTCCTTCAAGAAGTGCTAAGTGGATGATTTAATCTGATGATTCTGTGCTATCAGAATCTTGTGAGTGATTGTGGTGGTGTAAGGGGTGATAAACGTAAAATAAACATAAAATATGATACAATTACCAATATGCAGTGGATTTGTTTTGTCAAGTTTAGCTTCTTTTTCCCTTCTGTGACTCCTTTCTGAAGAAAGGACTTTGGGCCTTTGATGAGCAGGGAATCTTGCACGAAATGTACAAATACATTCTGACATTGTTTTTATCAGAGTGGTGTTTTTTTATAAAATACCAGGAAAGTGGTATAAATAAACTGCTTCACAGTCCGTACGAAGTGTGAATAACCTAAAACTTATGATAGATTACGATAAACTGATGGCAGATAATAAATCAAGCTAATGGTAAGTATTCAAGAAGTTTCCACATTAAGGTATGCCTAATAGGATACCTCAGTCTTCTCTCTTAGAATGCAACAGAACATATTATCTAAGCTATTATATAAGCATTTATGGTGCTAGATATTTTATCTTTCATAGACAGTGTTATGGTTTCTTGTGGGAATCTGTAAGTGTATGACAGGTTGATCGTTAATTCTTGTGTAATACTGTTGGGAATTTCCTTGTGTAAGCTGTAGAGAATGTGACTCATATGTAGAAAATAGAACTACAACTGTATCTGCAGCTGCCAGAAAAAACAATCACTGATGCACAAGTATCAAACACTGGATAAAAACAGGCTATTTGATTTATTTAATCCAGATGCTGACATTCCAGTGGAATTACCTGACTGTCAAAACATTTAATTATAGTAAGATGGTCAGAGAGCTTATGACAAGAATCAGTACTTTATATGTAGTTTACTTGCTGAGGTCCTCTGAATGACTTCCTGAGGTTCATCTGGTTAAAGCAGTAATTTCCCCTTTGATCTGCATTATTTTGTTAGGTATCTGAGAATCTTTCAAAATGTGGACCTTTCTAGCAACTTCTATTTTAGGTAAGTGTTCGTGAATCCTTTTAAAATGTGTGTACTTACACTTCCTGTAAGATTCTGCTTTTGGATTTTGATACCCAACATCTTTAGCTTGGTATTCTAAAGAAATAAGATGTATATGATCACACTGCTTGTCCATTTTTCCCTGACTTTTGAACCTGCTTCCTACGTCAACAAATTGATTAGAAATGAAGTCTTCAAGATACGAAGTTA
This sequence comes from Apteryx rowi, assembly GCF_003343035.1. Taxonomy (NCBI): domain Eukaryota; kingdom Metazoa; phylum Chordata; class Aves; order Apterygiformes; family Apterygidae; genus Apteryx; species Apteryx rowi. The sequence continues at coordinate 829,823 of NW_020449797.1, forward strand.
ACAAACTGTAGGAACATTAGTGACGGGGTAGAGGGCAGACACTGAAATTAGTGTTTCCGTTAGTTTTGCTGCTTTGTCTTTTGAGCCCTAACATTATACAGCCTAATATCTAGGTTCTGCTCTAGTTTCTGCTTGAAGGTGACGAGTGTATACCTTTTTCTTGGTCCTACTTAGAAGGGAGAGAAGGTTCTATAACATTCTTACACTTATGAGCTTGATTTAAATTGCTCATGGCTGAAGTCACAGCAGATTTGTTTTCTGCATAGTTTTCACAGCAATCCTGACTGGTATTATAAGAAAAGTTATAAGAAAACATTTGTTCTAAGGGGAAACTGGAGGAACGTTCTGAACAAATCTTTTAGCAGGATGCTGTTTAAAGGTTCTGTTATACGCAGAACCGAGCATATGATTGACAAAAGTTTCTTTCAAACAGATAGGTATATCAGGTGCTTATAATGGAAATATAGTGAATACATGAGTTAGACTTCATTTTCATCAGCCATAAATCTAAATGTTCAATGTTAACATATACATATATATGTTTTTAATCATTAATGAATATCTAAACTTACTGGAGGACCAGTAATCACCAATGCTGCCTTAGGTTAAATGGAAATCTGTTTGTATTTCTGATTCAAGTGTTGTGTAACTTTGGTTTCTCCTATGGGAATTGAATCCTAGTGACTTATGAATTTTAGCAATTAGTGTAGAGTGCTGTCAGTATGAGAGACACAAGATACAGAATTTGTTACTGTTATGGAACTAATAAAAAGCTTTTGCTTATTCAGCAGCTGATATTTTAGGATGTACCTCTGCTGCCATCACAAATCTGAGGACAGATACAGTATTTGTGGACAAGATCTTTGGTTGTTTTGAGTTAAGGTAATAGAGAGTAGTGCAGAATTCTCAGAAAAGTGAGATTGTTTATATGTGTGGATATCTCTGCCAGAATAGCTATTTTTTATTTTCAGGACTACTTCTTGGGACATAGTGAGTTAAGCTTGTAGATAACCTTTGTTCAAAAAGTATGTTCAGTCTTCATTTGTAATAAGAATATAAAGTTTCAGTTATACTATAAACAGTTTATGAGTTATAATGCTTCTTCTGTGAGTCATCTGTATTGTTTGCTAGTACAGAATCAGCATTTGTCTATCTTGTTTAAATGTCGTTTTTCTTTGTGGATAAAATAGTACTGTCTGTGTTAAATATAAGTACAGGTGGAGAGTAAGGGCTTTCAGAAAAATCCTGTGCTTCTACAATTATTAATAAATGTGAACTTTATATCAGTTACAGCTATGATCTGTCCCACTCCCTTCAGTATAATCTTACTGTTCTGAGAATGCCCCTTGAGATACTGAAAACTGAAACAACTCAGGCTCGGCAAGAGAGTTTTGATATATTTGAAGATGAAGGACTTTCAACACAGGGTGGAAGTGGTAAGTAAATCTGTCTAAATTAATGTGATTGGTCATGAGTACATTTAGAATATATTCCACTTAAGTTTTCTTCTGAGAAACATTCAGCTATTCTGTATCGATCAGTAGTCTTATAGTGGTTGTGAGTTAATAAAAGATTACATAAAGTACCAGTTACAGATATTTGAATGTGAACAATGCAATTTCTAGAGATGATTAATCATTGTTTTGGTAATTTACATTGCAACTCAGGGAGATAATTGAGCATGCTGTCATTTTTCAGCAATTGATTATCCAACTGACTTGTAAGAATCCCAACAGGAATTAATTACAAACAAAATTGGAAGCAATAACTAGTTTACTACTACCAGTAAATCTTGTTTTGTTTCGTGTTAGAAAATATTGACAACAAAGGAATTGTATGAAGTTAGTATTAATTTTATGTAGTAAACTCTATCAGGAAGGCTAAGAAAAATTACTGATTTCAGTGGAAAACTACAGCCTTCCACTTTGCATCTAACATGCTCAGAAGATTGTAAAGATGGCCAAAACTATTTTCTCCCTTATGCTTTGCCCTTCCAAAAAGAGGCCCCCTCCAAAACTCTTCAGGTTGTATTCTATTTTGTTGAAGTGGATGTTTTTAGGTTTTACTGCTCTGTGATTTGTACCGAATATCTAAATGCACTGTCAACAAAAATTGCATTGTAATTTTTTGACTGTTTGGTATTGTTTATGTGGCACCACTTTTTCCCATGTTTAATTATATAATATCTGAAATAACAGTGTTACCTTTGATTCATATTTAATGAATACATTGCTGTAAAAGTGATCTCAATCAGCTGTGGAGATACAATTAAGCTTCTTATGGCAGTATAGAACACAGTGTCTTTTGAGTACGTAGATATATATTATAGATTAAGTTTGAATGTGCATTCACCACCAGAGAGACACTTCCTTGTTAGATTATGCCTTGACTTTTCCAAGGACTTCAGTGTAAATCTTTGCTAATGTACCTAATCTTCCTTAATAAGGGACCAGATTTATTAGACTAGCCAGAGCCAGGCATATATTCTTTGCTGCCTTGTGCTCAACTACACAAGGAAGTCATTAAATAAGTGCTTTGTTCTCAGTTCTGGCTCATCATTTTAGTGTGACATTACCTAACTGGCTTGTRTTTGGTTCATTTGACCTATCAGGCAGACTTCCTTCACTGGCTGCAGTACTGGTAGGCCACGCTGTAGTGCTAGATTTTCCTCTGTAAGAGAAATGGTAGATGACTGTCCCTGCCTAGTCCAGCATCACCCAGCTCTATTAATGCTAGTGGATGTGTGAAGAAATGCGACCTTCTGTTACTTCTGCTGACCTCGTAGCCCTCATTGCAGTGTATTCTGACACCACTGCAGATGAGAAGCAGGAAATGCTCCTTCTTCTCTCTACCCCAAAATGCCAGAGGGAAGTCCCTTACTCCCAGGTAAAGTTATAGATGCAGTACAGAGACCCCAGGATAATTAAGGTCCTTATCAGTACCAGGAAGCCCGTTTGGAGGGGCCGATTTACTCTTGTTCTCCTTCACCTCTACATCTTTCTCTGATGATGTGTACAACATCTCTGACAAAGATCACCAGCCCACACAAAAAATGCTGTTCCATCCTGCATAGCATGTCAATAATTTTCAATAGTACATTTTCTGTTCTCTCCATTTCTTTGGAAAAAGTAGTGTGCTTAGAATATTATGTCTGTAGGAATTTATTTTCTTGATCTTTTTTTTCCCCCCATAGACAGTAAGTATATGGTAACTTGTGTCAAGAAAGCAAGATCAGAGAAGTGTTCTTTGTACTACATGTAGAAGGTATTGAAGTATGTGAACTATTCTGCACTTCATAAGGGAATTCATTCTGCAGTCTTAAACTGCTGCTTTCAATCCCTACTTCTATTTTCACCTTCTTCCCTTCCACAAAGAATTATCTCTGAGGCAGATGAATTTTATCTTTATTAGGGAGACTTAAATTTTGCCACAGGAAGGAAGATTTTGACTGTAATCTTCAGATTAGATCTGTTGATTATGTTGCGTGTAGCATGGAGGTCCCAAGTCATTTAGTCTTGGGACAGCCATCCTTTTCATATGGTTGCCCAGTAGCTCTACAGGTTGCAGACATGAGTTATGATGCAGTCAGGTTCTGCAATCAACCATGATCATGAAGTCATCCATGTAAAAGTAGGATGAATTTCTATTCTCATGTCATAGGAGATTTTCCCTCCTCCATGTCATAGGAGATTTTCCCTCCTCCTCTTCTGTAAACAGATATATTTTCTGTGGGACACAATACTTCTCTGTTCATTTACAGTATTGTTATTTACAGTTGTGTTAGTCATCTATAGCCTCTCCTAGTCAGTGGCATAGGTTGTGAATAACCTCATCTTTGATTAGGTCTTTAAAACAGGTCAGATGAATTGCACTCTAGAAGCGCCTGCTCCTATTCGTTGATTTTAAGGGAACATGGACTCATAGTTCAGATGCAGATATTGTAAGCATCCAGAATGAAAGGATATTAATCCTACTCTGTGTGTCTGAATTAATGTTCCAGGGGAATCATGATTCAGTCTCTGTCAGATTGTTCCTTACTTGATTGGTGACAGTTTCCTATAGACTTTATCATTCCTGTACAGAAAATTGTCAAAGATCAGATGGGACAAGGCACTGATAACTTTGTGCTAACTGACTGAGATGATTTTGGCCCTTAGTCTCCTAAGGGTGTGCTAGCAGGCGCTGATATAACTTCTTGTCAGAACAAAATTTCCAGAACCAAGACTCAATCTGACCTGATCACTTCCGCAAGTTTTAGACATACCTTAATAAATCAGAAAGCAATCGGCTAGAAAGAGTCCTTAAAATGAAGAATGTTTCATATGTGCAGCTGAGAATAGTATGCGACCTGGCAGAGCTTCTTGTACTTAAGATCATGAATTCTGTTGTGCTTTTGACATATGAGATCGATATGTGACATTAGGGCTCACTGTGGAGAATAGTTAAACTTTTGTGCAGTCATACTCAGTTTTCTCTCATTTTATGTTCCTTGTGGGCTTTTTGGTACTGTAGTTGTAGACTGTTCTTTGCAGTGTCATCCCTCTAAATTCTGTGGATTGAGTACCCTGTATACCTTGGTATTATCAAGACAGTTGACAAATTTTAGACTTTTTGAGGCTAGGTTGCTGAACATCTTGACCATAGGAACAAAATGGCAGTGAAGCCAAATTTTAACCTGAGGTGTTTTAGTATTGCATGCTATCCAATTTGTTGCTTTCCTTTTTTCCTCCTGGAGAGGGATGACTGTATCTTTTAGCCAGATCTCAGAAGGATGAAGATTTGTGGTCAAATCCAGTACAATGGAAAATGAACTCTCATTGCAGAAACTTTAAGGGAATCACAGAGTACTGCTGCTTGTGGAACACATGCCCTTCAAAGGCAAGTTCCACTGAAGTTTGGGAGACACTGTCCACTTGCTTAAAAACTTGTTGGTCACAGATAGGCAAAACAACAGGACAGAGAAAGCATGCTAATATTTTGTTTAACTGTTGACTATGAACTTGATGTGAAAGACAGCTTAGCAATATTTTGATCTGTGCTTGTATTGGTTAGACAGAGGTTCAACGGACTCTTCGTTACTACCCTTGTTTGTAGTCACACACTGTGTAACCTCTGTTACACAGAAGATATAATACACACAGAAATATGATACGAAAGACCCACTTGCCCTCCATTAGCTGTGGTTCTTCGAGATAGTGTGAATTGCATGACTCACCTTCCATCTCTTCTAACACAATACAAGTCTTCCAAGGCACTGAAGAAGGGTTACATTGATCGTGCCTTCTGTACCTCCAAAGGGGATGCTCTAAGTCTGACAAACACACAGTTAAAATAAAGAAATGCCCAGAGCAACCCCCACCCAAATTTATGCGTGATAAACTTGGTCACCTAGAATGGACCTACACTGACTGCAGCTCAGAGAAGGACAATGAATGTTAGGTAAGTAACTAGTCATCTTTGGCACTGGAACTTACTACATTGCATAGTTGTATACATCTATCTTACCATCTTTTAAAAACCTGTAAGAAATGACATATGTACTATGCCCTAAATCTGATGGAAAAATTTAAAGGTAATCAAGTTGTATCTTTTCTTTAAAAGAAAACAACAACCCTACCCAAAGCAAAAAGATATTACCAACATGGTCATATATTATATCAGGAATAGATTGCCAAATACTGCAGTGGCAGAAATGACCATAAGAAGTGGAGGGAGCAATAATTCCCCCTCTGCAAAGGCTCACACCTCCAAGATCCCTCACAGGTCCATACAATGGCATCTTCTCTTCAGTGTCCTTATGAAAGCATTGGGAAATAAAGATGCCATAGCCTTGACCCCATCAGCAGTGTGCTGACAGTGTATGCAACTGTGTTACCAGCAGATATTAGCATCATATCTGTTCATATGTCAGAATGCATGCAAAAAATAGCTGTCCATCGTTCAAGAACAATCAAGTTGAACTTAATGCATCAAAGTAATGCTGCTGGAAATGAGGACAAATTGCTCACGAAGCTATTGTGGCCAAGTTCCACAGAAAGTATGCAGTCCCTCACCACAGTGGTTTCAAAACCTTAATTTTCTCTGGGCTTTCGGTAAACTTGGGTGACTAGGTAGCAAGTTTGGGGGGATGTGGGTAAATGATATGCTGAGTTGAAGCCAAGGGAAATCAAAATTAAGGACAAATGACCGGGTTTTAAGAACAATCCAGTGCAGTTGAGATTGTTTTTAAATTGCTAATGCGTTTTTATTGTAACAATTTCCTAGGTGTATTTGGGATTTGCAGTAAGCCTTATGAAAAGTATGTGTGGAATGGCAAGCTTCTGGAGGTAGTAAAAACTACTGTTCACCGCGATTGGCTGCTGTATATTATTCATGGCTTCTGTGGGCAATCAAGTATCCTTTTACTGTTGTAAAAAATGTTGGTTTATCAATTTTAGAAATTTGAATGTGTGAAATATGTTTAATTATTTCTTTGTTGTTATGTAAATACTTTTCAATTTTATAATTATTTCTGGCTTTTTATTTTGGCATTCATGTAGTTTATTTTCATTAATTTTCTAAATTTTATGATCAAAGAAGAAATAAAGTTATGATCTTGTAATGTGGCCCTTGCATATGTAGACTGCATTCTCAGTGAGGCACTGTTTATAAGCATGGGGATCAGTAATAGAGAATCTGAAGGATTTTAAGGCTCAGCTGCGTTTTTACAGATTTCTGAGGAAAGGGAGAAAACCTGAACAAACAGAACTGATTTGCTAATATCAAAATGTTCTCTTACTATTCTCCTTAAGAAATAAAAATTGTAACAAAAATTTTCAGAAATCCTTGCCTTTACATTTTCTGCTGAAAATGATGGTAAAACTTCATGATTTCCATGGGAAGAGAGTTAAGAAAATATTAGAACGTTTGCATTTTTTTTCCTGAGTATATATTATTTAAAATAGGTCTATATACATTGTAGTACTAGGAGAGAAGGCCCAAATATGTATCTTGTTACAAAGAAATGCCATCTCAACATCTTAGTTAATCTCATATATTACAGAAACACTGTATTTTAATCGTCAACAATGTCATGTTAATTCATCAGCCTGTCACCGAAAAAACTGTGGAAGGAAATACAATTATGAATTTAAGGTTAGGGGTGCTTTTGCAAAATTTAGTTTTGCATTTCCATGATTGCAAAGTTGCTGGGCATTGGTTTGGTCCCAGGCAGAAAGTTAGGTCTGTTTTTTGTGTACCACTCTTTGATCTCTGGTATCATTTAATCAGAGTGGCAGCTGTGGATCTGAGCACCAACATTATGCTTGCAGATGCTTTTTAAATGATTTAATAGTCTTTGCATTAGGTATATGATGAAAGGATGGCTCCTTCCCACTTTCTTGTGCCTCCCTTATGCTAAGAAAGCTTTATGCAGTGGCAAAGTCACACTAGACAATCTGATTCTATCTTTTTAGTTTTAATAAAAAATAAATAGCTTAAAAGAAAGCACCCACTGCTTTTGTAGTGGCTTGTCTCTGTCTTTCAGTTGTTGTTGTTACTTAAGTAGTTGCAATTCATCTGAGTTTTCCAGACAAATAATTACAGGTTGTCTAACGTACCTGATCTGAAAGTGGAAGCTCCCAAGTTTTATTCACAGTATTTACAAAAGCAGTATTTGTGGCCTTGGGTGAATCTTGTACCTCCTTCACCTCCTTTTCACTTTATAAAATGGAAATATTTCTCTTCCTTGTGTTGTGAAAAGTAGTTGATATATTGTAATGTAGATTCCATTTTCAAAGCTCTTTAGAAATGATTATTGAAAAGGGAATTGCACTATCCCAACTGTGAAAGAAATTTGGCAATGCTATTCATCTCTGTTGAATTTCAGTAAGACAGATGTTTCATTTTGATGATATACCTTTTCTGTTTTTTAGAATTTATGCTTGCATAAAGTAAGTGAAAGAAAAATTGCATAAGACTTGTAAACCTTAACTTCTCTTCCAAGAACTGCTGATTTATGGTCGCCCAATATATGTCACTTTGATAGCCAGAAGATCAAGCAAATTTGCTGGAACACGTTTTCTGAAACGAGGGGCAAACTGCGAGGTAAAGAAAGGGTGATTTTATTCGGGGTATTGTTTTGTTTTGCTTTGTTCAAACTGTATGAAAGCTTGACCCTGACTGACCAATGAACCTGAAATGTTTTAGAGGGTTTTTAGGACTTTGGTTGTAAATTATGTTTTTGGATACTGTTATCACAGCTATCATTAAAATTTGAAGTGAGATAATAAAGCTGCTCTTAAATTAGTAAGTTAACTGGAAGTTCTTTTGTTGCACTTTAATAAATGGTATCATTATTTCTAATAGAGAAGAAAAATTCTGGTAAACGACGGGTAGGGACAAATGGAATTTAACTGTCAGTAGTGTTGTCACTACCATGATTTGGTATCTGACAGGTTAATTGTACCCTGGTTGTTTGTAACAATCAGTTCTCTATAGTGCATGCAGCTCTGAAATGTACCGTCTACATCATATATGTATTTCTGGTTGTTTTAGGGGGATGTTGCTAATGAAGTAGAAACTGAACAAATACTGTATGATGCTTCAGTTATGTCATTTTCTGCGGGGAGCTATTCTTCCTATGTTCAGGTTCGAGGATCTGTCCCTTTGTACTGGTCTCAAGATATTTCAACTATGATGCCTAAGCCACCCATAACATGTACGTACAAGTGATTCTTTCTGGTAGCTTATGGTTAGCACTGTTTCCTAGTGGAAAATCTGAGAGAATAAGTGAAGATTTAACCTGTGAAATTGGAAGAATTGTCTGTGTGTTTGTTCTTTGGGAAGCTATAATTTTAGGTAAGCCAGTGTTCTTTATAATAAACATGATGGCATATAAACATTTAACCATATAAACAGCTGCATTTGATGAAATTGAATAGAAAAAAGTCTCCGTATTAGACTTCATATTCAACAATGGAATATGAAAAATTTGTTCGAAAATGTCTGCTTTCTTTGTACATCATATCTTGTATGCAGTTACTTATGTTTGTCTGAAAGTATTGCGGATACAATTTTGAACCTATTGAAACTGGTGGAAAAAGCCTGCACTATATTTAGTGATCCATGAATTGCATGCTCAACATTTGAGGCACATGTATATGTTACTGATTTGTGATTTGTAACAGCTCCAGCTAAATTCCACCCCAAATAAGAATTAAAACAAAAATGATTGATAAAGTGAAACAAAAACTCCAACAAAATTAAGCACTGCTAATCCCCAGAATATTTTTAAAAATTCATCTAAAAATTTAAATAAATAAATACATTGTATGCTTGGAGCAGAACAATGTTCCTAACATTTGTTTAGCCACAAGTACATTTTGTTACAGGCAGCTTTGCAAAGCAGAAGGATATCTTCTTGCTCTCCTTAATTATTGAAAAGGGAAGGGGGTTTTTTTAAGCAGCTTTGTATGAAAAGAAGAATGTGGGTAATTATATCATTATTATCAGAGAATTGGTAAATATTTGCGAACAGTACTTTAAGGGAAAATGATTTAAGTGGTTCTGAGATTCTCTTAACATCTTTCTGAATATTCTAATATATTTGTTGCAGTGGACCAGGCAGATCCTTTTGCACATGTTGCTGCTCTTCACTTTGACCAAATGCTTCAGCGATTTGGCTCTCCCATTATTATTTTGAATCTTGTGAAGGTACAGTCTTTTGAATGCATTCTATATGTTTTCTAATTTTAAATAATAATACTCATTTCTGTAGAGTCTCTGTATTTTAGGTTGTGCTCTGAGCTCTTGGGAAGAAAATCTGCCATTTGTAATCTAATAAATCTCATCCTACGCATATATACATAGCTTTGTAGCTGCTTCCACTACAGCTCTACAAAAAAGAACAGTTGTCAATTTTATAGATTTACTACAGTAACATTTCACTGTTGTTTTCAGGTTCTTGCTATTACCGCTCAGATGGGAGAAAGTCCAAATAAATTCACCACAAAACTTAATTTAGCACTAAAACATGCTAAAATAGTATGGTTCCATGCAAAGCGATGGTTGTAGACACAAAAGACTGATTTTGCTCTTTGAAATATTATGATAAACACTTACCTTTCCTTTGTTTGCTCTGTCTGGTACAGTTGTGGATGTATGGGGGAAGAGGAAAGTGAAGCATCTAGGGCTAGGTATGAGCAGTGCCAGTGGCAGCAGCGGTGGACTAGTCAGGGGAGCCACTTCATTGCTGCAGTAAATCAGTTAGCTGCTGTGGGGGAGGCTGTGGTGCAAAGCCTGCACTTGTTGGGTGTTACATTTTGTGTTTGGAATTAATTTTTTAATTTTTTTCCTTCCCCCCCCCCGTTCCAATCCAATCATTTTATGTGGTGGCATCTCAGCCGGGCAGGTTTGACCTTGCTGTGGCAGAAAGTATACTGGCTAGTGTTAATAGGACGGGAAGAAAGGACTCCAGCCCCTTGGACTCTACCCTGTCTTAGATAAAACTTGTTAAAAAAAATATATGAACATCTGAATACAGTGTCATGAGAGAATAATAGGGTAATGTGATTTCTGCCTCGTAGCAAATAAAATGATGTTTAAAGAGAAAACGATTTATTTTCAAATTTGGGCTGCTGTAGTAGACCAGATGCAAATTGTCTAGTTTCTTTTTTGGTCTGGAGTTTCTATTTGTTTTTGGTAATTTTTCTGATGGTCAGAAAGTAAAGGTTAGTATATCTTATTGCGAATTTTTTTAATGAATTGTTTTCACATTTGAGTTTAATATAATAATTTGTTTTGCCTTGAATTATATCTTATATTTCTTTTTAGTCTTTTAAAAAATATTTATCATTTTGTTTATCATGTTGTAGAACTGTATTCCGTTGAAAAAAGGACCTTTTATGTGCATGTAGAATCAGTTCCTAGTATAAAAAATAGGGAAAAATACAAAAGGAAGGCTTTAAAAACTCTAAGTTTTAATAAATGGCAAATGTAACCTATTTTCTCTTTCTAGAAGCTCTTTTGTTTGGGATTGCTTTAAAGACTGTCCAAGAGTCTGTGGAATCAACTTCAGATAGCATTTGTTGACAAGAAAATGATTTTATGTGTGTCTTTCTTACAGTCCTAGCTTTCAAAGGCCATTGGTAGTGTGCGTCTAGACTCCCATGACCTCAACATGTGAATCATTATATGCTTTTACTCATAGGTCTTTTTATACGGTGGCTGAAAATGTATCTCTTTCCCTCCCTCTCTGTAGATGCTTAATATTAGGATGCTAAAATTAATGTTCCTTTATCACTTCGTGTACCACTTCAAAAAAAAAAAAAAAAGTGTTTGTATGTTGCTGCCACTTTTACAAAAATGCTAAGCATTTCTATCTTCAGTGCTTTTATTGTTTGATTTCTTAAAGGCTGATGAAACACAAATCCGTATCCTACTTTACTTGTCTATCCTACAAACTTGGTAACTAGTAACAAATGTATTAGATTTCCTTTTATTCATTCATGGCTGCTTTATGTAATTTTAAAACAGTTTTTATAATACAGGCTCGGTATAGATTTTAGTTTGGATTAAGTTGAGAGAAAAGCCATATCAATATATGAAGTACCTCAACATGTGGTATATTCATACAACGGGAATATAATTCTAATTTTTTAAAATCCTCACAAAGCTGTTGTTCCCCATTTCCCATCAATAATGGAGAAAAATTTACCTGGCTCCATGTCCCTGTGCTGCAAGAGTGAATGGGATGCCTTCCCTTCTGCGTGTCTTTTTTTCTTTTGTCTTTGTCCGTTTCCCCCGTCTTGCTGCTTTGGTTTCCTTGTGCTCTTCTTCCTCTTGGAGGCTTCCATTTTTTGACAGATGCTTATGCACAGTTGGGGTGGGTGACTTTCATTATTAGAGATCAACTGTTAAACACCTAAAATGTTTAGATTTTTCTCTCATTTTTAATGTTATTGGACTAGTTAGGCAAAAGTGCCTGCAGAAGTGCTTCCTGCATTTTAAATTTCTGTTAGCATGGCTAAAACACCAAAATACACCTTTGAAGTGAAGTGAAACTGCTCATGCTCAGTTTTTGCTCAGACTTTTGAAAGAGTATCAAAGTTTGCCCTAAAATGTTTGAGCCAGAGCTGTGCATAGATTGAGAATATACTAATACACAAAGGGATATGAGTCTGCTTTGTAGCAGGTATGCAGTGCTGCTGTATGACACTGGTTAATTGTCCATTTATTGTCTTTTATTAACAGACAAAATCTTTGCTAGATCTTCTCAAACTTTTCCAGTCTAAGGAATTCTAGACTGGGAAGAGCTTAAATGCTTATGAGAGCTTATGAAAGAGCTATTTAGTTTAGAAGCTCCAAGCATCATTCAGCTTTTTTTGTTTTTTCTTATTTAGTCCTTGTTGTTCTCCCCAAAAATGTACCTAGGAAAAAAGTGAAATAACTTTTTAAACACAGTTACAAAAATGCATAAAATATGCCCCCCCATCCCCAAGTTCTGTTTTTAGCACAGTTAAATCTTTTTTGTTGCTGATATATAGTATCCCTGTGATATTTCTGATTAAATATTTTGCTTAATAAAATATTAATAGTATAAGCCTGATATTGCTTCTCAAATTCAACTGTTGAATTTTCTGAAATTTTTGTGCATTGTTTGAACATAAATGATTAGTTTTGTTTATGCATTGTTTCTACATCATCTATATGATACAGAAAACACTGAAGTCTGGGTTAAAGAGTCTGTGGTAAAGAGTCTGTTTCTATCTATAATATATATGTGCACATATATATGCGTATGTATATGTATACAGGTTACATACACATGTTAATAAAAATACTAACGTTAACATGTTTCTTTTTTCGTTAAAGGAACGTGAAAAAAGAAAGCATGAAAGGATTCTTAGTGAAGAACTTGTTGCTGCTGTGACATACCTCAACCAGTTTTTACCCCCAGAGCATGCAATTATATATATCCCTTGGGACATGGCCAAATACACAAAAAGGTAGAAAAGATCTTCCTTCATTCTAGTGCTCTTAGCCATGGTATAAGGGACTGAATTCTGCTGAGTGTATCTCTTTTCAGTTCAATGTAGCTTAGGAGAGATGAGAGAATTCTATTAAGATCTATGCACAGAATAAAACTTCGGCTTTTTGAAGGTTTTTTTAATATTTCAGGATTTGGTTTCATTCCAAATTGGAGTAAGGCCTGAAAACTTTGAAATACTCTGTAAAGGGAAAAAAAAAAAAAGCCAACAACATTCCCTTTTATTTTGAATTAATCAAAACACTGCATTTTAAGGTTTTTAGTCCTGAAATTATTTTGAGTTATGAAATTTTGGAAATCAAGAAGTTTCATATCAATCAGTCTCTTCCGTTACCTCGTCCAGCATGAAATGAGAAGTTATAAGGCATTTAAATTTTTGCACAAGTATATATCTTAAAAGAAAAAGGGAAATATATATTTAGTAACTTTTTCTTCTAAGAGTTTGAACAGTAGAATGCTGTACTAGTATCATATAAAAATGATTAATGTTTTCCTAAATGTGGAGATATTTACAAGGAATGAACATTTTAAATCTGTAGGTCTGGATAACTGCTCTTAAGGAACCCACAACCAAGTTGTAAAATTCTGTGGCCTGCATGTGTCTACTATATCTTTTAATGCCAAAAATTCAATTGTAAGGTATCTGGCACAATATCAGTTTGAGCAAAATAATGGAAAAGCTGGTATAATTCAAAGGGCAGGAGCATGGTTAATGTTGGTTGATAACATTATATGGAAAAGTTTTGCAAAGCAACACTCTATTTGAGATTACAAGCATGGTTGGTAAAGGCTTGTCATATAGGTGAAAAAGACTATTGTTTTGAAGTTTGACTTGGTTTCAAACTTTTTTTTTTCCCTAAAAATGACATTGTTACCATACTGTGTACCACCATACACAGTTAAGTGTATGTTCAATTGTTTGTGTAATGGTTAAATAATGTATCTTAAAATAAGGCTAGCTTTCCTTTCAGAAGACATACCCAATGCAAGTTATTGGATTCCATATAGACAGAGGTTGATGAAGCTTAATGATCCGTCATATACAGGAATGGTATTAGGTGATCAAAAGATGCCCCTTCTTTAATCTTCTATGTGTATTTATATACTTATCTGCCCTAATACAGGTATAAAAATACTTAAGAGTGCTTCAAACAAGATTAAGTCTTTATGCAAGCCAGAGAGCTGTAAGAATGGAAGATAATGTTAATCTGTGCTTAAAGAATTTACAGTTACAGGAATACTGAGAACCATCTTGCTTCAACATATAGTTCTGAAATAAGTTTTCTAGAAAACAGTATCTGTGGAAAGGTTCCAAAAGATTGCTTCCATCTCAGTGTAAGCAATGCTTAAAAAAACCCCACATTATTTGTATTACTTGAAATATAAACATTGCATTAAAAGCTTTGAAAATGAAATTACTCGTAACCAGAAGTTAATCTCCAACAGTGGATGGATGTTCTGATCTGAACAGGAAGTGCAGGACAATGTGAAGGCCACTCTCTGAAACAAATGCTACTGAACAAAACAGCACCTTGCAAATAAAATGAGGGTATATAATTTAATTTAAGCATATATCCTTATCTGTCATGTTCTTACTTTGCAAAGCAGAAAAAGTTCAGTAGAGGAAAACTGGTATGGTATGAAAATCAAGCAGACTTTTAGAATTCTGAAGTCATCTTTTTCTAGTTTATGTGATATGTTTTATTAATAAGTAAATAAAATTGCTCAGAGATTGTCAGGGTCTGTTTTCTAAGTCTGTATCAAATAAGAAAACTATAGACATAATCCCTGTTAGATAAATAAAGCAGTGATGTGAGTGCTTAAATCATTTTCTTCATTAAAAAACTTTCTAAGCAGTTAAAATTGAGTATTAATGTATATTCAGTGTTTATTTTTTCTCGCTTCAGCAAACTTTGCAATGTCCTTGACAGACTGAATGTGATTGCAGAAAGCGTAGTAAAGAAAACAGGATTTTTTGTAAATCGGCCTGATTCTTACTGCAGTATCTTGCGGCCAGATGAAAAGTATGTATAATTTTATATGTGTATAATGAATAGCATCTCCAGCTTGGAGATTTTCCTGGAATGTCTAATGTCTATGGCATTATTTTTTATTTTAAGACTTCAATTAATAGGAAAATATATAATTTATTATTAAGCTATAGCAAAAAGAATTGCAGTCAGAGGCAAATGCTAGGAAATGCAAATACATTAAAAAAATTATAGTGCATGTAATTATGCTGCTGTTATTTATAATGAATACTTGCTTATTTAAAACCATTATAACTTGTAATCTTTGCTGTGTGTATATATATATAAAGGTTTTGGCGGGGCTTTTTTTTTTTTTTTTTTTTTAAACCAAGGGAGTCTGAAATCTGGGGGAAAATTTTAACACAGCAAACAAAGTTTAGAATTTAATAAGTGGCTTCTTTTAAGGCATACTATTAAAATACCTTTCATCTAGATGTTGCTAGGTTCAGTAATTTCCAATAGATTTTATGGTATTTACACATACAGAATTGAAAACCTTTTTCCTTGGAAAAATACAAACTGTATTTCCTTAGACTGCTGCAGAAGTACGATGATTTAATAAGCTGAATTCTCTCAAGTCTTTAAAAATTCAGAAGTAAAATACCTTCCAAATTAAAATTTACAGAATTTTTTGGTTCCAACTTTCAGCCTAGGGATCCAATCTATCACTACCCAAGTGGGCATTCTTATTCTGCATTAAGAGCATCTTGTGCCTTTTTAGCCTAACTTTATTTAGAAATAAACAGAACTAAAACTCACAGAGGCTCTCTTAGAGCTTTTCTCTGCCATGCAGTACAGCAAACATGGTGACTGCAAGCTAGCATGAACTAGAATGATGCATCCATGTAATGCTGTGCTGTATAGAGACAGTCTTGTGGGTGTCAAAAGCAGTATACAGGCTTGTCATAGCAGTGCTCCAATCAGGTAAGTTAACCCTACTAACTTGAAAAACTTCAGTAGTTCAGGAGTTACTTGCACTGAGCATAATTGCTTCTCTACCTCAAATGCCATTAATTTCTGATTCATGTTTTCTGTCTCTAAGGTATGGTTAGGACCTGTATAGGATTGTGAGAACTGGACAATAAATAGCCTGTATGCCTAGAATCAGTATGAAGGGGAGATTTAAATCAACCAACTTGTGCCACAGTGTACATTGTGCCTCCACCTTCCAGTCACTGGCATTGTACCTGCTTCAATTTTTGTGTCCTCAAGACCCAATCTGGCAGGGCTTGTATAGCTTGGATCCTGTTTCGTAGGGTGAGAAGAAAATATTTTATATGGCCTTCCAGACTTGTTTTAGCTTATGCCTTTGAATATTTCTACTCTAAGGCTAGATTTTTTGCAATGCAATTTAAATACATCATCTTACTACTGCGTAGAGCTTTCACTGCTTTCTGCTATTTAGGGATATCAGTTTTGCTTTGTGGCAAGTTTTTAATTGTCTCACTTTTTCACTGAGCAGACCTATACGTGGCATGATCTATTATTTTTTTTTTAAATGATTTGTAAGTCATCCTATTTTGTTTCCATTTCAGGTGGAATGAGTTGGGAGGTTATGTTGTTTCCACTGGTCGCTTGCAGGTACTGAAATAATAAACGTCACAGAATCACAGAATGGTTGAGATTGGAAGGGACCTCTGGAGATCATCTAGTCCAACCCCCCTGCTCAAGCAGGGTCACCTAGAGCACATTGCACAGGATTGCATCCAGGCGTGTTTTGAATATCTCCAGAGAAGNGTTCCAGTGCTCTGTCACCCTCACAGTGAAAAAGTATTTCCTCATGTTCAGATGGAAGTGTCTGTGTTTCAGTTTGTGCCCGTTGCCTCGCGTCCTGTCACTGGGCACCACTGAAAAGAGTCTGGTCCCATCCTCTCAACACCCTCCCTTCAGATACTTGTACACGTTGATAAGATCTCCTCTCAGCCTTCTCTTCTCCAAGCTAAACAGGCCCAGCTCTCTCAGTCTTTCCTCATAAAATTAATTCATATTTGCACTGACGCGTATCAGCACTCCCAAAGCAACAAAGAACCATTTCACTCAAATACCTGATTGCTGGTTCAGCAGACGACTCTCAAGTTAATGTTTATTGCAGAATAAACAGCATTATTGTAATCCATCCCAGGAACCCAACTGGGAAATAGGGATTAAAGTTCTTGGAAAGTACCGGAAAACCTTATGCTGCTGGAGTTGTATTTTTGCTGGATGTAGTCTGAGAAATGCTCATATTTTAAATTTGTTTCCATTACTACTTAGTCTGTAGTGCTACCAATGTAGTGAAAGTTAAAACAGCAGCATTTTAACTAGCTATGTAATACATCAGTGTTAACAATGTTAGACACAGGAGGTGGGAAATAAACATACTTAATTCTGGTGACATATTCCTAYACATGAAAATCTGTGACTAAAAGGAATCTCATCTCTGCTGGAAATTTTGTTGCAATTTCCATCACTGAAAGAAAATATGACTAGAAACACTGCTTTCTTTAAAGTTAGAAAAGTGTAGGAGGATAAAGTATAACGTAATGAATTTAAACATGAATGTCATGATTATGTACTCTGAACACAGCGCTTATTCTTAAGAAGCATTAATTGCTTTTTGACTTGCCATTCATAATTTTGTTGTTCATGTAAATTGGAAGGCATGTGTCCATTCCTGACCACTGGGATATGTTCTTTATGGGCAGATAAGCAACTGAATAAAAGTGATTTTTAAATGTTTTAAAATGAAGAAATAGATGAATGTTAGCTGGATTTTAATGTTAGTCTTACAGGTTTACCTGTATCAAGTGTATGCTGTCTTCATCTATTTATCAACCCAAATATCTGAGGTAGTCACCATAGGCATAAGCGTTTGGGCTGCAGCTCATCTCATCTTGGAACAGACATCTTGTGAATCACACCCAAAAGGTGCTTCTTTACTAAAACAGTAAAAGGAGCTTAAATGACTGGCTCTGGTGTAGCCTTATATATTTGGGCAGCAGAATCCCCCATGCTGTTATATTAAAATACTTATCATTTTCTTTCAACTGTTCAGATTATAAAAGAACAGTCTTTCTGTGTGCATTGTGGAAATGAAGGATGATGGCAGAAGCAGCATTAAAGAATATGTGCGTAATTGTGATCTTAAGCAGAATGTTCATATGTGTTACCCAAGATATGGAAAACTTAAAATATAAGTACCATAACAATAGAATTACAGCAATGTGACAGCACACTTCAGACAGTTGAAGGAGAAATTCAGTTTGTGTGATGATAAAAGCAAGATTATTCAGGAAGTAGGCCTTAAAGCTGTCTAATGTAGATTACTGGAGATGAGAAAATATCTTTGCTCAAGGCTTTGTGAATTGGTATAAAATTCAGTATTTGAGATTTGGCAAGGCTTGGGAATCTTGGGATAACAGGGAAAAAGTAATCATGAATGTAATAATTTGTTAATTAAAAAAATCTTTTATTTATTCGGATTTCTTTGCCAGACTGGTGTTCTCCGAACCAATTGTGTGGACTGTTTAGATCGCACTAACACAGCCCAATTTATGGTGGGAAAATGTGCTTTGGCATACCAGCTCTATTCACTGGGGTTGATTGATAAACCAAATTTGCAATTTGATACAGATGCTGTTAGGTAAGATATTTTAATAAAGTATGGCATGGACTTATTTTAATTTTGTGACCAGAGATTTAGGAAAAGTATGTATTTATAGAAGAAAGTGTAATTCTTTCTTTTGGAATGTTTTAATAATTTTTCTACATCTAAATTTAAAAAATCATCAATATTTGGGATCTTTTGAGAAAATCAAGTCACCTTGAAAATTTGCTATTCTGAAAAAGTATGTTAATCAGCTTTTTTTTAAGATAACTGCTTAACTTCATTTTCTTTATATACCTAAACTTAAACTGAAGTTTTCCTTTTAAATAAATGGAACAGACATGTACTATAAAAGGCTATTTTTAAAACTTTAAGCAAAAAGCAAACCAAAAAATAAAACTGAAATGAATACACGCTTTTATGCAGAATGCCAAATTTATATTTGTGTAGAAGTACATCTTCCCTTGCTATTTCCTGCTTTTCCTTCAGAAAAATGTGGTGCTTTTTTGTTTATCAAGGAAAATTTTTCAGCATGGCTGTTCTCAAATCTCATATCAAGGATACTTCTTTGAGCATCCTCAAATTATTAAAAAAAACACCTTTAGCTTTTAAATTAAAATGCCCAGGAGAAAATAAAGCAAAATCTCTAAGCTACTGAAATTGTGAATGTGCTTCAAACTTTAAAGTAAGCACTTCCAGTGCTCGCCTGGTGCCAGGAGCAGGTATGTGCAGAAATGATTTCACTCACAGCATGCTGGCTCTGTGTGAGGCGTTGGCTCTGGGGCACCACTGGGCCCCCCCGCCCAGCGGCTGGGGTGAGCTCAGGGCCAGCTCAATCCCTCAGGTGCTAGCAATGCCTCTCTGGCCTCCCCACGTCCCAGCTGCTAGTGCTTGTCTGTGCTGTGGGTTTACATCCGGGGAACAAGCAACTGCTGCTGCAGATACCAGTTGCAACCAGGGTTGCTGGCTTCTAACTGGAGGGGGTCCAAGCTTGGCCACATCTCTTAACCCACTCTCTGCAGTGTCCTCTACAGCTACTACTTACTTTGGTACTTCAGGCCGCATTTCACTACCTCTCCCCTTTCCACCCCTATTTTGGGACCCCCTATTTCCTCCATTGCTTCCTACTGCAATAGCCACATTTCCCATCCACCTTCTTCTCTCTGCCCTGTTCCCTCTCCATTCTCCAGCCCTCCTAAATTTCCATCACTTACATAACCATACCTACTAAGATTATGGTAGTTGCTTTCTCTCTGATTTTCCTGATACCTTATTTCTCATTATCTCTCTAAAATGTAGCTATTAGCCTGGCTTAAAAGGATACTTTTATCTGGCCACATTTGACTTATTTTTTTCTTTTCCATTGCATTAGATGTATGCCTCTGAAGCTTATTTTGTCATCTGTTGAAAGACTCATTTCTGAATTACTGCATTCAGGATTATTAAATAATCCTGCTTCATATTCTAACAAATTTTGAAGACAGATATGTACTATACTTTACCTCTCCATTGTGCAGTCTTTCTCTTTGACATACTGCATCCTTGATCCCTAATGTTCGCTTATTTCAAGTATCTGCTTCCTCCATACTCTGCTTCTTCATTGACTCTCCTCTAACTGGCCAAAGAGGGTGATCTTTAGTAGACGGTCATCCTTAATCTAGCAAATGTTTCTGAACAACCTTTTCTTCTTTTTTTCATTGCATTCTATGACAGTCCTCCATATCAGTTTTGATTTTCTCACACGGTCGGACTGACTGCAATCCAGAAGTTCTGTTGAACTTGATTTCTGAAGCCAGCACTTCAGTTGTGTTGGCCTTCCTGAAGAATGAAGGAAATGTGCATCTTGAACAGTCTGATTTTGTGTCTACTGAGATTGGTCTTCTTACAGACTTTGTTGTGCAGGGCCAATTCTGCGACCTATATTTCGTGATCCCATTAAAGTCATTGTTGTCCCATCTACGAAGTTTCATAGACAAGGTCTACATTTGCTGCTTATTTGATTGTATATAGTTAACTACTTTTCCTTATGCAGAAGACCAGTCTTCGTTTGCCTTGCACCCCTAATAGTTTGAGGCAATGGAAAGTTAATTTATTTGTACAAGTCTATTCCAAATCAAGTAAATCAACATCCTTTATGAATTTAAAGTTGTCTGCTTGCTATGAACCTCTATCACAAGGTTTATTCATCAGTTCCCTGCGGTTGACTGGAAAGGTTCTAAGACGTATCATCCTGTCTCCTGCCAGTTGTTGCCTTGAACCAAATTTTTAGCTCTAAGTTAACCAGGATTTCTGTCTTTTCCCCCCATACTTAAAAATAAATAAATAAATAAATAAGCAGATTCTCCTGCATGGCATTATGAGCTCTGAACAATTTGTATGGAGGCAAATGATTTTTTTTTTTTTAAGTCACTAAGCAGATGCTTCCTCCTAATCGATCATTTTGTACTTGACGTTGGGCAGATTTGTATTTTGTTTTTATGAAAATTGGTTTACTGCTTGGATAAGTATTCTTCCTCCAGAACTTTTTGAGGAGGACTTCAGTCAAATGGTTAATGGGTTACTTATGCAGTACTGCCCCTTTGTTGGAAACTTTCTTAAGGGTTATGCTCTTGTGGGTTTTTTTTTACTTTTTTTCCCTTCTTCTCCATTCCTTAAGGATTTCTTTCTTCTCAGGTTTTGCAGTCTATCACATACTGATGTTGGAATTGTTGTCTTGCTATACTGATGTGACATATGTTTCCAGTTTTTTTCTCTTCAGCCTTTTGACTACAGTTTCAACCTCTTCTAGCAAGATGTCATTCTTGTCATCATCTTGCTCAGGCAGGGCCATAGTTTCCAGTTCTGAGAAGCACTTTTTCAAACTGTTATCTTTTAGACTGGGGCACATCTCCTTAGGATAGACGTGTTTTCTGAGACTGTTGTCATGTTTTTGTCATTAATAAGGGTGCTTCTTGATTATCTTTATTACTTAGACTGCTCTCTCAATATGGAGTCTACTGGCAACTTTGTGATGCTAGAGGACAGTGTTGCTTTTAGCCAGTTCTCCTTGTTCATCTTAGCAGCTGTCTCTTTATACCTTCTTACCTGATACTTTTCCAGCTCCAGCAAATTGTATCTGACTGCCCTTACATTTCTCACAAAGTCATGTTCCTTCTGTCTGTAGCTTTGGGTCATTATTTTTGTGACTAGGGAAATTTTGGAAAGTTATGTCAACTTCATTCCCAGTGGACTTGACAGAACACGTAGCCTTGAGGTACTGGCATGTTCTGTCCCATTTAGAGTATTTAAAATACCTTAGTTTGTGAAGGATTACAGTTTGTTTTCTCCCTGCAAGCTAACAGGATTTGTTAATCTTCTCTCTGAATCTACAGAAGTGCGTATTCTGTAGCGTGAATATATTCTGGTATATTATAAATAAGTGAAAAAGTTGGAGTCTAATACTTTTTAGTAATGATTATATTTGAATATAATTTCCAGATACGATATTTATCTGAATAAAGAATACAGACATGCCTTTAAATTTCAATGAAAGTAAGCTAATAGTACTTCTTAATGAAATATTTCTTTGTAAACTGGTAGAAGTACTTAGGAGGAAAAAATGTATTGCACATTTAAGCAGGAAAAACAATTCAATGCCTGGGGGTGCCTTTAGAGTTCTAGTGTACTTTACCTCTAAACATTATTTTGTATTTTATACCTTATTATTTTATCTCTTAAAAACTCTTTTCAACAGTTTGATAGATGTCACATTTTATTTTTCCTTCAGATTATTTGAAGAATTATATGAAGATCATGGAGACACGCTTTCTCTGCAATACGGAGGTTCTCAACTTGTCCACAGAGTCAAAACCTATAGAAAGATAGCTCCATGGACCCAGCATTCCAAAGATATTATGCAAACGCTCTCAAGATATTACAGTAATGCTTTCTCAGGTGAACTATTTTAAGTACTTTTTTTTAAGCCATTATTTAGGAAACGATTTACTTGTGAATAATCGATACTGTGATCTTATCACAGAGATCGTCTGTACTATAATCTCAAAATAATTCAGTAAAATCTTGTAAATGGATATTCTGGTTTGATCAAGTCTTTATATCATACCCTATTAAAAATGCATGTTGTATTGTGCAGCCTTGTTTGGTAAAGTTAATTAACTGCTATGGGAAGTATTCAGCAAATGTTCGCATACAGTACTGAAACTGCCAGTGACGTTTGTAGCTCAATAGAAAAGCAGGTAAACTGTTACAGGGTTGTTATATGTATATGACATATGTATGTCATATGTATGTGTAATGCTGCATAGCTAGGGAAGGAAGTGGTAATTTTCTAGTAGACTGCAACTACTTGGAAACTAACTTCAAAACAGTGGATCAGCCACTGGTTGGAAATAGTTCAGTACCCTGTGGTTCATTTGGCTCAAGTTACCGCTTTGGTTAGTGACAACTCTGCATGTGACAAAATGTGGGAGCACAGCATTAGAGTACTGTTTCTGAATGTAATTTATGTAATTTGTTTGTCATATTTGGAGAAACTAGTGAGATATGCAGAGAAAAGGATTTGTAGATGTTAATGAGCTTGTTTATGTCAGTGAAATGGCCTGTGATTGTTTGCAGTGGCAATAAGGCACACTTTCATTTATCCTTATGAGCAAAAGGAAGCAGGTGTGCAGTATCACCTGTACTGATAGCTGCAAGATGGAACAAATCTCCAAAGCTGCTCAGTTTTATGCCAGCCACTTTAATGATCAAGCRGAAGCTTTTGGAAATAAGCATGAGCAGAGTTCTAGATCATCGTCTGAGGCTATAGTCTGCTTGCACAGATAGTCAAAATGTGTGGGTGTTTTAGTAACAGAAGAGTTTGTTACAAAGAAGATGTCAAGTCTTGTCAGTTACAAAAAGAACAGAACATACAGAATGAAAAAAACCTATCGTCACCTGGGCAAACTTACAGTTGAGTACATGAACAGATGTTAATCTTTACAGAAATGAGTAGCAAAACTGAACCTTTCATGGAAGGTGCTGCACACTTCCACCAGCTTACTTATGGTTTCGGTGTTTGATCCCAGTTGAGCCAAATACTTTTGCTACTTTACGTGTTCTGTGTGTTTGAAGATGCCATTGTTGAAAGGTAGGATTCAGTGTTGTGTTTATTGTGTTTTTAATATGAAAGATTAATATGAAAGAATATTTTGTATTTTAAAATTAATGTTAATATATTAACATTCATATATATTTTAATATGAGTTACTAATATTTTAATATGAAAGAAGATTCAATTTACATGAAATTTAAAGGATCACTGTCCAGCAGTGCCTGTTACAATTCATGTAGTATCTCCACACCTGTTAATAGGACAAACTGAAAGAGATAACTTTAAGAATAAAATGATCTCAGACAGCAAATGTAACGGAAGAATTTTTAGAACCATATACTGATTTGCTATTGGTATTGGTATTAATCGTTATGGTATTATCCATCACACTCCTTAAAAAAAAATCTGCTGGGCTATCCAATTCACGAGCCAGCATTTTCTTGTTTCTGATCTGAAAGACTTTCCTTTAATGCTTATGAATTTTACATTACTTACTTACCAGTAGAAAACAGGCACAGAAAATATTAGTGATTTGCTTGAAGTCCTACAGTATATCAGATTCAGAACAAGATTACTAGTGGCCTGCTAACAGTGCCTCCCAATTAAATCACTTAGCCACATTTGTTCTGTTTGTCTATTATAAAAAAATACATGATTATAAAATAATTTACACTTTAAGCAAATGATCTAATCTGTTGACCTCAAAGCCCTTAGGATAATCATTACTAATTAAGTTGTATGGATGAAGAAAAAATAAGACACACATTGGTTAAGTGATTTTCCTGGAGATACTGATCCAGTAGATAACACCTGAACTTGTAAGAAAGGTAACTTTGATTGCAGTTTGAACTTAGTTCTTGATATGTGCTTAGCTTTCCTATACATTTTTTGTATCTATAAATTTGTGATATATAGCCTATGTAATAGAAGAATGAAGAAATAAAAAAGTGTTCTCAAGGTCAGGTTAGTGACTGAACTTAGAAGGAAAACAAGGTTTTCTCACAAAAATATGTGACAACCAATTTTGTGATAACTTGAAAAAATCTGACAGCTTTAGGCAAATTCTGACTTTTAAAAACATACATGCTGGAAACGTGCATGAAATATTTTCAACATTTGAAAAAAGTAGAGGATACAGTGTTGGAAGTATACTGGTTATAAACCGATAAGTTGTCTGAGAAATAAAAAWGTCACTCAGCTAAGAATTAGATACTCCTTTGAGAACCTCTTTGACAGGCATTCTGAATAGTTGAATCTAACATTTTTCTTTTATTTGCGATTGTCAGAAAAATTAGGAAACAATATTCCAAATAATATTTTTCTAGCTTTTATGCCTTTTAGAAAGTAATGTGACATTACAGACTTCAGTGGTAGAGTTGCAACATGCATAATAAGCTTCTGGAATCTGGAATAATCTGTTTATCCACAAACAGGTCTGGACATAGTAAACTACCTTTTAGTGGTGTATGAATGTAAACTTAATTATTATGCCCTTTTAGTCATGGGATGTGATAGTCCCAACTGTGTTGAATCTCTCATGATTTAGTGATTTGTCATGTAGTGCAGTTGCAAACTCAGATTGAGAGCAGTAGATTATTTTAGGCTAATTCAATTAAATGGCCCCTTCAGTTCCTGTTTTTTCAAATGGTCTTAAAAATGTGCTAGTATACACGTACATTGCAGTATCTTTCAAAAAATYGGTGCAGTCTTCCTATTTGCTGTACACAATTTTGACATTCAGTGCTAACAATGAAGGAATAAAACCTGTTTGCTCCTTTGTCTGTTCCACACGTAGTGTTACATTCTTATTTATTTATTTTTGAAAAGAGAGATTTCATCTAGATAGGAAAAACAATCTAAAAAGCTCACTATCCTCTTTTTTTGTGGCCAGTGCTTCAAAGAAAGACAAAAGTTAGCATTATTTTTGTTCGAAATTAAGTCATAAAATTGTTCAGCCCTTAAAATAAGGGGGTAAGGGGAAGGAGGATTATCTCCTTTCAAGTTAAATATCTTCTTCCCCAACAACTTGCATATATATGCACCTGTCGGAAGATTTATCCTTAAAAAAATCTTTGTTTTATGACCTATCTTCAAGTTGAGAGTTGAGACGTAAAACAGTAGAAGGACATTTGCTGCTAAATGTTCTACATTTTTAAGTTCAAAATGCAGCTGTACAAACTGAAACAATTAATGCAGAAGAGAGTTTGAGTCCTGAAGCAATGTAACATTTAACAGTGCAGTCACTTGCTACTGAAGAGAAGTAAGAATGCTTTACTGTACTACTACTATAGTCAGATCCACATGATTAATTGAGTGGTAGTGGTTTAAATTCAAGCTGTTTTTAATACAACAAATTTCATTTCATTTTAGCATCTGTCATATAAGCAGTGAGGTAGTTTCTTAACTGAATTATTTTGTTTCACTCTGATTAGGTTAACAATTTCAAAATACCTTCTGTTCTTTGCAGGTAAAAAAATGGTAAATGAACAAAGGAGGCTCATCTCTGCCTTTAACTTTTACAAATTCTCACCAAGTTTAACCTATTTGCTCTTGTTAATTCATTTTGTCTTTCAGGCTCCTCCAGTTTCTGTGTTCAAAATAAGTAGAGAGCTTTCTTGGGTTTTGTTCAGCAGTTTCCCTAAAATAGCTTCTCAGGAAGAAAGAATGTATGCTTTTGCTTGTGACTTTGCCTTTCTTTGTGACTTTCAGTGTCCTCAACAAGGTTTTTTTCAAACCTTTTTATTGAGTTTGGCATAGCTTTCTTGCAGTGCTCCTGCCCTTTCTCATTCTCTCCCTATGTCTTGGTTAAACCGTGACGCTATTTTGCAGAAGTAGTACAGTCTGAAAGCCATAAAGACCTGCATATATCTCAAGGGTTACTGTATCAGTGTTTGTAGGTTGATCATTTTAAAGATCTATGGAAGGTGAGGAGTAAGAAAGAAGCTAAAATAAGCATGTTTTTGAAAAATGCTCTGAAGGGACAATAAAAGTAGCTGGAAGGAGTATGAGTGGAGAGAAAAGGAAGAGAAAAAGCCAGATTCAGGATGAAGGGTCCTATAAGTAGGGAAGGAGAGCCACACATCATCTCTTTCCCTTTTCCTGGCACCTTGCCCTGTTACACCATGCAATTCTCTTATACAGAAGATCTCACATCCAAATACTGACCTCCACATCTACACAATCCTATAAAGTTCTGTACTTTTCTATAATCCTGTTGTCACCAAATTTCTACATAACACTTCATTTCTCAGCCACTTGAATGTCTTAACTCATGTAAAAATGTCGTATGTTGTACATGGGGAAGAGATGTTAGAATTTGGGGGGAAAGGAGGTATTGACTGAAACATCAGTGGTGACCAGGAATCAATTTTGTCCTTGCTGTCATACCACCACTTTGTGGATTATGCCTGTTGTTTTATCTGCCATTTGGTATACTGAGACTTCATAATATAAGTCTCTTTGATGCAGTCAGTGTTGGCAAAGGGACACTCAACTCTCATAATACTTTTTTATAAAACATGGAGAAAACTAAAGCAGCAGCACTATGAAACAGAGTGGCTCTACTGAAGAACTAGTCCTTGAAGTATTCCTTTTCTGATGGTTGCTGAAGTACAAACAAGAGTAGAGGCAAAAGCTTTCCATGTGCTAATTCCTCAGAGCAGAGATAGAGCTTGATTCTCCTCACATTCCCTATGTCTAAAGATCCTTTGCCCCTAAGCCTTCCTCTGTCCCTGCAGCTACGCTTTCAAAGCCTAAACCTGGTCTGTCTTTATTCACCATCCCAGAGCCCTCATCTGACTCCAGCTTTTCCTCATACCTGTTGTAACTCATCCTATCTGTGGCTAGGTAGTGAGAAATTTTAAAGATGTGGATGAACAACAACATCTCTTGTCATGTTTCATCTACAGTGGTATGCATCTGCTGGATTTTAGTGCTTGCCTTACTTAGTTTTGATGAAGCTTAGCATATGACAAGAGAAATTAATCTTTTAATCATTTAAACCAACAAGAAAAAAGTTATCAAAAGGTGTCTATGAAGGTTAATGCATTTTACTGACTATGCTCTGGTTAGAATACCCCAAAGAAATCATAGTTTGTGTGATGTAGGGAATTTGTGTATTGTATGAATGCTGTTTAATTTCATGAAATCACTCTTCTGTTGTAGAGTGTTTGATATGCAGTAAATTCATCATGATATGGCAGATTCCCTGACACATGGATAAATATGTGCACATGCTTCATGCATGCACCTATGTGCCATCTCAAATACCCCAACAGGAGAGAAGCCTTGAACTTCACTAACTGGATGCTAGCTGAACAGTAGCAGTGTAAGCAGCTACACTGGCTTGGCTGTCTGGAGGCTGAAAACAGGAAAGATTACTAGACAAAAAAAGAGGGTGGTAATACTCAAATTTTGAGAGTCTTGCAGAGACCTATCTGGGAGAATTCTCCAAGTCGTCTAGTCAGTCTCAGTTCCTCAAGTTTGGGCCTTTAAATGCAGAGTCTGTCTTGGAGTCTTACCAAGCTGATGGAGAAGGAAACGGGTGTGGGGAGAAGGGATGTAAAGGTGTTGTGTTGTTGCCTCCCTCCTCTCCTCCTGCAAAGGACTGTGCATCTTTTGCCATTTCTGGAGCTTCTTGTTTTACTGCAACCTGTTGCAAAATCTTGGCTTTCACTGTCATGCATCCTTAAAGAAATGGACTGAAAAGAGAGGGCAGAATAGTGGGACAGGATCTGTTTTAAATTATTGTGGCAGAGGTGGGGGACTGAACTGCAGAACGGGACTTATTTCTGTGAAGGCTCTAGGCAGAGCTTCTCCTCAACATAAAGTCAGCTCCGAATGAAGCCCAGTTACTGTGGTTGAAGCCCAGAGCTCCTGGTAGAAATCTTAGGCTAGAACACGCTCGGTGTGTGAGGCACAAACCAAACAAGGGAATGGCTGATGGGGACTGAGCTGTACCACGTTCCTGGCAGTAAGCGTTCTTCTTGTCTAACAGATGCAGACAGGCAGGATTCCATTAATCTGTTCCTGGGAGTGTTCAAGCCTATGGAAGGAAAACCTCACCTCTGGGAACTTCCTACCGATTTTTATTTGCACCACAAGAACACTCTCAGTCTGTTGCAGACCAGGCGAAGGTATTTTGCTGTTCTTTCTTTTTTCTTTGTTTTTGTCCTAATAAATTTCAAAAATGTATGCTGTTAACCAAACTGGGCAGTCTGTCAAACTGGAACAAAAACTTGTTTACTATTTTTTAAGCTTTTATTAAAAAGAATTAAAAATTATAACCTTTTGAAAGAGATTATAAAAAATGTTGGACAGTGGTGTTTTGAAGGATTTGCTTTAGGACTTTTATTTTCTTTGTACAGAACAAAAAAGTTTCTTTCATATGAAGTTCTATCCTGCAGTGTGAAATGATTCACTATTTTACTGAAGGACAGTTTACCAATGTCCCATTAAATTGTATACAGGTGTGGTTTTATTGGTCATTTTTATTGTTAGTGTTGAATTTGAGATTATGATGAGCATTCCATTAATTAATTTATGTAATGCACTTAGTCTACAGCTGTGCATATGAAGAAGCCTATACTACTTTTTACCTTCCAGCCATATCTGGCCTGTTTTGAAGATTTTTTTTCTTGGTTTGCATCCCATTGTAGTTGCACGGTGATATACAGAAATAATAGAGCTAAATCATAGAAGTTTTTAAGTAATTTTTAGCATGATTGCCTCACAATATGGAATAATTTTGTTAAGGATCGTAAATACTGAATATAAAAAATACTTTCCCAATTTTATTAATAAGGGCAGTGCTAGACTTGTACTAGATTATCTGCCTTAGAAGTTTTGCTATTTATATTTTTGTTCATTCTGTCAGTTGTAAAGCTCAGTCTCATAAATGGTAGATCAGAATATCTGCATTTAGGTTTTTATCTGTGGAAGATTCAAAGTGTTTAAAGAGTGCACATAGTCCCTGTTAGCTACTTATTCCATTAACCCATCATGGCAGCTGGCATGTGATATAACTGTTTCTAAATTGCAATCCTTTTGTACTGTCTCCTGAGGCTTTTTTTGATGCTAGCTCTTATCAGCCGTACAGCTAAGTGCTAGTTCAGCCACGTATGAAACATGCAACATTAATTTTATTGCCTATTGATCATGAACAGTACTGTATGTACAAGTGAATCCAGCTGATATACCACAAATATATGAATGTTCCAGTCTCCCTTTCACCTGTTACTCGTTTGTCAAAAACTGTCTCTTATTCGTCATAGATACTGTTCTCAGATGAAACAGAACATTTAAAAAAAATGGTAATATTCTTCATTTACTTGTTAATTAGTGTCACATTTCATTCTGGTTGAAATTTATCTTCTGAACATTTATAATATGCACCCAAGATGGTTTTTCATGTGGACATAATGACACTTCCATGTAATAAGTTGATGGGTGAAAAAAACTCTTCCAAGTAATTTTTGTTTGTTTCTACCAAACTATTTTACAAGTTCTTTGAATAGCTGCTTCTTGTCTCTTTGTGCAGTGCCTCTATTAGGTTCCTTGGGCACAGCAGCAAAAGAGATAATAATGAAAACTCATAATGAAAACAAGGATTATAGGAAAAGAAGGCCGATGATGTTTCCTGTAATTGAAGCTTCTTTTGATTATCTGTGCCTTTCCTATATTGTATCTGTTTCTCCATCGGAAGGAAGAGATTTCATAATGAGTTTCACCTATTACTTTTATATTATTTGTGTAATTCATATGAAAGCCCTGTGAAAGATGGGCAGGAAGAGTTTCTGTTGTCACCTTACTTACAATTTTTATCCAGGAGGAAAGCTGGATGTGTCTGCGTAGTTTCTGAAGGCACTGGAGAAAATGGCGTGCTAGCATGTCCTGATACACCACTTCATCAAGGGATGGGACTGTCAGGCACAACTCCTTTCTTTTTGTTTAGGATGTACACAGTTGTTGAAACTGAAGTTGTTGCCCTGCCTGTTTTGCACTGTTCTCTGAGTCTCATGAACAAATCTGTCTCTGGGCATGGGAATACCCCTGTTGTTTCTGCTCCAGGTAGCTAGCTGCATTGACATCAGTAGAAGATAACCCCTATAATATTGTGATTACAGCCCATGTAATATTGTGATTACATGTGTATTTGAAATAAAATCAATGAAGATAACTGAATGTTTTTTCAAACCAAGTAATAATTTTAGGTAGTAGTAACTGTCAGAATGATTTAAAGAAAAATTTAAAGTATATTTGAGAAGAGAAAATCGAAGTATGTAAACATGAATGAAAGATAGAGCACTTTGTTTTCTGAATATTGCTTGACTTCCTTTGTTTGCTCTTTCAGAAATACTGCGTAAGCTTCCAGCAGACCTTGTTTTTGCTGTTAGCTCTGCCAACATATAGTTATCAGACTTGGGACAGCTGTCATATCAAAATGTTTTTCTACAGAAAGAAGTCAACTGCTTTGACAATGTTCAGATTTCATTTAATTGTTTATTATCAGTGACCTTCGTTTCTTCATATCCCTTTCCCAAATTTAAGGATCTAAACAATAAGTGTTGAGGGGGGGGTTGAGACCAGAACAGAAGAAATACATATGGAGTAAGCTTACCTCATGGCTTTGCATTTTCTTCATTTTTTTCTCCAGACACCATATGTACTAGAGCTTAAATTTCAGTACTGTAGGTAAGCATCTGAAATGATGTTGTGTTTAATGGAGGGAAACTCCCCTCCCTCCATACCTGTATGGAGCCTCAGGTGTTTGAAATACATGTCCTCAGGGCAAAGCTGGGGCCTGTTAATGTCCTCCATCCAGGGATAATACTTTATTTTCTCCCACACTTGAATTATAAAGATGTATGTACCAGTGTGACACTGTATGGTTGTTTAACTAGTATGTGCAAATGTTTAGATTGGATGCAAGATCAAATCTCCTGTGTCAGTTGTGTGTCTGTCTTTCCTGTACAGCTACACTTACTGGTGGACCACAGGTGTGCTAAAGCATTTACCTCTTCCTTTTGATGAAGGTAGGAACTGTGTTTGCTCATTGCCTTAGAGAATGTCTTGAAAAAAGAGTTTTAGTCACTAATGCTTTAAGTTTCTTGGATCACAAATTTTTAAAAAACACTGTTTCCACAGTGATTGCTAAATCCTTTTTTTCACAAGAAACTATGATTTTTTTCAACTGCAATATGCAAGAGAGATCTAACTCTTCAGCTGTAGAGTCAGATAATACAGATCAGTGACTAAAACTTGATCATTATATGTTTATTTATTGTTTATATGTTTATTATGAAAGCTGTCTCTTTCTTTATATCGTGTTTTCTTGTCTTAGAGGGGATATAGCTGTAGAAAAATGCCTGGTAAGATGGCTAGGTAAACAGGCTACTTTTTATTTAGATTTCTGCCGAGTTGGTAATTGTTAGCAAAAAGAAAATTTACGGGTTTGTGTTTATTTTTTCCCAGTGACATGTGCTGAAAACAGACGCAAGTTAACAGTGAAGAAGTTCCACAAGTGTGAAGAGGAAATTGATATCCACAATGAATTTTTTCGGCCATATGAGTTGAGCAGTTTCGATGAGACCTTCTGCTTGGCGATGACCAATTCTACACGGTACATTAGGGATGTTTTGGGATTGTAAAGCCTGAACTGAACTTGGTTTGATGTGATTTAAATGTACATTTGATTTATTTGACTAAACTTGGGCAACATGGTAGATGCAGGTCTTTTGKTTTTTTTTTTTTTGTTGTTGATGGTGGCGGTGGTGGTTTGGAGGCTTCAAGTTTAGTAAACTTCTAGAAACTAAATGACAATACTGAAGTGGCAGTGCAGCTCTAAAAAAATTCTGTTAAGATAGCACTAAAATTTACAATTGCCTTCCATTACTGAGTGTACAATGGTTGGACATTCATAAGCTGAGAAATGGACCTCTCTCTGTGGACTTCACAGATCACAGAGGCTACTTCAAACCATTTTTTTCCTAATTGTTCTGCTTTCATTTTACAGTTGTTTTCCTCAGTTCATCAGGTTCTCACAGCTGGCCAGATATTTGTTTTTTGTTGGCAGTAATCAGTTGGATATTCTAAGCATGATCTTAATCATGCTTTAGCTAAATGACTTCCATGCAAATTCTGTTTCATGTAGCTTTTTGACCCAATTTGAGTGTTGGCAGCATCTTGAAAAGAATGCAGCTGAGTGACAGGGCTTCCTCAGTACAGGAATATGTCATTGCCTCAGCCTCCTTGGCACGTGGTGATGTTTGCAGCTGTTTTATGGGAGTATATAATGCAATTGAAAGCTTCTTAAATACCTAGGGGTTTAATATTTACGTGACTTTAACCTGTAATGACAAAGTTAGAACTTGATAATAATGATTTTTTTTTTCATTCAAAGGTGGATGTTACAGGTTCTTCTGGAAATTTTGAAAAGTATGTTTTGTGTGTTAAACTCTGCTTATGGATGTTTTTTCCATTCTCTTTTGCCAGAGATTTTATGCCCAAGAATGTGGGCATTGATCCAAGTCCATTTACTGTTCGTAAACCTGATGAAACTGGAAAATCAGTGTTGGGGTAAGTCTGAAACATGAAATTTTGTTCTGGTTTAACAACAGTGAAAGTCAAGTTGTGATGCATGAGATTAAAAGTCCAAACCTCTCTTTCTAGAAAGATACATAAGCCATTGCAACTGAACAGACTGTTGCAAACTTCAGTGGGGTTTTTGTTGATGCAGGCCTTGGCTACACGGTTTCAGTATGCAGTGGCTTACAGCCTTATGCATGTACAACAAACTTTATGAAGTTGTTTTAAGTGCGAATACACAGGTAGGAAGTAGATCTAAGTCAGTTTTTTAAAGTTCATAATATTAGTTAAATGAGAGGTATAGGAAAGAATGAATACGAAGTTAAGTTACTGTAAATCTAAAATAAATCAAAGTTGTATATTCTCTGTCACATGGGAAATGTAAAACTTCCCTGATGGTATACTGTAGAATTGTTGTATAATTTGGAAATCATATATATACCTTGAGAATTTTATTAGACACTGGGAATTCTTTATCCACGCTTGTTTAATCTCTTTTGTTTTCTTCTGCTTCTCTATTTAAGTAAAATCCACATGAAAATCTTTTATCTAGAATAGAGTTACAGAGGTTGTTAAAATTTGATCATCTCTTGATGCTAGTGGCAGCTTTGTATTCTCTGTTAGAGATGGACAGGAATGCTTATCATTGTTGTCTTTAAAAAAAGTATGTTTTTGAATAAATAGAATTTGTCCTGATACAGGAGCAATTGCAAATTTCAGCATAATTTTTGATCAAAAACATTATGGAAAATTTATTTATAAATAAAATGATATAAAACAGTTCAACAACAGTTCTTTGGACAAATGAATGTTTCATTCAGCTGTTTTTGCACCCTGGACTTATTTTGTTGCTTTATTTATTCTGTTGTTGTGTTTGATCAGCTGTATCACATACCAGTTATGAGGACTCTTCCTGAACCACTTCATTCTCTCCTAGATACTTCATACTAAGGAAACCTTTTATCAGTAATGAATAAACCTGTGCCGTCATGAGTTTTAAGTTCTTCCTAAAACTTCTTTTAAAGGTTCTGTTTTTTAAACAGAGCTGTTCTGTTCCAGTTCTGTTAAAAGCTGTAAAATTTGATAGTCTCTCAAATAACATCCATTGTGCATTGACCGAGGGACTCACTGTCAATAAATGTTGAGAGTAGACTATGCTTATCACTAGCAGAATCTGATTTCATACTGCTGATATTCCCTGTGAACAGACAAAAAGACTTTTTGACAATTATACAAATTTACCTTCCCTAACAAGAACTGTGAATGTATAGATGCTTTTGAAGAAAACTTTATTATTCTGCTTTCTTATATGTATTACTTAGCTCTTCTCTCCAGGTACACCATGAAATACCTGACCACTTTACCTCTTTCTCAGGCTCTTCACTTCAAGCTCTCCATTGTGACGTTGAGGGATTGTTACTAGGCAGAGAGTCGGCTGTATCAGAGCCATGTTCCAGGGTGCCTTGAGTATTGCTTGTAAGGCTTCCCATGCACTGGCTGGTGTTGGGAGGTGAATGTGGCTTTGATTGTCCAGCTTAGGATAGAGTGATTTAGGCCTTGACAGGAGATCCCTTAGGTGAGTGAGACTTTATTATTGAATGCAACAGTAAGTTATTGTTATTAAGGAAGCATTTCTTAGCAACATTCTAGTCTATGGGTCTTTCAAGCAGTTTCCAGAAAAAAAGCCAAGCCATTTGTCCTACAACACCTTTTCCAGGGTATAAACTTCTCCAGCACAGTCCATGCAGGCAATGAGATCTTTTGAGAAGGGAATCCTGTCAGTGGCGTGAGTTCCTCAGCACTTTCAAGGTAATATATTTTAGGCATAATTCTATACCCGCTCACACTTTTCTGTTACAAAATTTTTATATTCCTTATTTCATCATCCATTTAGGGAAATGCTAGGAAATTTCTGTCTGACACAATGCTTTGTCATTCTCAATAGATGAGTTTTTGACTTATAGCTCAGTGTTACAGTATTGAACTAACTTTGCCACGTCCAAATTTTTTTTTCTCTTCTCCTCACTCGATCTTTTTCACCCTCCTTCTTTTCAGGGATCTTTCCAAGAGATCTGTTTCAACAGAAGTAACTGTCTTTACTGGATTTGAGTGCAAAAAACACTGGTTCATTTAAGATTTTTTTTTTAATTGTGAAATAGTCCCTGTAGGAAAAAAGTTATGTGATGGCATCACCACTTTTCTGAAGTCATGTATGACTGTATGGTGATGTTAACATCAGTAGTTTCATAACATTTATCAGTGGAATCATCTGTCTTTCCTGACCTGCAGGACACCTGCTTCAATGTCCTGATCCAGTCGTGACACCAGAATTATATTTGTTTCATGGTGGGTCAGAGTTTTTTAGTACATCATCTTCCTATTTGATTCCTCATAGTATTGGGGGACCTTTCTATAGGTCCAGGCATTGGTTCTTGCCTACCTCTGCAGAAAAAAGAGAGTAATGATTTACCTATTTCTACATAGCTGCTTCATAATAAGATTCTCCAGCATCCCTTCTGATCCTCTTGAGGGTTGTCTTTGAACCAGAGTATTGGTACAGAAGTACCCCCTGTCTTTGCATCTAGGAATTATAACTGTAGCCCTGAATTCTTGATGTGCCAGAGAATATATACCACAGGATCTGTTTTGCACATTACTAGAACACGTGCTGGCGACACTTTGTGACTCCTAATGTGAAATTGCACATGCAGTACATGCGAGCATCACTTTGGACTTCAGACTTGCTTCACAGCCGCTGATTAGACAGTACAGTTGCTGTCCTGCCAGAAGTTTGGGATTGAATTGTCCAGTGCCTACTTTGCACAGGGGATCTCGTTCCACTTCCCTCTGCTCTCTGTATTGGTAGTGATAGGTGGCTCTTCTGCACCAGGGAAGCTCACACCAGCAATTTGAAAGGGTAGGGCTTGATATCTCCCACAGAACACATCTACACATCAAAGAACAGGGTAATTAAGAAACACAATGTTAGACATTCTTCCATGACTATCATATACAAATTATGGTGAACAGTACTGCTGTGTTCTTAATTATGTTGATTAATATTCCATTAGGCATATTCATCTGACCAAGCAGGCCACATTTTCTACCTACTATGCAAACAGGTTGCTGTCCTCCTTTGTGTCCACTTTGCAATGTTCTGAATTAGAGCAGAAACAAGTAGAGGTTTATTTTTTGTTTTATAATCCTGGTAGAGGTGGTATCTTTGCCTTGCATATTTTTCAGCATCTTCTGGTCTACTAGAAAATTTCTGGAGGATTTGTTAATCTGTTTTTGTCTGTCAATGTTACGGTCCTTAGTACAATTAGTTCCTGTTTTTTTCTTTTTTTGGGGGGGGGGGTAGTCAGCCCTGTTAGCGGTTGACTGGCTACTTACTCTCTTCTTCAGCTATCAATAAGGGCTGTTTTCCTTCTGACTTTCATCTCATTTAGAAAAGTAGGGAAGATTGAGACCTTTATTTAAAGATTACCTCCTTAACTTTCTCTAAAGAAAATGCAGTATATCTTATTAACTTTCTGTAAATTTCTATCTAAGGAGATACCAGTATCTGCTGGGTCAGAAATTTAACTTATCTGTGCTGTTGTTTTCACCTAGGGCATTTATTCCAGGTGCAAAAATTCTTTTGACATGTTGTATATCCTTGGGGCTTTTTATGCTCTCAGGTCAAGAACCTCTAAGAGGAGTTACATGTCCATATACGTGACAAAAAGTAAATCAATTAGGGGATTCAAAGGATGAGCAACAGGTTGCTCCAGGGGATAGAACTTCTCTTGCCTTCAAGTAAAATAGTAACAGAAATTAGGAATTTAAAATACTTTTTGTTAATATGTTCCTGATTTAATGAATATGCACTGCCTTTCATAATAGGAACAAAAGTAATAGAGAAGAAACTGTGCTGCAGCGCAAAACAGCTGCTAGTGCTCCTCCACCCCCAAGCGAGGAAGCTGTGTCAAGTAGTTCTGAAGATGATTCTGGAACAGACAAAGAAGAGGAAGGTGCCGTTTCTCAACGCTCAACTCCAGTAAAGGTGACTGATACAGGAGATAATACAAAAATCACAGAGGTAAGAAATTACTGTGGTATACAAAAAAGACAATCATGAACTTAGAATTCATACTACTTTGAAAAAATATTT
This sequence comes from Apteryx rowi, assembly GCF_003343035.1. NCBI lineage: Eukaryota > Metazoa > Chordata > Aves > Apterygiformes > Apterygidae > Apteryx > Apteryx rowi. Next base: position 867,296 of record NW_020449797.1, read on the forward strand.
TTTAAACAGTAAATGCTATAGAACAATCAGAAGTAGAGCATTACACAATTAGGAAGGGGAAAAGGTCTCCAGCATATCATCTTTGTACAGATATTAGCAAAACTGGTAATAAAACTTTGCCTTTCTTCCTATTGTGTAAGACTCTTTGCAGCTTACAGTGGAAAATAACATTTTCAGAAAAATAGAAAATCTTGTTCAAAACCTATGGCATATGAAAGGGACTCAGGTCAGGTATAGTCCTTAAAATTATGTATAAAATTTATCTATGCTAGTGTGTTAGTTCARAGCAGGCGTGCACTTCTGATCTTCCCCCTTACCATGCTTAGCCTTAAATCATGGGATGGCCTTGATGTATGCAAAAGGGATTCCTTTTGGGTGAAAGTAAATTGGGAGATGCTCTCCGGGAGTGTACCTGATCTACCTACGTAATGAACATTTGATCCATGGGAGCCAATCTAAGCACCTTCACTTTCCAAATCTACTCCTACTAACTTCAGTACGCAGGTGGACGCAACCGTAAGTTAATTTTCAGTGTGGCTAAATTTCAACCTGATTTAGTTGCAGAGTTTTAAATTGCTGTTTGCTACTTAAAAGTCAGAAGGGATCAAATAAAGCTAACTCCAAAAATTTGCGTGACAGTTTTGTCACGTTGATACTCACTGACTATTACTAGTCCAAGGTTGAAGATAATAGCAGGATAATAATGAAATTGTGTATGCACAGTCATAAGAAAAGAATGCGTATGCTTAGATCTGGGTTATTAATCTTCTGTTGCTAGCACCAGTCCAATTCTGTTGGAATCCCTTGGGTGCTAATTTAATGAAAATATTAATTTGTATCTAGTGTTACAGAAATAATCTATTTTATTAATTCATATAACACTTCTTCAAATTCTTTCTTATAGATATCCATTTTGAGTACCATTGAAAACATTAATATCTTAGAAAAAGGATATGTTTGTGGAAATCTTACAAATTTGTAAAATATTTCTTTTGGTTTTTTTTTTAATTGACAGCTAATTTAGGTGGTTATAGTGCTGTAGTTTTGCAGGTTATCACTTTTGGAGAAACTTCAGTATTTATGGATTTACTAGCTGTCAGTTGTAGTTCTTCATAGGCAACAGAGAATAAAACGGCACTTTTTCATCTACAATGCAAATTTTCATTCAAGAGTAACTTTGACTATTCAGTTTTTACACTAGGGTTGTTTGTTCCCAGATAAGTAGATTTAAGCTTTCTGTGCAACACTGGCTTTTTCCAAACCCTAATAAAGCATCTTCCAATAAAATAACTATGAAGTAGTGTGGTATGAATTTTGGACGTGTGTTATGCAGAGTCTAACACTAGTCCATTTATTTCTGTTCATGCAAGATACTATATTTGAAAATTTTCCATTATCTCAGAATAACAGAAAGTACCTGTTTTCCACCAATTCAGATTTACAGTTTTTTTTTAACAGAAATCCAACCCTAAGTTTTATCCTTGATTCTTACCCTTGAACACCTGTACAAATTACTTCATTCCATCTGTATATTGAGTATACTTTAACACTGCGACTTAAGATATATTTTTAGATTTCTAAGATGCTTAAATGAAAGGTGTGTGTAAATGCAAAATACGATTTGAGACAGTATAGAGTTTTATTGGCTTACAATTGGGTGAGCTATTTTAATTCTTTTGCTGATGCACATGAAGAAGTATTTTACACTTTATTAATAATCACCTTTTCTTACATCAAATTTTGGTTATAATTTGCATTATTAATTTCTCATTGCTTATTAAAATTGCACTGCTGAAAAGGACTACCTGCTCAGGCTGAGTTGCTATGTTAGCAATTGACTTGGGTTTTCATTAGTATCTGTGTCTGCCATTGTAAATATTTTTCTTCTCTTCAAAAGTACAAAGCCTGTTGTGGATGCATTATGTTTTGAGCCTGCAAAGTTGTTTTTCCATTACTACGTTAAGCAGAGCATCAAATACAGGCTTTTCAAGAAAGGTTTTAGAATTAATCTTCTGGCAGTATCAGTTATTAGTTGTGTCTACACATGCAGTTAAAAAGTTTAAAAAGAGAACCAGTAATGGAGGGTTTGAAAACTTGGTGGCTGAACTGAGTAGTATAACAAGAACCAAAACAACTGTGACTGAAAAGAATGATATTTTTTCTAGTTGATTAAAGAAATGTCTTTTTTCTAGAACTGGTAAATCATAGACATATATAAGATGAATTTTTTCTTAACTTCCTTAAACAAATAAAGTATCTTACTTTACTGAAAAATACACTTAAAAGCATAAGCTTACAAATATTCCACTATCTGTCTCTATTAGCTAAACTGATAGCTTACTAACACCCTGACCAGTGTCAGTCTGCACTTTGGTGTTTTCACACTTGTGAAAATGGCTTGTGTATATAGTGCTCAAATAATACTAGAAGCTTATGTTTTTAGGCCTTGATTAAATATGTTATTCCAGAATAATTGGATGTTTGGTCATGGATTTGAATTTTGGTATTCTCTTTAAAACAGCACTCCTTGTAGAGTTAGGAGAAGAAAACAGCTCGTTCTTACCTATTCATATCTCCTAGAAGTTTAAAGTAACAAAATGCTACTGTACTTCATGTTAGATCATATCTTTCCTTGGATCTTCTTTGACTGTGGATCTTTTTGAACTGAAAGCAAGCCACCTATTTTTGTAGTTGGTTTCCTTGCAATTACATGTGTCTTGTCAGTAATTTCCTCATTTAACACTGAACCTTTAGACGTGGTTAGGAATGTATGCATGTGCGTTACCTTCTTGTTATAGTTGACTGGCATGATTGTGTAACATATAAAATGGAAATAGTTGTCTTCAACGTGAAATTTTTAGTTATTTCACAACTGACAGCAGGAAACTTGAAAGTAAATGTGGGAGCATATTGTGAACAAACATGATTTTTTCATTTATTAAATTTAAACACAGACAGAATTTAATACATACATCATAATGTACCCTAAAACTATTATTTATTCTCAGTATGTATTGTTTTATCTGATATATCTTTCAAGAATCCTTTCCTTTCTTGTTGAACAAATATCTTGAATATTTCTAGTAAACCATTTTTATTAAAAAAGATAGGCATAAGCTTAGTTTGCAAAGATTACTAAGTATGTGAGAAGCTTGTTTGGTTTTGCCTGCTCTTTATTGTAGTTATTTTCAGATTTAGAAATAATTCTGTTCTTTCAAGTGAACTTTAGTTTGGATGTTGTTACAGTATCCTCAGTCTGAATCTTTGTTCTTATGTTCCAGAATGTAGTCCAATCTACAAAAGACGTGTATGGAGTTAATCTTTCAGATGTTCCTTCGGAAGATGATCTCACAATATACACAAGGTGAGATAAATTCCCAGTGGTAATCAGTAAAAGATAATTGAAACTAGTTAAAAACAGCTTGTCAGAAGTGCTGCCTTTGACAAAGACTTATCTAAATTCTATATTTTAGAGAGATTTGGAGGACTCTTACTGTTCTGTTTTTTAAAATCAAACTCTTTTCAGATCTCTTTCAACTCTGAGTTCAGTGGAAGTTATGCAGATGTCTCCAAATGCAAAATCTGGAACTTAAATGAAATGAAAGATGCTTCATCAGAAATACGTCACGTAATATATTCCTAGGAATTAATAAGCAAGTTCCAAATTAATAGTGACTCCATGGCTCTAAAGCATGTAGTTCGTGATTGTTCACATTTGTTCAAAAGTTGAATTACACTAACTTAAATTGGTCATAAGTGACGTAGCCTCTTTTATTAAAACAAGCATATTAAAAAGAACTTAAGTTTTTTCTTAATGTCTTACGCATAGAGGTATGTGTTAACTGTTACATCTTATTAAAATTTAAATACTTGTGTGACTTTCAATATTCCAGGAAAATTACTTTTCTGATTAATACTCAACCTTTTTCTTGAAATGTCTTGACCTTTTGAGCTTGAAATATAGAATTGTGTGTTTCATAGGGAAATCTGAGACAGTTAGTAAATCTGATACAGGTTCCAAGCAGAAAAGTTGAGAAAATGACTGGAGTAAATGAGGAACTCGCATTGTAGCAGCATGGATGTTTATGTGACAGAAATATTTGTGCTGTAAGGAGAGGGCAGAAGTCAGTTTGGCCCTTGCCATTATCAGAGCTCCATGAAATAAGAAATATAGGTGGTGGCTATATTTACAAATGTGTGTGTGAACTTAGTGTAAGGTGTGTAATAATGTGCTGTTCCAGCATTTCTTTATTTTAAACAGCATCATACTGCCACTTGTTTTTAGTAAATGGTTTCAAGAACTCAAACCATACTTCAGTAAATGAGAGTAAGATGTTGCATTGTGCAAGGCAAAATACAGCTCTTTAGCTGGTTCAGCAAGTTACCGTTCAGTTTGCAGTAAGCTACTACAAAGTGAGGCAACGTTCTGCCCAGCACATACTCTCTCCTCTGCAGCTGGGAGCTGCTGGCTTATTGTGAACAGTTAGAGGTAAGAGTTGGTGGGCAAACATCAAGGTATCACCTCCCCAGCTCCAACGAAGTTCTAGCAGACACAAAAACTGCTGCTTTTACACCAGGGTAACTTGGACTCTTACCCTGTCCAAGACAGTCACCACCACTCCTGCAGGAACCATGAACTGCCATCTCCCCAGGAGCAAACAGCAAATTGATGGTATGTTTCCCCCCCAAAAGTTAGTGACTCCCATTGTGGTAAAAACATTGTTTCTGAATTGCTGTAACCCCATATAGAGCACTGGCTATATGATGCCATTATTAAAAAAGGTGTGTACTTAAGCTGTTGTTCTCAAGTACTGTCCTAAATATCATAGAATAACACTGAGGCCAAACTGTTTTGTTTTTTCTTTTAACTTAAGCTGGAAATGAATTTGAACCTTTTGAAATTTTATTAACCCAAACCAAAACTGAACTAGAATCACTGCAGTCACAGCTGAACTAAAACTGGAACTGATCTGAAAGTTACTCATTCAGCTCCCTGGTGAAGCAGATCCCTTCCTGAATCACAACCTTTTTCTTTGGAAACTAGTCAGAATAATGGGAATTCAGTATGGGAGATCAGTCAGAGAAATTTAGATCCAAATTGAAGACCCTCTTACTTCAGAATGGTCTGTAATGCTGTTGCCAAGAGAGGAACTGCTTATGCAGGACACCTGCAGTGCAAACCAGTTATGTTGGCTTAGTCAACCAATGTTTCAAACGTGCTTAGACTGTAGAATTAATGGAGTAAAAGAAAAGTATGCAAGAAAACTACACGTCTTCTCAAAAACCACTGTGTATATATGTTGGAATGAATACTTGTGGCATGTGTTTTCTAATGTGTAATAGTAATTACCTTGTTATATGTGAACCACCATCTTCAATTTGTGAAGGAAGTTTTAATTCACTGTGATCTCTTTTCATGTGATGATATGTGATGACTTAGTCCATCAATCCTTTTCAGGCATTTTAAGAAAAAAATAGTAGTTTTCTTTTTATTTAAAAGCATTTTTCTATTAACTTATTTATTTAGGGATAGCTACTTCTGGCTTCTTTAGTTCTTTGAAATTCCCATTTCTAGCTATTTCCTACATGCTGAGTCATTTGAAGCTATTACACTTGAGCAAGGTTGAAGAGGCTTTTTCTCATTATCTCTGCTGAAGTTTTTAACTTCACCTATGTTCTTTATTTTTACCACTCGAGACAGTTCAAAAACAGATGTTGATTTGACCATTTCCCTTTGGCATATGTGATAGTTATTGCTGTTCCAGAAATGGCCCACTGCTAGCTGGTGTCCACCACAAGTCGCTGAGTGCTGATGAGCAACTCTGTGATAATATCCAGGATTGGAGTTATTTCCCATTTTAGCATTTTTCAGGCTGGACTGACATTCAGTCTATTATTATAGTAAAGTCCATGGGGGCTTTGAAGCTCCGTAGTCATATCTTTTTCAAGTCAAAAATCTTGCATTTATTTTGTTTCCTTCAAGCAATACAGATTTTAAAAATATAATAATTATAAATTGGCAATTCCTTACTTCTTTTAGCTAACCAAACATAGGGCTATTTATGGATTTGTATGGAAAGTATAGATTTTACTGAGATCCATTATTACAGTGTACATCATTTGAGAATAGCAGCAATTTATTTCACAGTATGATTTCAGTTCTCACTTTCAAGTCTTTTTCTATTGTTGTAATAAAGGAAATGGAGACATAAGATACATCTTGACTTGATGTTGTTTGACATGTTGTATATTTTTTTTATTAGCATCAGGATTTGCTCTCTGAGGACTTGCAGATATAAAGGACCTCAGGTTAATAAGTTACTTTATGTTAACTGATCTATAGTAACTATATATGCAAATGAAAAGTAATTTGAATCTGTTCAGCCCATTTTCACTTAGGGCTGAGATGATTTGTGTTAGTTCACATCAAAATTGGAATAGTTTGCAAATGTATCCTGCAGCTATGTATGGCACTTACTAATGTCTGGTAACTTGTGTTAATTTAAGCTTTGTTTGTGTCAGAATGTTGAATAACTTGAAGCAGTTAATGAAAATACTTACATTCAACCCAAACATAATTCACCATTAGTTAGCTTTTATTTGTTTTTTAAGCTTGTTTCAATAGCAGACCCCTGTACTAGAAGATCCTTAGTAATTTTCTTTATTCCCACTGATAATTCTGTTATTTAGAAGCATTAGTGTTTATTCTGTCAACATCTAAAGTAATGTCACTTATGCTGTCTAGTTAAACTTGGAGCTAATTTGTTTCTGATGCTTTCATATGTACAATATAAAACCTGAGTAGAGAGGGGAAAAAAAGCTGCAATAAGTTGTTTATGAATGTATTATTCCATTGTATGCTGTACACTCTTGTGTGTGGTTGCTTTTGCACTGTTAATTGTCCCCTATTAAAATGAAGTAAATATTTCAAAAATAGACTAATAGGACTATTTTTAAGCTAAATGGAAGCTGAATATTTAAACACAAAGTCAACCTCAGAAAATTAAAGAATTAAAATCACAACTAACATTTAATTACTTCTGTTTTTAATAGCACAGATGTGTTGGAGAATAAAACTAAGTTGAAGTGTGTAAAATATATATATAAATGAGTGAATAAGATTAGCAATTAACTCTTATTTTTATTTCCCTCCAATTCATTGCCAAGAGAAAAAACAGTATTTTCCATCTTCAGTGTCTTCCAGCAAGCATTTGGAGACAGGGATAAATCCCCCAAAGGACTGTGCTTGTAAATAAGTGAGCTGCACTGACAGCATTTCAGCTGGATAAAATAGATAGAATTTGGCTGAGAATTGACTTAAATATGAAACTTGAATGACTTTCCATCTACTGTGTTGACTTTTCCCATAGGTTGCCTGACAGACTGATTTCTTTGGAAAAGACATAGGAATTCCTTTTTCAGGAAGCCAGCTGTAGTAGGCTGCCTATTTTATAGGAGCAGAGGTTTATACCAGTTGTTCTCTGCTAATGATGGTCCCGTTTCTATCTGGTGAAATGCTATGTTACGCCACTTGATAGGCAAATCTTTTTCAAGCTAAAAGAAGCTGTGGAGTTCTCACATGCACCCACCATAAAGTTTTAAAAAACTCTTGTTTACCAGAGAGGTAGATCATGATCAAGAGTTTACATATCATGACTTAATGACTCATTTTTTGTCATTTTTGCTGAAGTTTTTGCAGGTAGTTCTCTTACTTTCTTTGATTTATTCTTCTATCTTCTGCTCTTCGCAGGTTTGTCCAGCTGGGACAGAGTCAACATAAACAAGACAAGAGCAGCCAACAATTTTGCTCAAAACACCAACTGGATAGGGTAATAAATCTGTAAGTATTCTTTTTTTTTCCTCTCCCTTTAACTTTTTTTTTTTTTAACTTTTTTCATTAAACCTGAAAAATCATTGGGTAAATTTGATGTTAAATTGTTCATAAGAGTCATACGTCTGTTCTGTTACTTTTACTTCTGTTGCTTTTATGGCATAAAGAGATTCAATGCATAGGATGAAGAACTGGGTTCCCACTTCTCCCTGTGTTGAAACAACTTGTAATTTTCAAAGTGCATTTTTTTTAGTTTTGGGGGTTGTGGGCTTTTTTAGTTTTTGTAGTACCAAGATTTTTGTATTCAAGTAATTATGAAGTTAAAATTATCACAATTCAAAGTATTGAAGCTACTGAATTTAAAAGGCACTTTCTTATTGCTGTGATTGCTTTTGAAAGAGAGAGTTTGAAAGAGATTGGTTGACTTAGGTATTCTTCATAAAAGCATTCAAAATTGCAATTCGGTCTTCCATTTAGTGTGAAGTTATCTAAATTTATTTGTCTGAGAAAGCTACACATGCTCTGCATTTATTTTAACAGACCCTTGAGGAGTCTTGAGAAGTCAAATGGAAGATTTTTATTTCTTACTTTTCTGATTGGCCAGGTTTCAGGAGAATAGGGTAAAGAGGGAACAGATTCCTGCTTTGTTTTGTGTACTTGATGCCCGTCTTTGTTACTGGAGTCAGAGGACCTATGCTACCTTAAACCAGTTGGCAGTGTGCTTTAACTAAAGAAAAGAGCATCTTGAATCTTGCATAGACATTGTTTCAACAGTTAAAATCCTCTGCATTTTCCTCAAAAGTATCACCTTGGTTTTTTTGGTTGTCTGTTTTAATAATGGTTCTATGCATTTGTCAGTGATACTTTGAGCTGGTGAGGCATTTTTTTCCCCCTAAACACTGCATTTGTCACAATAGATAAATTTTGCATCTTCATGAACTGTTTCAAAGAGGTAAATAGGTGATGGTAAGTTGCAAGAGAAAATCAAGCTCTAGACGCTTCTTGTGTGTGAAACACTCCTTGGATACCTTAATCCCAAAAGATTAATATGGGGGTCATCTTCAACAAAGCCAGACAGTCAGGGTAGGATGGGAGGAGGATTGCTATTCAGGGATATCTGCCATATGGAATAACTTACAAATAGAATAACTGTCCATTAACATGAAAAATAACTTAAACCTTGAAGTCATAATAGGCGCACCAGTTAATAATCTATGCTGAACTAAGGAATTTAAATGTTTGTGATAATGGTTTGATTATCATTGTGCAAGAATGGTCAGATCATTTGAATCATTGCATTTGATCATTTGAATTTGTGATACTAAGATCAAAAAAGGATCATGATATTATCCAAATATCAGGGTATTATGAAAGCAGGTCTTTGGCATTTGGATGATCAACTTCTAACTTCCCAGTTGACATATCCCTATGCTGTAGGCAGCTTAGTTTCACCAGGACTAGTTTGCTTTTAGCTCTGGGTACAGGATCTCTTACCCAACAGCAGAGGCACTCCTTAGAACTGCAGACCATCCCTGCGATCCACTGAATTACAGAAGCCTCAGCTTTATTGCCTGAACTGCCTCTAGGCTCTTCCCTCTGTGCTGAAGAAGTGGGGAAACCGTGAAGACAGCAGTCTCACAAGTAGGGATCTAGACTGGGGGTGTCTCAGTGGGCCTCGGGGAGCAGGATAACACAAAACAGATTTAGTATTGTGATATACACAATGCTACCCAGTATCAGTGCTTAGTTAGTTGGTATTATGTTTGTTTAAAATGATGATACCACTGTGCACTGTTCAGCATTAATAAGCATATGTTTTGTAGATGAATGTGCCTGTAGTTTTGTAATGAAATTTATCTGATGAGTGTTAACAAATTAAGTTGGCAAACTGTAAAATTACATTTTTATACATGAAGGAACAACTTTGAATATTTTCTAGTTTTGAAGAGAATTCATTATTAAGAACTGACTTTATAGTAATAGGAACACTTTTGCTATTAACAAAGATGATGGAATTTTTTTTGTAATTGCAAAATCTCCTAGCATGTTTTTGACAGTGTCAGAGATAGCAATCATTCCTTTTTTTGCCCCTTTAACATAGAGTGAAATACTCTCCATGTTATGGTGCTCAAAATGAACATGTTAAAGAGAGTCTGTATGCACGGTTTTGGTGGCTTTTGGGCAGAATCAGAGCATTCTTCTTTCTCCTTTCCCAGGTGTAATTTCCATGCATTTCTGAATAGTAGAAGTGTAAAAGTCACAGAGCACACAGATCTGTGCCTTTTGTCACTCCTCCTCTTGAAATCGTACAGATTGTCTTTCTCTGCCAGTCCTAACAAACATGTTCTTCTGTGTACGTCTCAGAGGAAGCAGTGCTTTATAGTCAGTAGGTTTTTTTGTCAGTAGTCTTTAAAGTATACCTTTATACAGCTTAAAATTTTTCTCCATCTATTGTTCTGCAATTTTTAAAAAACTTTTTAATACTGTTCGAACAGTGACAGATTGTTCTTTTGAGAAAAGTCATAAATGTAGCCGTTCTTTAAAGGCATGTTGTTCACTTCTGGAACAAAGAAACTTCCTTTCTGTGTACTGATGTTTGAATTGCTGCTTTGAATCAAGAATTTCCTTGGAGAATACTAACCTTTTAAGAGATAAAATGGCAAGAGCATATTAAACTCAAGATTAGCTTGAGAGAGAGAGAGARTTTTCAGTAACTGCAGCGGAGATGCATCTCACATGTTGGACTATAGATTTTCTTGTTTCTTTCGGAGTAGTTTGGGAAGTTGAAGAATTATGGTAACTTGCATTATTTTGATGTATTTCAAAACAAAAAAAATGTGGCAAGTTTCATTCTCCAACAGAGTTCCTTTTGGATACAAATGCTATTAAAAACCTATGCTTTTCATAGTAGAATCTGATTTCCCATCAACAGTGAGATAAAATTTAGCCTTACATAAAATTCTTATGCACAGTTAATTTTATAATACAAGTCATTCCATTGTTATCAAGAAAATCTTTTTTTATGTTCTTTTTAGATCTTAAAAAAACCTCAGGCCATTCAGCCATGTGGCCATTTGCATCAATTACATAAAGCCAATACAAAAAGAAGTATTTCTTATTTTCATCTCACTTAAGGCATCTGTTTTATGTGAATACTGGTAGAATAGATTTTATATATACTATTACGAGGCAAGCTAGTGCTCATGCAAACACCTTCTGAGCATATTTATGAACTAGAACACCATTCTGCCATATATTGTAGAAGTACTGAAGAAAGAATCTCCTGCCTTAAGTTTAGAAATTAAGTAGAGATTAGAAGAAAAAAATGAGCACTTGAACAGGGACTAGCTTTAGCTCATCTATATATATATATATCTGCCCTCCCATTCTGTTGTGCAGGGCACTGATGAAGCTCGAGCAGGAGGGCACTTTAGTGGTATTTGCAGTACGGTCCAGGCCTGTCTTGTCCTCAGTCTTTTCCACAAAATCAAGATCTTCTCAAGTCTTTGAAAAACTTACCCTGCATTCAGGTGTATATTATTTAGTCCATGTTGTCAAAGTTCCCTTGATGTTAAATGTGTAATTTTTTTTTAAATGAAGACCACCTAGATTCTGCTTGTCACCCGAGTATTATTGATCAGACATCACGGAAACTGAGTAGCAGCTAACTACATATAAAAAGAATATGGGCTTTTTTTCTGTGTTTGTTTCTGTGTGTATGCGCATTAGATACATTATTTTCTCACCAAGATACACAAAATGAAGAAAATTTCAGTGAGCAACGAAACACCCTGTATTCTCCATTTTTGTTAATTTATGAAATGTTTTACTTGAGTACTTTAAATCTGATACTACCACTTCAAAACTTAACACTTACTTTACAGAAGTAAAAATCAAGCAGTGCATTTTGTAATTTTAATGAAATATTTTACAACCCTAGTTACTTTTGAAAGATGTTACCTCAGTTTAGAGCAATCCTCTTGTTCATTCAGTAGTTCTGTATGAATTTGTTAGTATCAGGTCTGTTTCTTGGAGGGTTAGATAAAAATTCATTTTGGTGAGTAAACATGATGTTATCACTCCTTTATAATTGCGCTAAAGAAGAGGTTATCATTGGTCTTGTCATCTTCCTGTGTATTCAAATCCTAGGAGTTATTAAGGTGGGGAGGGGAGTTCTTACGTTAAAAGGCAGAAGGAGTAAATGAATAAAGGATCTGTAGAATGATACATATATTTAGTTTTTACAATAAATCTATGCTAAATACCTACATGGTCTCTTGACACTGCTGTGGAATCAGCAAATGGAGGAGTGTTCATAAAAAGTTGATAAGTGATTTTGGAAACTACAAGTTAGCTTGGAGTCTCAAGCACGCCGATAGTTTTACAACCCTGCTTTTTTGCATGCTCTCTGCCTCAAGTATGCACCCCAATATCTTGCTTCATGTCAGAAAAACATTCTTAGTTTCATAAATTTCAGTAGAAACTTTCACAAAATAAAAAACTGTTACCAATATTCATGAAAGATATAGGTGAAAAAAATGTTTATATTCTGTCATTTGTTTATGCTAAGCTTAAGTCAGAGGTGCCTTACCAAAGTTGCTTTCCTCGCCCGACAAGGCAGCAGTCAGGGTTTCATGACTTTTTTTTTTTAAATACATATTCTGCACTTCATTAAGAGAACCTTCTTGRTAAGCATCCCTTTGTCAGAACAGCATCTGGGCTTGAGGAAGGATTTTATCCTTAGCCGCCCCTTTGAAGTCTCCCAGAGGGGTGTGAACAGATTCCGTTTTTTATCCACAACTCATTCTGTTTCTTCCTTGTCCAGGAAATAGGGTAGCTGTGCCTCTTAATTAAAATTAGCATTGCTTCAATTCCTTGGAGATGTAAATATCTTTGTTAAATTAGGAATCATCTACATTACTTCCCTGCTTAATTAAAAACTCTTTGAGTCTATGAGGGATGAAATTCTTTCTTGTTTGTTTATTTGGATTCATTTTACTTGGAAATGTCTTTGCACTGGATCTCATATTCAGTAACAGCTGTATATTAAGAAACAGATTTGATCTGATTCCCTTGGTGGAGGAGGAGTGGGTTAGAGATCATTTAAGCAAACTTGACACCCACAAATCCATGGGCCCTGATGKGATGCACCCACGAGTGCTGAGGGAGCTGGCGGACATTATTGCTAAGCCACTCTCCATCATCTTTGAAAGGTCATGGAGGACAGGAGAGGTGCCTGAGGACTGGAAGAAAGCCAACGTCACCCCAGTCTTCAAAAAGGGCAAGAAGGAGGAACCAGGGAACTACAGGCCAGTCAGCCTCACCTGCATCCCTGGAAAAGTGATGGAGCAGCTCATCCTGGAGGCCATCTCCAAGCATGTGGAGGAAAAGAAGGTGATCAGGAGTAGTCAGCATGGCTTCACCAAGGGGAAATCATGCCTAACCAACCTGATAGCCTTCTATGATGGAATGACTGGCTGGGTAGATGAGGGGAGAGCAGTGGATGTTGTCTACCTAGACTTCAGCAAGGCTTTTGACACTGTCTCCCATAGCATCCTCATAGGGAAGCTCAGGAAGTGTGGGCTGGATGAGTGGACAGTGAGGTGGATTGAGAACTGGCTGAATGGCAGAGCTCAGAGAGTTGTGATCAGCGGCGCAGAGTCTAGTTGGAGGCCTGTAGCTAGCAGTGTCCCCCAGGGGTCAGTACTGGGTCCAGTCTTGTTCAACTTCTTCATCTTCATCAATGACCTGGATGAAGGGACAGAGTGCACCCTSAGCAAGTTTGCCAAAGATACAAAACTGGGAGGAGTGGCTGATACGCCAGAGGGCTGTGCTGCCATTCAGAGAGACTTGGACAGGCTGGAGAGGTGGGTGGAGAGGAACCTCATGAAGTTCAACAAAGGCAAGTGCAGGGTCCTGCACCTGGGGAGGGATAACCCCCTGCACCAGTACAGGTTGGGGAYTGACCTGCTGGAAAGCAGCTCTGCGGAGAAGGACCTGGGAGTGCTGGTGGACACCAAGTTAAGCATGAGGCAGCAATGTGCCCTTGTGGCCAAGAAGGCCAATGGTATCCTGGGCTGCATCAGGAAGAGTGTTGCCAGCAGGTGGAGGGAGGTGATTCTCCCCCTCTCCTCAGCCCTGGTGAGGCCACATCTGGAGTACTGCGTCCAGTTCTGGGCTCCCCAGTACAAGAGGSATGTGGCACTACTGGAGCAAGTCCAGTGAAGGGCTACACAGATGATTAGGGGACTGGAGCATCTCTCTTATGAGGAAAGACTGAGAGAGCTGGGCCTGTTCAGCCTGGAGAAGAGAAGGCTGAGAGGAGATCTTATCAACGTGTACAAGTATCTGAAGGGAGGGTGTCGAGAGGGTGGGGCCAGACTCTTTTCAGTGGTGCCCAGCAACAGGACACGAGGCAACGGGCACAAACTGAAACACAGACACTTCCATCTGAACATGAGGAAATACTTTTTCACTGTGAGGGTGACAGAGCACTGGAACAGGTTGCCCCGAGAGGTGGTGGAGTCTCCTTCTCTGGAGATATTCAAAACGCGCCTGGATGCAATCCTGTGCAATGTGCTCTAGGTGACCCTGCTTGAGCAGGGGGGTTGGACTAGATGATCTCCAGAGGTCCCTTCCAACCTCAGCGATTCTGTGATTCTGTAAACCTCTGGATACCTCTAGATAAAATATATGTAGCTCACTACTAGCTTTTGACTAAGACTAGAGATAAGGGTAACCACTTTGGGGTAACCAATCCAACATTTTTCTTATAAATGTGTTATGACAACTTTAATTTCCATTCAGTGTTCCCTTGACTCACATATATCTACTATTCTGGTATTCTAAAAATAGCTTTATGGGTTAGTCTTTCTCACTTACCTTGCATCTTTCCTCTTTTTCACTCTCAGTATTTTAAACAAAGTGCTTCTCTGATTCTCCGGCATTTATTGCCTGTGAGAATTCTCTTGAAATTTACTGATGAGGCTGTTTATAAATTACCTAGTTTTTGTTTTCTGGTCTAATAATGAAAGTTCACCCTTCATTGTGATTCTGAATGCTCCAGCACTGTAAACATGCCTGTCTTCTACAAAATGTCTTGACTAAGCTGACTATTATTGAGAGTAACTTAATTTTATATTCTGGGGAAGGGATTTTAAAGTCATTGTGGGCACTTTCCCTGAAAGTACTGGTTACTTCATGTTGGCTGAAAAAAAGACAAAAGAGTATCAGGAATTAAGAGCAAAATAAAAAGCAACATTTTGTGATTTGGGGCTTTGTGTTCATTTTTAGTCACACATCTCAAAAATAATACTACTAGGAAAGGTCTGGAGAAAAGCAGTAGTATGATCTGAGTTGTAGGACTCTTCAGAAAAGAGCTGGCTTGGGAATGAATGAAATAAGTAGGTCCACATTGTGGTGATTTGTAAAAATGCTCTTTAGTGAAGTTTGGCAGATGAAATGGTTTGATCTTATGGTTCAGTCACTGTGTGTGGATGATGGGAGAAGTTAACAAGACAACTGATCCAGTTCTAACAGCTCGTTGCCACCAAAAGGGGGAGGTCCTGCTCTTTCTCTCCTTCCTTCTCATGTATTTTTCCATTTACTTGTGCAAGCTTTGGCTCATTATACTGCTCCATAAGTTAGTTCAGCTGGTCACTCTGCAGCCAACTAGCTCAGCAAAAAGAGCAAATAGTTTTCTGATAAATTGGTGAGATGAATTAGACCAGTGAAGGCCCCAATTAGCATCATGGCCAGCATAGAAGAAGCAAAGGCAGCAGCACTTCCTGGTGTGGGTGGTAACAATTTCTTAGATCGGCTCAGTCGTCTAGTATAACTTCACTTATGACAAATCTAGGAGAGGACCATGAGTCTTTCAGGGACCTTGGGTAAATTGTTTAAACTCCTTGTGATTCAGATCCACACTTAAATGTAGGAATAATTATCTTCTTCTCATTCATCTGTTCTGTCAATATTGAGCTCTGAGCTTTCCTGGTTAGAGAGCTCACGTGCCTAGCATTTGTGGTAGAGCTGTCAGCTGAGATTCTGAATGTTATTTTAATAACAAAACTGTTAGCATTTATCCGCCTCGTACTGATTGTTTAGATCATCACTTTCATTTATTCATGTCCATTTCAGATTTTAAAAAAGAAAAAAAAATGAGTATCACATTTAAATACTAGAATGCTCACACTTGAAGTCTGGGTCCTCCTTATTTCCTCCATATCCATACTGACTTCTGAATAAAAATTGACAATAACAAATAACAAATCCCTGTTAAATCTGACAGTAAATCTAGTTATTTCTGCATTCTGTATTAAGGATTCATTGTTTGGGGGATTTTTGTAGTATTAACAGTCTCTAGCAAAACCAGAAAGTTTTTACCATCTTAGCCCATTGGCTTCTTGGCTTTTTAATGATCAAAATGTTAGATGAAAATTCCAAGGACCCTTCTTGAAACCTTCCCTGTTGTCTCTGAGAGACATAATTTGCGTTCATCGTCCATTTGTTTGCAGTCTCTGGATATGAATCAGGTTATTTTCACATAAACTTAATTTAGGAGAACTGTCTTACTCAAGAAATCCTATATGAAGAATCCTATATGAATGTAAGCTCTTCCTTTCTAAAAAGAAACAGAATAGTCTCCTCTCCTTTTTTAGAGTTCTTTTGGTATTTTGTTTTGTTTTGTCTTGTCTTGTCCTACCCCCAGGTTCAGTCCCTTTGCGTTCGATCATTAAATCTTAGATTAGCCTGTGGCAGCATAAATCATCCCTGCTTAAAAGGTTTATCTTTCCTCAGAGATCACCTTTCTGTATCAGGTGTTCTGACCTTCTCTCAAGTTCCTTCTATCTGCAGTGTAGAGAAGCTGCTTCTAATTTGGATTGTATAATTCTCATTTAGATGTATACCTATGTAAAGATAGTCTCTTCTTTCTGTAAGTCTTTAAATTATATATGTTGTTGGAGTTTCAAGTGACTGTTCTGGGACCTGGATGCTGTCCAGGTTTTGCTGCCAGTCTGTTCTGCAAGAAACAAGTTGCAGTAGTATATATTTTTTGACAGAGAAGATTTCCTGTTTTTCAGTCCTCTCCACTCCCACTGAACATGACAGAAACTTTGTATATAGGAATTAGTGTCTAAGTAAGGAAAATTCTGCTGAAGGCTCTTTCAAGAGCAGAACAAGTAATTTAAGGGGATACCATTTGTGGGAAAAAATAAACAAACTTGATTTGTCAGAGATTTGTAGGTCAGATATGTTTGCTTAGGATTCAAACAAGGCACTAGAGTGCATTTTGCCTGCCTTTTGAGCTATCCTTTGGAGATTTGAGGGGAATTAGTGTTGAAACAACTGTGGTGGCTTTCTGGTGATGGCCGTACTTCTGAGAGCTAAGCACATCACCATGCACTTCTTCAAAGTATGGATTATCTTTGTTGTAACTGAAGATTATAACTGTATTTTCTTTTACGGTAGAGACTGTGTCTTTCCTGGTAAAACCATGACACCATCAAGCCTCTTCAGAAGTGGGATGAAAACAACTGGATTTTGCATGGCAAGGGTGCTGTTCTTCAGAACGTACTGTTTGCATTCCTGTCAATGTAGTTTTCATTTAGAGGCTGTAGAGCTACAGATATCCCTGAGATAGAGAGATGTAATAGCAAATTCAAATAACATGCTCTCCTTCACGATGCTATTCTAAGATACTAAACTTATTGAATATATTAGATTTTTACATAAATAGTGTTAGAGAAATGATTTTAAATGACTGGATAATACAAGCACTGTACAAAGGTTTAGTGCTTAATACTGAGTTATTAATCAAAATTGGTATGCATGAACATGCTGTTCTTTCAATATATTTTTAGCATATTGAAGCAAGTAGGTGGAAAATTGAGATTTAGTTATTAAATGCTCAAAATGAAATACGTTCTGCCATCCAGTTTCCAGCCTGTCTAAGAGAGATGGCTGTTGGCTCATTAGCACTTGGGAAATGTCATGTCTTTAGAAACAAGTCAAAAAATAGGTAAGACATCAAATTAGTGCAGTGGTTTTGTTTTCTTTTTTTTTTATTAAATAATTGTTCACTTGCTAGTGGACTAAACAGGCCAGCTACATTTGAGTAAGTGACTTCTTTTGGTGTTAGTGACATTGGGTGCATTAGTTCAGTGTGCTAGTGTCAAATACCACTGCTATAGTTTCTGCTTGAATGCTTTAAACCAGGTAAGTAAGTGTGTGCAGGAGCTGTGCGTGCTTTGAAAAGTAATCTACTTTTTAAACATCCAGATATAAATTTAGTTGACTGATTTTTGGTACCAGTTCTGAAGACACCTGCCTTAATGTTTTATAATGAACTAGAAAAACATGTTAGTGATAGTGAGAAGAAACTATCTCTGTTTGGAAAAAAAAAAATAGAAGAGGTTGAGTATGATGGAATTTCCACAATATTATTTATACAGTTTACTAACAAAAAATAAAATAAAATCTTGATTTGGTGAAATCCAATCAGAGGGGACTCCTCAAAACAGTTTCAACTCATTTCAATAGAGTTTTTTGTTTAAGAAATGTTTATTTAATGTTTATTAAGAAATAAACATTATGCTAATCACAGGTAGATAACTATCTTACATTTTTAGTATTAGTTTACATTCCACTGTTGCACCACAGAATTCTAAGATTAAGAAGCCTAAATAGGAACTGTAATACAATTTAAAATAAGAAAAAATAATATATTCTAAGCAGTAAGACTTCACTTTTAACCTAACTCTGTAGCAGTACTTTTTTGATCTAAAGCAAACAATTTCTCTAATGATTCTAGAGGGGACCACATGTTTGTATGATGTCACCTAGCAAATTCTATATACTAGTATGATAGAACTTGATTTTAAGCATGAAACCAAACTCTGCAGATGACCAGTGATTTTAAAAATTATCTCCTCCAAAGTCAGTTATGTCTGTTATTTCCTGTATTGTTTGTAGTGATGTGCACTGTGTCCGAGCCTCCTAGAACATTTATAAAACACCTGGAGAATATTGACTCTATATTTGTTGCTCAGTAGAACATTAGACATAACTGTATCTTGTCAGTGCTGCAAAACTTATTTTGATTTTGAAGTCTGTCAGATTTGCTTTGGAATAGTTGAAAATTTAAGATATGTGATATTTTTTCATGTTATTTAACCTGAAAACAGTTTTCATTGCATAGATGAGCTATTTATTTTTATACAAGTTCTGAAACAAAGTAAAAGTATGGAATTATGGTGGTCTTGTCTTAAATTTACTGAGAATATTGTTTGTGTTTAAGTTTGGTGGCTCTCTAACATAACATCTTTTGGAATAACATCTTTTGCCCTAAGACCTACAGCAGATCTACCCCTACATAGATTCTTTCTGCCTTAGAGAAACTAATGTGATATGTATCAGAAATGAAATGCAGCATAGCAAGATTTATAAACTAGTTGCTCTGAAAATTCAGACATCATGAATTCAAATAAATTGTGGGTTTTTTAGAGGAACTTGTGAAAAATACTACCATTCAACACTAATAGCTACATACCATAGATTTTAGTAATAAGCAGTGCCTGTGTTTTTCAGAAATTACAAGGCATAATACCAGCAATTACTAATTCACTTTTCCTTCTTCACCTCTTAAAAGCTGAGCACTTACTCTGTCTCTACTATTCTAAGAGTTAAAATAGAATTTAGATTGCTTTCTCAGCTGTAATGAACATAAATGAACAGAACTGAATTGCAGTATTCAAAATTTGGGTCAGAATTTTATCTACTTAGGAGCTCACATGATCAGCTGTTGAAGAAATATGCATTCAAATTCCTCCTGTAAGAGACATTGCTTCTCAGAATTTATGTTTTTAACACTTTTTATTGCTTCATAATTTAGAGTGATTTAAAGAATAATTTTAAGACTTATAATGGCAGCAATGGTTTGCTATTGTTTATGTTCAATTTTTTTTTTACCCCATTCACATGAAATTTTTATTCCAGCTACAGCATATGTAAAATCTAACTAAACAAACATTTCAGCATTTAATGGGATTATCCGAACAACTTTGCAGTTTAAAGTTCCTAACGAATAGATGATTACACTGGTCAGAGTTTAGTGATTAAATTACAAAGGGTAGGCAATTACTGTTTCACATTAAAACACCATGCATGCTGTAGTAGCCTTTCTGAGCTCTGCTGGACCGGCACTTGCAAACTTAGTGTGTCTCTACCATCTTCAAGATCCAAAAGAAATGCAAATCTTTGCCTAGAGCTGTTGAGTGTCTCTTAGAAGAGATGCCGGCCTGGCTCAGTTTCAGCACTGCCATTTCTGTAGCCAGCAGCAGTGTCATTAAGACCATGGAGCTGGCAGCGGCAGCTGTATAGTTAGAAAGGGAGCAAAGAAGCTGTGGCTGTAGTTCCAGCCTTGGAAGAAGACAAGAGATGATAGCAGAAATCCCAGAGATTATTGGGGAGAGGACTGATGAAGAGGAGCTGAAGAYGACAAGTGGTGGTGGTGGCGAGGAGATGAAGGGTTGGATTCACCAAGTCTTTTCACAAGACCGCTAAAAGTTTGGGGACCTCTATACTAAACAAACGTAGTGGGAGAAAAGTAGTCATATTATACCCTAAGGCAGTTTACAGTCTCTCTCTTATTAAATCCAATCTAAACTTTCCTTGCAAAGTTTAGAAAAAGATACCTCCAAATTGCAACCATCCCACACAACTATTAAACTCCAATGTAAGTCAAAGAAATGTATTGGCATATTGCTGAAAATTGGCTGGTTGTAGTCTGGAATAACCATGTTTCCAGGCTTTGCTTCAGTGGAAGTTTGGGCTAGCATATTGATTTGCTTTGGAAAGAGTAGTCCAGGCTGGAACTGAATTGGCTAATGTTTCCCTACCACAAACCACTTCACGTGTAGAACCAATAAGAATAACAAGGAAGAAGAATTAGAGGTGTCATTTTTCACACCTCACTTTTCTTCCTTGGAGCCCAAGTCTGAGGAATGACTGCTTTGCATGACTTCTTCCCTGTTCCCTAGCAGAGGTCCTGGAAGGAGCGCTTGGGTGTCTCATCTGACGGAAGAGAGACAGTTGGGCACAGCGTCCCTTCTTCGGGCCGTGCTTCCTCGTGCGCTAGGACTTCGATAGGATAGTTTTCAGTGCAGTTTCTACTGCAGCTTTGATGTAGTTGTTTGGAAGCAGCAGTAAGAGGATGATGGGAAGGCTGGCATTTCAATTAAATGTGGTATTTTATTAGGAAACTGTAATTATAACAAGTAAACATAATACATGCATTCAGCAAAATCCCAGGAGAGAAACATTTACAGTATATTTATTTATTCCAAATTTGCAATGTACTCATTTAAAACTCACTAAAATCAGGAAGTACTRTGGCTTATGTGTACATAAACTTTTCGCAAGTCCAATTTCTGTCCTCAGTTTCCATTATTTATACAAGTCATAAAAATATATTTTGCATTATTATATGAAATTATGCAATTGTAGGTTTTTTGTATAGCTGTTTTACACTGCTAGGTAATTATAATTTGTAAGATGGGACCATAAGATAAATTATTTGTTTGTTTTGGGGGAGGTCATAGTTAAAAGCAGTTGAAAAGACATTTCTGTTGAAGTACTCTAAGCCTTGTTTAAAATAAAAGGTTTTGAGGGTTTTTTTCTGTGACTCTATCCCTTCATACTATATGTCAAATAAGTGATATTATTTCTGCTAAAGTTGCAAAAAATACCAACAAAGTTAGACCATGATGTCATAACAATTCAAGACAAAATAGTTGACCTTTGACTTTTGCTTTCTTACAAAGTACAAACAATTAAATCTTCTTTCCTTTTAGTATCAAGGAAAAATATTTTGATATGGACTAAACGCTTGCCAGAAATTAATTTTTCCATCTTTTTAACACAGACTTAAAATATATGTGATGGAAATTTGAAAGAGCGAGTCAAATCTGTATTTTAATATCCTTTCATCTGACATTGTCAGTTTTGATTGAATTTAAACCCAGAGATAGTTGTCATTTTTCATGTCTCAAAATCAAATGATTGCTATTACTGTATAAAAGTTGAATAGTGTTGACTGTCTTGTATTTGCTTGGTGATGTCCTGAGACTTGTTCTTTAACAACTCTTTCAGAAGGTTTCGTGGGAATCACTGGATTTTTTTGTAAATAGACCTTGTAAAATATTATCATAATAAATTGATTGAATTGACTTGTATTACTAAATTTTTTTGAATTACTGAATTGTGTGCATCTGCTTGCTTAGCTGATTTGCACACTTTCTAGTTAGGTATTTTGCTTATGTCTATATTTTTTTAAAAAACCTGTCTCAAATAAAATAGTATACCTATATTCTACTAAAAGGAAAAGTAATTTATGATAATTTATCTGAATTTCTTGAGAGATAATGCGGAAAAATATAAATTTCAAGGTGAAATTGAAAAATATTACTTTTAATATGGAAACCTTTTTATTATATAAACCATATTCCAATAGTAGTGGAATATTAGGCATACTACATTACATGACATGTTGCAATAGTTTTATAGCATTAATAAACCATCATGTTATGAAACATCCAAAATCTGTCATTATATTTTAATAAAAGGCTATAAAATAAGGGAGCAAGTTTTGGGCAGTTTTAGTAGAGGTCCTGGTTTGGAAATGGTCTCAAACATTAGTGCATGGTCATAATGTTACTAGATGACCATTACTATATTTCGTTTATAGAAGGGCTCTGCCATCGTTTGTGTTCCAGTTATTTAACCACAATGACCATAGGGACCGTCGACCTACTCTTAACAGCTAGAGTTTGTCTTCTGTAGAATATGCCTGCAACAGGAGTTGAAAACATAATTTGTAAAGCTATTAAGAGGTACCCCAGCATGAGACCGTGCTTGCTTATTGCAGGTTAAATGCTTTCGGAAAAACAAACTATTTACTGAAAATCTAAATAAGGAGATTTTTTCTTCAAAGAAGTTGATGTCTGAAGTTAGAACTGATTTTTTCCCAAGAACAGAAATTCAGGTTTCTAAATGCTTTTGTTATTTTCTGCTAAGGGCTGCTAAATATTTTCTTAATTTTTTAAGAGGATAGACAGTTCAAACTTTTATACTGTAACCATACTGAGAGTGTAAAGCTGGTATGAGACCCCTGAAGCTCGCTGGCTGGTATGTTTTTTGCCTTTTAAAACACACAGATAACTTGTCTCTTGAGAAGCATCCAGACACTGAATCATGACTGTGGTTTCTGTGGGATATTGCAATGATGCTAATACAGATGAATCTGTATTACATTTGTGCTGGTCAATGTCTGCTTTGGGGAACAGTGATCTTTGACAGGAAGTTGCTGCTGTAATTTCTTAGTTGAAATGTTTTGAGTCCAAAAATATATATATACACCAATACAATATTTAACAATACTATTCTGACCTTTTTTCAGCCTCTGGCTGCTATCTCAATATGCTATTAAGTAGTGTAAAATATTCAGAAAATCTGTCTTCAGTAACTAAAATAATAGATGACAAATGGAAAAGGTAGTAAAAAAAGAAAATGTCAGGTATTAAATGCAATTTTGGTCATTGCATTATTGAAAAGGTTGAAGTAGACCTAGGAAAACTACATAAATGGGTGGCAAGGTTGATCAGAAAATAGCAAGTGTATGAGGAGAGACTAAATACATTTGGGTGTATGGTAGAGATGGGGAGAAGGCAAACAGAGAATGACTATTTGCCATTTCTCCCATTCTAAGAATTATGAGCAGCCAAGGCCCATAATAACAAATGAAAGGACTGTCACATGAAACACAATTAAAGCAGCAGTATTTTAATAGATATCTAGAAAGTAAATCAGCTTTCTCAGCTGAATATGAACTAAAAATATATGAAGCTGATGATTTAGACAATTCTTGAAAACATATATGTCAATTTTTTTCATAATCAAGAAATATTTTTCTCCCGTTTAGCATTTATAGGAGGATTGCATCTATTGTTCTAGATAACTCATAGTTCTATCAGATAGTTTTCCCTCATTTCAGATTTTGATTTTCTATAAATCAAATAGTATTTACAGAAGGAAAAGTTAATGCATTGGTTATCTTTAGACAGCAATACATTAAACACGGTATGTCCTGTTGCAGAATCCAAACCAATCTGCTATCTCATAGTTAAAATATCTGCACTATTCAACTCGAAGTATTTTGTAAATTAATTACTAAAGTATTGCTGGGAAATGTACATAGTATATTTATGGATACTGCTTTCCTAATAGCAAAGGTGCTTTAAAATGAAAATGATTTACTACACAGATACTTTTAGTGTTTATTTATTTATTATATATTGGGTATAAATAGTTCTGTTGCTACCTTGCAGTCAATTGTTGAGAACATATTATTACTGAAGAGTTTGTTTTAGAACCGTAAAGTAATATAAATTGGACAGGATCCCCGGAGGTCATCTGATCTGACCCCCTGCTCAAAGCAGGGCCACATCAGAGCAGTTTTCTCAGGGCCGTGTCCATGTGAGTTCTGAATTTCCCCAAGGACAGAGATTCCACAGCCTTTCTGGGCAACCCCTTCCAGTGCTTGACCACCCTCACGGTGAAAGAAAAGTTTCCTTTTATCTAATCAGAATGTCCCTTGGTGTATTTTGCAGTCCCTTTTGCAATTTGTCTTGTCACTGTGCACCTCCAGGAAGAGTCCTGTGCCCTCCCATTAGGCAGCTGTAGGCAGCAATAAGGCCACTGTGAGCTTCTCTCCAGGCTGGACAAACCCAGCTCAGCCTCTCCTCATCTGTCGTGCTCCAGCTCTCTGATCATCCTGGTGTCCTTCGCTGGGCTCATTCACATATGCCGTTGTCTGTCTTGTTCTGGGGAACTTGTTCTGGGGAACCCAGGCATGGGCACAGTTCTCCATGAGTGAGTTTGATTCACAATAGTGCTTAAAAAAGGTCTGTGTAAACTTTCAAACTACATTTATTTCTCATAAGACAGGAGTAGGTTTATGTATTAGGAATCAAAGATAGAAGTTCATTGTACTAAGCTATTTAACAAATATTTTTATAAAATATCAGCTGTCCCAGCGGACAAAGTGCTATTGCTAGTAATAATAGTTGTCTATTTCCTAGTAATTAGATGGAAAATTCTTATCTGATAAATCCTTTCTGTATATGGGTTCAGAGTATAATCACTTGCTTATTATAATTGCTACTGACTACATGGATAATGCAATTAAGGTTTCTGGTTATCTGCTATAATGTTTGGCACAGATTAGTTTCAGCTTAGGTGCTTACTGACTGTAGCAGATCTGAGAATGAAGAAATGAGGACAGAGTAAGGAAAGTGCAGAAAGTAGTCCGTAATGTGATTAGTGGCATCTTACCTAACTACTCTACTTGGAAAGCTGAGTCTTACCAGGTCAGCAGTCATGATAACAATCTAGGTAAATGAATTATTGAGTGGCAAGTTACCTTTTCATTGGCTCTCATGTATCTTTAAAGGAAAAAAAAAAACTTCTTTCTCTCTGGAAAATTTTTACCTAATGATCCAAATATTCAGTGGGGGGTTTTGTTTTGTTTTGTTTGTTTTCCAGAGTACCCATCTCATCCTTTTCACAAGACAACATTTATGAAGTCCAGCCTCCAAGAGTTGATAGGAAATCAATTGAAATATTTCATGCTCACATTCAGGCTGGAAGAGGAAACATGCAACCACTGGGAAAAGATGACTTCCTTATGTACAGAGAGTACATTCGAAACAGATATATGTAAATTCCAGCTGGATTCTGCTGCCAAGTGTAATGTACTGATAGGTCATAAAAATAACATTAGAAAGGAAATTTAATTTTGTTATTTTGAGATAATAAATTTATTATCTAACATTTCTTATTTATTATGCTTTAAACATTATATATTTACATTATTATGCTTTACAGGAAAAAAGTGATGTAATATCTGCTTTTCAGCTGAAAGAAAAAGTGTATCTTAAGAGACTAAGTGAATAATCGGAGTAGCTACCATCACTGGAAAGTATGCAGCAACTTAAGGCAAAAGAAATAGAGTGGTTAGGTTTTAATTTCTTATATTGTTATGTTTGCTAGTGAAGTTGGTGATTCACATATAAGAATCAGAAGAGAAAACTTTTCTTCTTCATTATTCCATGACACCAAACAGTTTTTTATAACAGAATATTTTTTGATATTTCTTGAGAATGTTTAGCAAAATGAGGGCTTGTGGTAATAACACAGTATCTGTGCTACACAGGGTGAAAGTGGTTTATGATTAATTACCATGGGCTTCTAGGAGGGCTCTGCAGTGAACCACTTCCCAGCTGTGCTTGGAGGTGCGGGAATGCGCTCCGCTTTACTGGGCTTGGAGTCTTAGGTGGAGGGTGCAAGAGCATCTTGTCGTTTTGCTGTATGACAGGCACTGTTCTTTTTACAGCATACTCTTTCCATCCCTGTATTTATGGTCCTATGAGGTCCTTCAGGTTCAAGCCTACAGCCTCCCAAGAAATGAGTGTCAATGAGGCAGGTACAGAGACTGGACCAGCTGGGGTGGCAGTGCAAGAGGAAGCAGTACTTGGGGATAGGTAAGACTGAACACCATGTCCAGTGCTGGGTGAGAAATGGAGAGGCTGCAGACACCTGAAGTAGGTTGTTTAATTTTGGTTTGTGATTAAAACATTTCTCAAATAAAAAAAAGGAAAAAAACTATTAGTTGCAGTTACAAGCTAAAATTCCCAACCCCAGATTTTAGTCCTTTGCATTGAAGAGTAGTGATAGTGTCATCAGCATCCTTGACAATTTATGTTATTCTCCAAGCTTGAACAGACTGTATTTCAAGATTTTCTGGAATAACTCTGAATAACTGCTTTAGGGATGTTTCAGCCAACTGTGTATAATGGATATGGAGAGCATGTCCAGGTTCATAGAAAATCAACTTGCAGGCACCAGCTCCATATACTTGGCTGCGTAGTGCAAACATAATCTGAACTTACGCAGTAAGTGGCACTTCTGTTGATCAGTAATTCAATAAAATAAAATATGCAGTGCATAAAGAAAGAAGACATAAGGTGCTTATGCAACATGTGTGTTACAGAAAGTAAGTGATTGTATGTAGTCAGTGAGAGAACATTGTACCTCAAGCTACTAAAAATTGTGGTGCCCATTCTCTTTTGTTAATTGATTAATACTGTTTTGAGAGACATGAATGTAGTTTAGAAGACACAAGAATTAAACGTTATTTTACATAATACTTAATTGCAACTATCGACATTTTTTTATCTGGAAAATGCCTGGGCTGAACTCTTCTGACCAATGTAAAAAATATTTTGAATGAATAAATGCTTGCTTTGGAAAGATTTGGAGCTGAAGTCTTTATCCCAATGAAGTGAATGCATGCTTTTCTTACTACACTTAAATTATTTCAGAGAATGATTTGTAGATTTTAACATTCCTCATATTCTTGTTGCTCTTAGATGCTGGTATCTCATAAAAGTTGCCCTTCAAAGTGTACCACTTAACCACAAATTAGGCAAAATATGATAATCCACTTCCTATTCCAACAGATAATGCTGTTGCAAAATATAGGAATTGCAATAATTGTACAGTTCTCAGACAAACTATGACCAGACTTTAGTTATTCAAACAAAAAACTTTAAGCAAAAGAGAATTAAAGGTTTTTTTCTTTTTTTACAGTTTTAAAAGATGAACGCTATCTCCAGTCCATTATCCTTATGTAATTGAAGGCTTTTCAGTGTCTCTCTACATGTGTGCCCTGACGGTTTTGTAGCAGTGTCCCCTTGAATCTTTTAGCATGTATAACTGCTTCATGTTTCTCCTTCCAGTTAGAAGAGATAAAAATACTAGCTGTTTATAGGGGGTTAAGTTATGCTCATTAATTCATATGATAAGATGCTCAGGTATTATTTTTCAGGTGGTAGCTTGTGTGATCTCCCATCACTGTGTTGCAGCTGTTCAGAGTACTTCAGGGTACCAATGTCAACTATTTACTAGACTTGCTTAAAAAACAAACAAACAAACAAAAAGCCAAACTCCCAGTTTAATGCTGTCTGAATGTCAYGCAAATTTTCAACAGTCTCAATAGATCTTCTTCCTAATGTATGTAAAGGGTTGATTTATAAGAAAACCTGTTCAGCACCCACATACCAAGTTCAGTTATAGGAAGGACTCCAGAGTTGCTGACTTTTGACCTACCTACCTTATTCGATGCTCGTGCTAAGCATAGCATATGTGGCTGAACCTTAGTTCAGTCCTCGGCTGTGTTAGAAGTTCTGGATAGATACATATATTTCCTTTTCAGAATTTGAGAAAACATGTGCAACATAAATATAAACACAAAGAGGCTGTGTTGGCTCTGAAGACTAATACAGTGCTCTTTTTACTCTAAATGCAAATGATCTGTTTTAAAATTTAACTGTATGGACAAATAAAGTTTCTTTCTGAGAAAAATATTTTTCTCCTCCAAACATATTTAGTTTTTTTCAGGGGGGTTGAAGGCTACATTAAAACAAAATACCAAAATGTACACCTGGAGGTGATGATTTTGGGTGCTTTTCTGGGTGGATATCCCGCTTTATTTGCAACAGCAAAAATCCTCTGAGTTTTCTTGAAAGATAAAAACTTTCAAGATGAACGTGATCTTGTGCAAGTTTTAGTAGTGTTTAGGGGTGACATTTCACATTTGTTTCAAATTAATTGGCTTTCTGTGAGAAAAAAAATCTATCTTATCCTATTTACCTTAAGTGTTTAAGGAACATAATAGAATTTAGTTCCAAATTCTCATTTGCAAAGAGCTTTGTGAAATGTAGAGCTTTTATTATACTTCTATTACCTTATTACTGTATTCAGATCTCATGTTAGATAGAACTACTAATTATTTTCTTTATTAAAATGCAGATGTAAAACACAAAGCTAACTTTTGCAGACTGACTATTAGTCCAAATAGAAATGCATTTTTTTACT
This sequence comes from Apteryx rowi, assembly GCF_003343035.1. Taxonomy (NCBI): domain Eukaryota; kingdom Metazoa; phylum Chordata; class Aves; order Apterygiformes; family Apterygidae; genus Apteryx; species Apteryx rowi. The sequence continues at coordinate 896,121 of NW_020449797.1, forward strand.
TTGATTTTTATTATTCCTATTAGTTCCCTAGATAGAATGAAAAAATCTGGTGTTTTTTCTTATACTTGTAGAGCTCCTCAAGAGGTTTTGAAGGATCCTGAGATAACCTGAAAATGCTAGTGATCTGTAGTTTAACTTTATTCATGTAAAGAACCAGAAAATAACTTGAATTACCTATCCTGAGGGGACTATTAGTAATTTTCTTTCTTTTGCAGTTTGAGACACTGTGAAAACACAGCCTAAAGGGAAGACTGTTAATACTAGAGTCAGTCTTGAACCTGTACTTTCTAGACATGATGAATTTAATGTAAGCAAAAACTAACAGCTATTATCAGAATGTTGAATATGCCATGGAATAATACAAAGATTTTAAGACAAAGCATTTTGTGTTGTATCTAAGTTTCTTAGAAGTAACATTGGTAGTACATAAGCATCATATTAACAGCTTGATTCAGTAATGCAGGTTGGTATTTAGGTGGAAGAGAGAATTTAAAATAACAATGCATTTATATGCAAAAATATAATTTGTTTCATACCAGGATAAACTTGACCCAGAGCTTGTAAATGATTGCTACAGTGATCATATATACTTGACATGAGAAAATGTATAATAATGTTAATACTGCCTCTTTCACGCATTCATATCTTGAGCTATATATCCAGAATCCAAAACTATGTATTTAAACAGTACTTCTTTCTTTAACTTGTTTACTTGAGGTTTGTGCCCTGAAGGTTGTTTAGAACTTTATTGATATTCTTAGTCTGTCTTCATTTAATTTATGTAACTAGAAGTCCCCCATCTGATTCCTGTAATATGTGCTCTACTAACACAGTTTCACTTACTGGCCTGTAGAGCTCAGGCACTGCAGGTTACTCACATGTTACTCATTTCAAGTCATCTGCTATAAAATGTTGCTAGTTGCAGAAGAAAGGATTAGAAGAAGTTGGGAAGAACTGGTAAATTGAAAAATGATTCATGAGACAAATTTTCAAATTGTACATTTTCCTTAACAACAGTATTTTGTTATTCTTTCACCAAGGTCCATATTCATGATACTTCCCTATTTATTTTGTGGACAAATGCAATACAGCATAAAGATGCAAAACAAACAGCAGTATTTGTGTTGTGGCTTTAAAAAAATTAAAATGCATGAAGCTCTTGTAAAACAGCAGACTGCTGGCAGTTGGACTTCAGAAGCTGATTGCACTAAAAGATTACATCTTTTATTTACATTTGCTAATAAAAAAAATTACATCCTTTGTTAGCTTATATCAATACAATTGCAGTATATATAGGGTGGAGGACATGTTCATCTCTGAAAGGGAAGTTATCTTTTTCAGTTTAAGCAAGAAAAATGTGTTGGTAAATTTTGCACAGCTGTAGCAATAGAATTCAGATAAGATGCTAGAATATATATACCTGTCATCCTGTCAAACAAGCAGTGTCTTTATCATTCCATCTTGTTGCATTATTGTTGTATCTTGCTGTCTGGTGGGGTTTTTGGATTCTTTGGCGATTGCATTTAGTTTCTAAAATTACAGACTGTGTTTATGCCAAGTAGTCTACATCCTCCATCTAAGGAAGCTAATCAGTTAATGGATTAATGGATCATTGTTTGCTGCTTCTAAATTTTTCATTGAGTAAAGTAAAAATAGTTAAATATCTGGTTTTATATTTTTCTTTGAAAAGGAAATTTTGAAAATTGAAAATGTGATATTAATTTTACTGATGTTCTAGTAATTGCCACTATACACGAGATTGGGATAATCAAAAATTAGATGAGTGTTCTCAAAAAAAAAATCTAGATAGTGCTGGAAGTAATGATTCAGGAAATAAGATTTTACTTTTCATTTTCCTTTTTCTGACCTTTTGCCCCATTTTCACGCGGAGGGACAGTAGGTAAGTGTTGTTGAGAGAAAACGAAGATCTTTTAGAGACATTAACACAATATGCAAAGACTCACTAACAAAATGAGTGTAAGATCATCATAAAGTGGCCAAACATTTGAGATTCTGCTGTATAGGCAGGTTTATGAGTATAAGGTTCTGCTTCACGTGGCATAGAAACATACTCATCCATCCAACTTAGCCTTTTGCCTGTTGATCTCAGTGAGGTATGTATTTGAGATTACAGGACTTTTAGATACTAACTCAGTAAACTAAAACTCCTTAGCACTGTGAGTACAGCCATGACAACTCAGTTGGCAAAGCTAAAGTTTAAAATGGGCATTTACCCAACAGTTCTTTACCAGGATGATTTTTAAATGCCTTCCACTAGTGCCCTGAGTGTTCTGACTGGCAGTTTTTGTGTGATTTGTTCTCTCATATTCTCTTTCCAGAGAGACTCAAAAGTCTTGTACTGTGACCCTGAGACAGGACCTTTTCAATGTGCACACAGCTATAGGTACCAGAGGGGAGAAGGTGTAAGAATGGTACCTAGTTCTGGGATAACCTTTATGGTAGCTCTTTGTTTTGCCATTGAGCTTTTTAGATTTTGGGGCAGGACCCTAAGAAGGTTCTGTTGGCTCTCACGAACTCAGGCCAGCAACAGTACTAGTATAAACTCTAAAGCTCGTGACCTGTAAAAAACAACTGTTTGACAATAAGATGAAATACCAGCTTCACTCTGAAGATGAGAGCTTCACCCTATCAGTACTCCAGAAATAGTTACACATGCAAGTACAGTTCATTGAAGATAAAATGGTGCATACACTGTACTTGAATAGTTGCATGAGTATTACATTATGTGTAAAGTTTTGTTCCATTTGCTGGCATAGCTGTTCTGAATCTGAGTTATCACCTGGAGACTGGTATGGAAAAGATATGATGTGTTTGGCTCCCAAATGCCTCAGTCTATCTTCTCTATATTTAAAAAAAATCTAATTAAAGTTGTCATTTTTGGTGGTGGTTTAAAAGTGATAGGGAACTAGTACAATATGTTACAAATTATTCATGAAAAAAATCATACATTAAAATTCCAATTCTTGCAAATACTGATATTCAGCAGTTACATATTGCAGGTCTTAAATCTATATGCTAGAAAGAAAACAGTTACAGCTGTGAATCTRTCTGCTGGAATCAAGTAAAGACTTGACTGAGAAAAGGCATGAAAAACAATGTTTAGCATTATTAGATTTTTCTGGAGGAGCAATGCACAGAGAGCGCTTCTCTTTTGTATTCCCTGTCAATTCAGATACTCCTTTTTAATAAGGGTTCCCTTTGGTTATCCTATTTTCCTTTTTATTCTGTTTTTCTGTTAATTTCTTTTTTTGATTTCCCTTCCCTCTTCACCACCACCTGTAGTTCAGAATCCATTTTCTTACCCCTGAATTGTGCCACAAGTTGCAGTTTTCCCACTGTAATCCATCTCCTCCTTTCAAAGCATTTATTCCTTGAAGCAGAACTCCCTAAATTTTATCTTTTTTTTTTTGAAGTCTTAATGTTTTCTTCATCAATCCGTATCCCATATTTTTTAAATGCTGTTGGTGCCATCATCTGCCATGTCTCATTCCCTACCTCTTGTGGCAGTGACAGAAATGTGCATTGGCTCTTTTGGGTTCTCTTTGCCTTGGTAGCATATTCCTGAGAGGTGCTCTGCCTGGATAGAGGCTGTTAGTTCTTGAAGAAATTGCAGACATCATCTAAAACCTTTTCCTCTAGAGAAAGTCAAGTGCTGCCCTCATTAAAAAACTAGGAGGGCATATAAACTAGTCCCCTTTGATTACTCTTGGTCCTGCTATACCAGCGTTCTCCATCCTACTGCACAGTTATCCAAGGGGGAGGGAGGTTCCCCCAAAAGTCAGTGTGGAGGCAGGCTTTCTGTTTTCTCTTTCCCTAGTCTTTGCTGATGGTTTTAGAACCACTTAAGGCAGAAATGGAGACCTGTCCAGCTCTGCCTTGCAGTTTTTCACTTGTACTCCCAAGAAGGTGGCTCCAGCCCATCTCATCAAGCTAGTATCAGCACGTGTCATGCTCACTAGCAGCTCGGGGGAGAGATTTTGCAGTGACAAGCCTGGCTCAGGTCCCTCAGGAGCTTTGATTCAGTTCTGATGCCCTTTTTCCCTCCCCCTTCCTCAACATTAATGGTGGGATCAGACATGCTCAGGACTGGGGCCCATGTTTTTGGCTCTTTTAGGTACTCTCAGTGTTAAAACTGACATTAATCTTGTGTCAGGTTTGCGCTCAAGTATGAGTTCTGCTTCTTCAAGGCCTTTATTTCTCCCAAGTACCAAGRACAGTTCCCGCCCGTGCATCTGTCTGCCCGGCACCCCTGTGAGATCCTCGGGGACACTGGGTAAGGATGTTACACACTCACATGCTTGCTCACTCGCTCTCTCAGTGGTACATATTGATGTGCATGAATAAAAGCTAAGACTGAGCATGCTTAAAACCAGCCTGTGGTAACTTTCATCTGATTGCTTTCAGAAAACATTTGTTTTCCCTGTCCATTTCTTAAAGCATGTATAAAACATCCCAAACATCTTGACTGAATAGGGTTAATAGAAAATTCAAATATAATTTTCCCCCTTATTTGTGTCATTATCCTCACGTCTCCTCAGTTTAAACCTACTAAAGAGAGACCTGAAGATAACACAAATAAGGAGAAAAATTATATTTGAATTTTCTATTAACCCAATCAAAATCCTAGCTTTTGCATGTCTCTAGGATATAACAAAAAAACAGCTTTCAGGCAGTGTTTATTCTTCTTAAGATAGGCAACATATTACTTCAGCACTGCATCATGAGCCATTTTTCTGTGCTACAGAGGTTCTTGTGGGAACTGGAATTCAGTTATCATCCCGCACTACCTGCGGCACAAACACACTCCATTCAGGTGACGCTGGTATGAGTTCATGCTGTGTCAAGTTCACAGGAGTGACACTATCTTACTCCTTACTGCAAATGTTTCCTTCAAAATTCAGGCATCCAAAGGTAGTTATCAACATCATGTGTTGACCTGGTTTTACAGAAGCACTGGTTCAAATATTCTCCAAGCATACAGCCTCATTATACCTCAAATTTTAAATAATTCAGATCTGGGCTTCTGCTGGGAGATCCTTTGGGCCTGGGAAGAGAAATAAAAATCCAAAATAAGTAGTAATGTAAGAAAAGTCATCTCTTCATTTTGCTACTTTTATGAATGCTGCATTTACCTTGTCCTTCATTTTTCTGTTTTGTCACCTTCATTTCTGATTGTGTAAGCATTACTGTACTCCCCAAGTGAAAACCTGAGCTCACTGCAAACCATGAGAGGAGCCACGAATGCAGGTTTGCATGATATTTATCCTTTTTCCTTATGATTACTGACAAACATGTGAGGAAATTAGCAGTTTAACTCACGGCAGGTAGCAGTCCTTTGCATCTTTTTTTGCAGGATCCCTCGCTGCTGACTGGTGCCTCTGGTGCAAGTCGGCTGGCTCAGACCGAGGGGACATGCCCTGCCCTACCTTGCCCTGTCCTGCAGAGGTAGGACCACCTGCAGCAACTCCAGACCTTCTGCAGGAATAAATGGGCTTTCGTGGCACCTCGTGAGTCTTCTGCCCTGACCATCGTCTCCCCAAACACACAAGCAAAGGAGCCCAAACCACATCCAGGTCGGGGTCGGACCTGCTCTCTGCAAACTGCCTAGCTCAGGCTGTACAGGTCTGTGACTAACCAGATCAGTGCTCGCAATTGTTGCTGCTGTGCCAAGGGAGGCTTTCAGGGTGGTTAATACTGTAGTTTACCTAAGGCTAGTGGAAACTGCCAATATGCAGGTGAACTTATGTTTCTTTGCTAAACCTGTAATCCTAATTTGCCTCTGGAGGTTTTGTTTGTCTATTACTAATACATGCAAAATTAGTATACGTGAATCACTGGTTACATATTTAACATCAGGATTATCTGCCTCAATAATAGTTAACTCTGAGAGAACAGAGTTCCTAAATTGCATTAATGCCATTGATGGTGCCTATGGAAAGCAGCGCAGCTATGTACATTGTGAAGGGCACTGTCACACTGGTGTAGTGGCTGGCCGGACTACATGTGTGTAAAGCCAGCCCTTCCTGGCACCATCTAACATTAGTCACCATGGTGGTCACCATCCGATATTGCTGAATCTCATYTATCCCAACAATTCATTTTTTTCTGACTGAGCAGTTGTTGAAGCAACTATTGAAAACTTGTCTGTCTTGCATTTTTCTCTGCATGACAGAGAAAAAGAAAACCAAAAAAATTCCCCAACAACTTGGACATCAATAGCCAAGAATGGGAGAAAGCTTAGATAAACACTGTCAGGACACTGGATGTGTAGACGTGGGTTTCTAACAGCAGACCTGGTTCTTTTTGTCACTAGTCTGTAAATGAGTARTATCTGCAGTCCTATAAATGCCCTTTCCATTTTTCCTGGGATTTCTGATTCAGGTGGTCTAAGACAATAATTTAAGTCAGGTTAAAGCATAAYTCAACATTATTCTAACAGAATGACAAAGGTATTAACAGAGCAGTATATGCACTTTATTTTGTCTAGTCTATATTTCTAATACTTTGTTCTGCTTGTTTTATTACTAATGTATTCAAAATTAATGTGAATGAACCAATTAGTTGTTTAATTTCTTTAAATTGTTTAATTTTCCCCATTTTCTCTGGTAATACAGTGTGGATCATGCGAGGAGAAAAGGAAGAGAAAAGGGAAACTAAGGAAAATGGTAAGATTTATGCTATCAATAAAACTTAAACCCATCTCTTTACATGCAAACATTCCCCACAGCCTAGGAATCCCTCCACTTCTCCCATAATAACAATATGCTTCTGTGCCACTCTCTTCCCAGGCTTTTCCCTGAACAAGTCTTTGGATAATAGACTCCAGATGCTCACAGGTCTTGGCGGTGAAGCCTGATGCTGGGCTTATAGCTTTGCAGTCTTCTGCGAGTTTCTGTTTTCCTCCTCCTGAGCTCAGAAGGGCATTTTGTAGGATCATGAACTCCCTGCTCAGCAAGAGAGGGACAACTCAGCCAAACCTCTCCTGACAGAGGCAGGATTTTAAGGAGGTGTTAGAGCTGTCATGTGGCAGGGAATCCTTTTCTTCCCAAAACTCCCATAACCTTTCTGTTCCAGATGATCTAGGTGAGCTTTTAGATATTATCCCTTTCACCCTCCCTTCTCTCCCCATAAGTAATGGTCCTTTACAGTGCTTTCAGCATGGGTTAGCAAGAGCTAGCATGCATCGTGGTGAGGCAGCGGGGGGAAAGGAAAGAAGGAAGATAAGGGAACAGCCAGAGTTGTCTCTGTGAAAATAGAGGGTTGGATCCCAGTGAACTGTATTTGAATGAGCAAGTTGAGTGTACGGGAAAGAATATAGTTGCTAGGACCTGCACAAAGGCATCGAGGGACCAGCTATACATGAGCCTGGACACATTCACATCGTTCACTTTCATGTTGTCAGGCAAGTGGGTAGGTTCACATTACAAAGCCTGGAGCACACCTTGCTCCAGAGCCCCAGCTGAGTGTGTGAGCATGCGTCCAGCATGCACAGAAGCATGTGAAGCTTGTGCTCCTGCGGGGGGGAGGAGGCTGGGTCACAGCACGTGTAAAGCAAGCAGAAAGCCTGCCTTTGAGACATCCCCACTATCCACATGAGCTCTGGTGGGTGTCACAGCAGTCATTTGGAAGATACACGTGCCAAACCTYATTTGAATTTCCAAAGGTCACAGTTGTCATTCTCAGTGCACCAGCGTTCTCATTAACAAGTGTCTCCAGCTGGTCCTGTGCAATGGCTGCAGAACGTGCTGTTGTAACCGAGCAGTGGGGTACAGGGCTAACCCGGCGGACTCAGGTTCATGCACTGTGTTCTCCATTTAAGGGGCTTCACAGAAGAGGAGACTGTGTACTGGGCACATTATGTAGGTGATCAGATTTTGACCTAGCCAGCATTTCTTGCTGGGTGTTGCATGAAACTTTTAGAGCAATTGTCCAGAGCTGTTGGTTGGTCTATAGGACCACCTGATTGAAGTTCATCCTACCTGATAATAGCGGCATCAAATCCAGGTAGGCTGCAAACAGACAACGTGGCTTCCAGAGACAGTCGTACTACCTACAAAGCACTTGTCTTAGGGTGGGATGAATTACCCCTCTGCAGGTGCTTATTTCTGCCCATTGTGCCAACCTTGGAGGAACCTGTACAACTGGCATAGCTGAGGCATCTGCACTTAAACAACCAAAAATTAGATGGGTCCCTCAGTACCTTCTATAAAATTTGGCAGAGCCCTGATATAAATGACCAGAGCTACAGTATTATAGTTGACAGTGTATCCTTTACAAAATAGTTTTATGGCTTTAACTTCTGCTTAAACTGTTCCAGTCACAGGTAAACATACCTCTGGTACAATGCTTCACTAAAATAAGGGCATGCGACACTTCAGGACTACCTCATGTTGTCAGTAGTGCATGGGGCTTGGGATCTATCACCAACCAGTGCAGAGAACAGGCTTCCTGGGATCAGCGGAGCCTGTCAATGTTCAGTGGCTGGGACCGTCTGCAAAACAGGATGAGTTTGCATCTGCATTGCTGACTGCTGTTGTCAGTTCTCTACCCACATTAGTAGTCTGGTCCATGGACCAGCTCTCCTTGACTCCCCTGAGATTAGCAAAGCTTAGCTCTGCTTCTCCCCTGCCTGCTGTCACCATGTTCTCCTTCTGCTGCCTTGGCTTTGATTTCTGGTGGACATTATGTTATGAAATAGCTTTTCCAGTAACATTTATACCATTAGAGAATTCACAGACCCATCCACTTCCCACTCATGAAATGTTTTTCCCTCAAAGACTGGGAATGAAAAGTACGTCCTAGAGTATTCACTGCAGCCTGCTGAGCAAAAGCCACAAGCTCACATGAGAGCACTACTCTTCCATGGGTACAGGAAAGCGTCCAAGGCCTGAAGAGGAGGCTGGTCACAAGTAATTGGGAATCTTCACTTCTCTGCCGTACAAATACTGTGTGATCTCTCATCTACCTAATGTATCAGAAGTGCATCTTGCTTTTGGACATTCAGTAYTGTGTGTGTCCAGATCACTCAATCTGCTGGTTATCACTGTGCATCTGCTCCTTGCTCCCATTTATTAAGTGTTGGATTTGGAACATACTGGAGATAAATACTATCTATAGCATAAGCTATACTGATTTAGTTGTTGCCTAGATGGGTCTTTTACACTTTTTTTCTTACAATTTTTTAGAGACATGTTTTTTGCCTACTATCATACTACATATCTTTGCCATTGCACATTTTATAAATCCCTCTGCGTGTCTCCAGGAGCATGGGTCTGAGCACGGGGCCACTTGATTCCTGCTCTGAGCTTACACAAAATTGTCCTTCACCTTTTCAGCCCTGTAGTGGCAGATGTGAAACTGGTAGGTTTGGCTGAGATTAGCAAGACCAAGGAAGTATTTCTTGCTAATTTTTCCTCTAGGCATTGGTATGCTTTTTTGTTGTGTAATGTCTGGACTGCAGATTTGGGTTGACTTGGAATTAGATGTCTCTGTTTATTTCCCCTAATATTTTCTGTCTGTTTTTTCTTTTCCTCAGCACAGGCTCAGTGATTTTGCTATTAACTGTCTCTGGTAGAAGTAGAGGCTGCAGTGTGTAGTTAACACCTTTTCCATGTTCCCAACAGGTTGTGACAGACCCAGATTGCAGCAGGGTCTAAGTGCTCCAGGTACAAACCTGAAATTTCCTTTTAGGGACTCTTCATCCCATCCTCATAAGCGAAGAGACTATTCAGAAAAAGTCTGAGAAGACATAAATGCAAAACATCTCTTTTCTTCCTTTAACTAAATCAGAGACTTGTCTCTCACAAATGTCTAAATATCTCACTATAACTTCTGCTCAGCCTTCTCATACTGCTACTTGAAGTCATCAACAGATGTTCATCTTGCACATACAAGAAGAAGGGCCCACTTGTTCAGTGCTGCAGAAGATGAAAAATGTTGGCAAACCACATTTGTCTTCTTAACAGCATGAGTGTATTTGAGACTAAGCATTACCGTGCCGTGCATGAGTGTATTTCAACGCACAGCCAATGGAGATGGGTATTTTCAGTATGACAGTAGCTATGTCAGCTTGTGTTTTGATAACAGCAGATGACAGGAGGCATTTTGAAAGAGCATGGTTTTTTACATAGAAATCTYGGAGTTAAACATTTTTATTTTTGTGTTGGAAGCAAAGTTTTCTGGTATAAAATAAAAATATCATTAAAACACTATCAATACTGCAAAATGTACAGTATGTACAGTATCAAAAAAATTAATCTGAGTTAATAATTAAGTCTGTAAATCCTCAAAAAAAATTGTTTTCCTCAATGTAAGTGCCAAGATTCTTCATATTCTTCATAAATAAAAGATACTTTTCAGCTTTAAATTATGGAGCAATTGCAAGCACTCCTATAAAGAAATTAAAATGTTTTGAATATTTGGATGTAACAAATACACATTTCTCARTTTTTCCATTCCTTTCTTTTTGCAGGCAAAACCAGATTTTCCAGCTCTCTGCTCAGGGTCATTTTGCATGTTGAGCTGTCAGTAATTCAAAAAACATTTTGCAGGAAGGGTGAGTAAGAAATCTTCAGTTTCCATGTATGCCAAGAGTAGGTCCCAGGATTCTATATACTTATCCTTACCCTGTTTTGAGGTGCTGTAGTACATACTGATGACAGACTCTCTGTAGCATTCATTCTTTGAACCCCAGCTTGAAGACTGTAACCGTCCTCCTCTTTGCTGACAATGTGCTTTTTGCTGACACGGTTGGTAAACCTTCTCTCTCCCCCTCTTCCTCTCACTCATATTTTCCCTCCCCTCTTTTACAGTAGCTTATTCCCATTGGCCTTTCAAGCTCCGTGGACTCTGTCACAAATACTCTTGCAATAACCTCAAGAGTTTTTTGGAAATTTGCTACTTGCTTTAACGTGGTTAAAGGCTGTTGTTCACTGGTCAGTCCCTACAGAACATCCTTCGTTTAAATTGACAGCGACATGAAGGGAGGTGCTTGTTGGTTCAGCTACAAAAACTGCTGTAGATTTTCAACTTCAGAAATACAATAGCAGAAGGAAAATGTACAGATGCTTTGCTTCCAGTTCATAGACAAGAACTCATTTTTAAAGACACTGATATTTAGGGTCAGATCTTTCTCACATTGAACTTTGTGGGAGTATCGCTTTGAGGTCAGTGGCAGCAGCAGCAGACCCTAAAATTTTAGCATAAAAACCTTCTAAAACATGTGTTACATGGGTAGAAATATGCAATGCTGTATGTGCTCAGTATTGTCAGCACGTTGTCCGGCAGCACTGTTCTTAACGGCAGAGAGGTTATTGTTTAACCGAGGACACCATTCCAGTGACACGCTGAAAACCCCTGAACTATAGAAGCCTTTTGTCTCTTGTAAAAATACTGATTTTTCAACACACATTAAGTAAGAATAACTGAAAGAATACATTGCAAAATCTGTCTTTCATTTACTCAGTACTCTAGAAAACACAACCCACAAAATCAATTTCCCTAAGAAAGCTCTTGGTAAAGGAAATGGCCTCTTTCCTGGCCAAATTCCAGCCTGGGTAATTGCTTTCTGCTTACCTCTGTTTTCCACACTGTTCTTCACTTCCTACCTCAACCTCTAAAAATGATTGCTCTGGTACAGTCACCTGTGGACAGAGCATAGCAACTAGTGAACAAAGTCATTATTTCTAGGTGTTGATGTAGAAAGTGAGGAAAACAAGTGTAGGAAAGAGAAGAGAGCTGACACAATTGCCTGGAGTCCCAGTGCTCTGGCCGCAGCTGGCTGCATTTCACAGTGCATTAAACGAAGCCTGCGCCATTGTTTACATATTGATACGATAAGTGTTTTAGCATCTTTTAGATGTTGGGCTAATATTTTATTTTAGTGCTGGTAGGCCACATGGAGACTTCAACATCAGTTTTATTTAGCTGGGATTCCTGTCCCATGCTGTGTGGTCTAGAGGTGGCTCTGGGCTGRATATCTCGTCTCCAGTTCCTGCTGCTCCTGGCCATCCAGAAACCCCAGCTCAATGGCCACTGCACAAAAGCCTCTGTGACAGGGGATTAATCCATGTACATAGGAGGGGGCTGATATGTGCCGCATACCTTTGATTACTGCTTTGGGACCTGCAAGTGCCAGGAGGTGTGCAGTATGCATGGAGTTATATATGGGCCAAGTCCCACCTGCTGCTGCTCCTCTTGCAAATACTACAGCTGTTGTTCTGTGCCTTTGCTCGTATGCATTAGGATGATAATGAGAGATCACAGCTTATGAAAAATGTTCATCCATACTGACTGGCACATCTGTGACACTGTACACAATTATGGGACGCGACGATACGCCCACTTATTAAAAGCTGTCTCAGTGAATATACACAAGGTGCCCAAATTAGGATTTTATATTCAACCTTAATTTTGCTATTTCTTGACTCTGGAGCCAATTTGCTCTCAACTGACTGTGCAATATTGATGTGCTGTTCAGGTGGTCCATGACTGGCACTGAGTTACTGGGCTCATGGCCCAGGCCTTTACCAGTTCAGTCCACATAGCAACCAGCAGGACTGCAAGTTGTGACCTTCTGCGCCAACTAGCCACAAGAAGAGAGTAAATAAGCATTTCCCTGATACCCTCTGGCACAGGGATGCCAAGACTGGGGATCCTGGATTTTATTACAGGTTCTGGGGGGAATGTGGTGTAGTTGTTCTCCACGTCCTCTTTTCTCCACAGTTGAGCTTCCTCTCATCGGCTTAGTGTCATTAACCCATTTGCTTTCATTTACATATTTACACCCTTTACTCTAACATTTTCCTGCTGTTCTCTACATCCCAGTCAAGTCTTCTCCCAGCTCCCCAACAGCAATAAAAACAAGTCTTCATACTCTTATTTTAGCACCCAGCAACCACAAAGAGTGAAGGGCAACAGCAGTTCTGCTCGGAGCAGAGAAGGCATAAAGCGTTTTCCTGTCAGCATCTACTGAGCAAATGCAAGCGGTGATTTTCCCAAGGCCTATAAATCAGCCAAACTGGGGTACATTTTTCACAGACAGAGTTCAAAACACATGACAGACTGCAGGGTTACAATTCTGACAAATGTTAAATCCTCCCTGCAACAAGTGGCTGTAAGATTTGTTTTTTTCTTTAACACGACCAAATTGCTGAAATTCTCACTGCTGAAACTTTTATACACATGACCTTCCCAAAGCCTGCCCACCTGGAGGCAAATTCTTCAGGAGGAAAAAAAAGATCAGCCTCAGTAAAGGAAAAAACCGCCAAGTCTTGGTAAATTTGAAAACCACTGAAAACAACATTCAGTTAGGAAGTGCTAGGGAACCGGTACATCTATGTATCAGGGCTATAAGGGGGACAGGGAAAGGAGAGCAATTGCTGCACAAGGCGCTGGCGAGCAGTGGTGGTGCCTCTGGCTTGGGTGTAGGGTGGCCGGAGCAGGGCATGCAGTTGCAGAAGTAGGCAACGGTGCTGCAGTGCTGTCAGCTGGTATATTGAGACTGATGGGGACTTCAGGACAGACTTAAAGGAGAAATTTCTGATTTCTTCCTACCTAACCATCAGCTGTAACACTATAGGAACACTGCATTTTTGGAGTTGGATGAGTCAAGGTTCAGGCATACTAGGCATGAAATAACTTTCTGCTTAGGCAATAGGGAACTAGCTTTGTCTCAAAGCAGAGAGTTCAGTAAACCATACCTTGATCTGAGAGGAAAATCATTAACCTCAGAAGCAGAGGGGGGATATTTTGCTGAAATGGAATTAGTTCCATTATCACCAAATGCCAGTCCGCTTAGATAAATTGACTTCTAGTGACTGTGAAATCACAGCGAAGATAGGATCTGGCCTGTAGTTTAACACACAGTTTCAAGGAGCACAGGCATTGCTGACCTAACAAGAGCCAGGCAAAGGCCATAGTGGAAAATGTCAGTAAAACCCAGGATGAAACAGTCCGGGTTAAGGATGAATCACCAAGAGTTAATGACAGAAATAACATTTTCTTTTTAAGACTACTCAATAGAAAGGCATAGATTTGCATTTGGCTTGCATTTTGAGTGGTTTGGCTTACCTTTGACCTATTTTGAGCTGAAAATGTGCCTTATTTAGAGTGTTTATCCTGCTGATTCTGTGACACATTACTCATCATACATGGTGCACACAGGCACAAATAATTAACAGAGCGTTCAAGCTGTCACAGCCTCTATGTGTTAGCATTTTGCTCTGACATGTATCCCAGGAACTGTACATGTACATGAAACATGTAAAGGCATGTGAACATCAGCTTGTGGTTGTGTTTCCAGCTTTGCTTCTCAGTGACAACATAGGCAGCAGTGGCCACCATTATAATTTCCAGAAACCTGTTTTTGTAGCTAAATCTTTGTTGAATTTCATTGTTCTGGATGATTTTTTTCATGGTAGGGCAGTAAGAAATTTCCAGCTGTTATTATTGTTTATGTGCTGTTCCCTCAGTGTATGTTGATACCTGCTATAAAGAAGACATGGCCCACCCTTTGGTATGATTATAATGCAAACTAGATAAGCTATAATTTTTTTCTGCATCACACCTAGGACAAGACCCAGATGGCCAATCTTTCAGTAAGACCGTTTTGTTTGTTTATTTGGGCAATTCTTTTATTACTGCTGGGGGAAAAAAAAATTAAGATCTCATGCATGCTGTTTAGCCTTGATTAGGATCTTGAGGGCTTAGTGTTGAGCTCTTTACTATGGGCTCTCTGTCAGTGACATTAAATACTTAAAAACAAGCATGTGCTTAAGTGCTTTGCTGAAGGGCCAGAGCATTTGGCAGCTTGCAAGACTGAGCCCTCTCCTTCAATTCTGCCTTCATCCCATGGTGATTTTACTTTTTATTTCTGCCTTGATTTCAACAAGATGGTGTTTAGTTTATGCCAGTGCAATAGAGTGGGGCACCATCTCCTATCTCTCTACCGGGAGATGCCTTCAGCTTAACCTAGCCACCTGGCGAGTCTCAGTTTATAATGACAGGTCTGTATCGTTACTCAGCTTCTTTTCTACTCTTTGTTCCTGGAAATTTATATTTCACTTTGGTAGAGCAACAGAGGTTAAATCCTTGTACAAAGATTTCAGGCAGTGGTCTTAAAGCAGGTTGTGAAATGAAAATTTAATTTTTAAAAGCATTAAATAATATAAACTTAATTTTCATTTTTTCTGCTGTCCTATAAGAATTCAAGTTCCTCAGCATAGTCCTGAAGAATTCAGAGCAAATATGGGATCTATAGCTGGGTATTTTGCCATTTCACGTACAGCATTCAGAATGAAGGAGGTCAGCTACGTTATTCAGTAATAACATTTTTTTTAAAGGAGAGAGAGAGACAGCGAATGAAACAAAACTGGCTGAAAGGCAACTTGAAGGCTGGATTTTATCATCTGCCCATATCATCCTTACATCCTAGTAATTACATTGATTTCAACAGAGTAAGTTGCTATTCAGCTATATTTAGCAGATGGTGGCCATGACTAAATACAACRTATAGACTCATAGATTATTCATGGTATAGGTAAAGACTTATGGTATGAACTGACTGAAAGTAACTTGAGGATGATTATAGATAAGTCCAAAATCCATCTCAATCCCAAATATTCAGACTATGGGTCTGACTGCCATGCGAGTGGGCATATCTTTTTCTTTATATTCTGCCCTGAATTTTGTTTAGATGCAAGAAGGGAATTTGAAGGCCAGTCAGAACAAATGTCAAGGCCACACAGCAACTGTGTTTTGTGTGTCTCGGCCTCGCACCAATTTTTCTGACGATGCTTTCCCAGACGGAGAGACAGGAGGTCTACCATGTGCAGACCTCGCAGGTGCTTCATGCAATGCAGTGTTTATAGCAATCGCTTGAAGCGACAGGAGCACAGAATGAATTTGGCATGAAAAAAAAACCCTGCAGCCGCTTCTGACTGCTGGGAATATGCAAAAGGACAATGTCATCATACTTTTTTTTTCTTCCCTAATAGGGGATCAAGCAACAGATCAAAATTTCACCTGCATTAAAGTGAGAGATTAGCCCCCAAAAGTCTGATTTCTCTGAGCTGATTACATGCATATGTAATGAAACCGACTGCTTAAAGTATCATTCATGCACTGCAAATCCGCAGTGAGCACAGAAGGGGGTGCGCCGGCATCTCTGGAAATGGGCCACGGCTCCCCCCGAGTGAGGTGCTGTCCACGGCATCAGAGCAGGGAGTGATTCATGGGGTTGCAGCAAGCTAAGAGAGGGGACCAGATGCCCGGGATCAGCATTTAATAAGTTTGTTCAGCATCTTTTGAACACAGCTGCCTTATTGCTCCTTTTTTTTCCATGGACCTGGAAATAATAACCTTTATTTAAGTGCTTATATTCAGCCATATCAGCACTGCATGTTCCAGCATTAAGGCTTTGAAAGGGATATTTGATATGAGGTGATTATTTGCTAAGCCATCAGGTTCAAAAGGAGATTTTTGGAAATAGGCGTGACCAGACCTGTTTTTAAAAGTGACCTGCAAACAGCTTTTTAAAACTCAGCAATTTTAGCTTTTAACTGTATGACGGTTCATATTAACCAGACTGAGGAACAGAGTTCATTTCTGAGCATTGATGTGCTCAATTCTTACTGTCCTTTCCCAGCACAGCAATCTCTTCAGAGGAATCATTTTGGTTTTTAAGGTGTCCCATCTGTGACCTGGCCAAGTCTAACCATATCTGTGGCATGATAATACCATAAATGATATTGTTATGGTTACAGCTTTGTTTCCCCTTTGAAAGTTGCATGTGCTAACAGAAGATTCGGGATGTAGAGTCAAGTTCTCTAAAATAAAGGGGAAATATATTTTATTGCATTTTGGTGCTAAATATAAATGACTGTGTAATTAAAATTAAAGGCGCTGCAGGTAGCCTTAAATTTAGGCTAGAGATAATTAAAAAGCATTCTTAAATTCTTGAGCTTAGATTTTGGGTGACTCATCCAGTGTTTTTCTCTCTGTGTTTGGGTATTTTTGGAGCATGGATAAATTCCAAGTATTAAAGCTCAATTTAGACTGGACAAAGGAAATAACAGCAGATTGGGGAAGTGGCCAAACTAAAGTTAAATTTGTATCAGCTGCTTTGATGAAAGTAGTCTCTTTTCTGCCTCAACGGCGTGACTCCTGGTTCTCGTGGGGC
The DNA here is from genome assembly GCF_003343035.1 of Apteryx rowi. Classification (NCBI taxonomy): domain Eukaryota; kingdom Metazoa; phylum Chordata; class Aves; order Apterygiformes; family Apterygidae; genus Apteryx; species Apteryx rowi. The sequence goes on from NW_020449797.1 coordinate 913,321, forward strand.
AATTGCATAGCAGCCGTGGCCAGGACCCACGGCTTTTTCTCCTGCGCTTCTGTGTGGGCATTTGCAGCTTTTTCCTGCAGGTGCAGCTCTTCAAGGGCTGCGTCAGGCAGCCACCTTAAACTCCCTCTTCCCCTGGGCCTTTATGGAGGTGCTTGGATAGTTGGTGTCCATGGTGCGAGCCTTCAAGATTGACAATCCCCTGTTTGCTTCTGTGTTTAAAACAGGCAGGGCCTTTATTTCCACTCACCAAGGAGAAATGGTTTATTCATGCTTCTTGATCTGCCTGGGGGCTGAAGTGTTAAAACTCTTCAGTGAGTTAGAGATTGGGTGAGTGGCTACATCAGCACAGTGTGATTAAAGCAATGGTGCCTGTGTGGGGGCCCACTGATAGAGCAGAAAGTTATTTTGTGAAGTCCCCTCAGTGTGCAAATTTGTCCCACATCTCTTTCCTCCTCCACCCTCCCCAAATGATGAGAAATAATCTGGATTTCTTGAACTGCCACTCTTCCAAACCTTGCTTTTCTGCAGAGCTTTGCAAACAACTGAAGGGCGACACTTCGGAGCTGTGTGAAATACAGGAGCCGCGTGATGCTGGGGAGCCACGTGATGTTGGGGAGCAGCAGCAGGAGGGCTGGCTTTGCCAGCTGGCTGCTCCGGTGCTGTCGGGGCTTGGGGGCAGCCCTGTAACAGCACCGCTGCTGCAGGGAAGTGTGGTTGCCAAGAGCTGCTGGGGCACCCCGAGCTTGCAGCGAGCCCTCCTTCACAGTGCTCCCGCTGCAGGAAGTGCCGATGGGCCACACTGGCACATTTTTTTCCTCAGCCTTTTGCTTTCTGTAGGAGGGAAGTGAGCTGTTCCACGTTGCTGTAATTCATCTCCTGGCTACAACAGATGCGGTCTGCTCTGCCAGCCCGTGTGAACGCTGCTGCTGTAGGCGGGAGGCATGCAGCGAGCAGTGCGGCATGGATGCAAATGCAGAGCGCTGTCTCTGCCCAACCCCGTGCCAAGGGAGCTTTAATTTTATGCATCATTGGCTCCGGCTCGATGGAGGGTTTCAGAGCTGGAATAGCAGAACGCTGGCCCTCAAACAAAAACAGATGAATTTACTGTAGGCAGTAAATTGCCATTAGTGCTGTTTTCCCTTTGCCAGGTTCTCCAGCCTACCCTCCCAGGCCATGGCTTGTCTGCTGAAATGCTTGGGCCTCCTGCAAAATACCCTTTATTTAAGGCATCCCCAGGTATCAGTCATTGCCGTAGCTAGGCAGCAAGGCTCCCTTAGAGCAACAGGCACGCTATGTCTTTTGTTAGTGCACTGCCACAGGCCTGCTCGCCAGAAAAAGGATCTACCTAGCCATACTTCAGGGCAAAATGGATTTCCACCTGGGGAAAATCTGTCATTCCAGGGGGTGTTTCCTTCCTGTCTGGCAGATTACATCCTGAAAACACAACCCTAGACTTATTTGAGCCACTTTCCTTCCTCCCCCTCCTCCTCCTCCTCCTCCCAGATGAAGCATTTCAGGACTGTGCGCCAGCAGCCAGAGCAGGGCAGGGATGGAGGCTGCGTGTTGGTGGCACCATCCCAGCCCATGCTCCTCGAGCCAAGCTGACACTGGCCCAAGGAGGCCACAAGGCTGCTGGAGTTATTTAATCAAGCTGGTGGAGGGGGAGGAAATCCCAAGCCAGCATCCCCACGGCTCTTCCATGCCCTGTAGTGGGCACAAAACTGATTAGCTCCATAAAGGATGACACTTCTGCATAGTGGATGGGGGCAGCTGTACTTTTGGTGCTGTTTGTCTATCCAGGACAAGCTGCCAAAGAGAGCCAAAAAAGGGAAGATCCCACTCCGCAAGAGGGAGGTCAAAGCTCTTCCTGTTGCTTGTCACCTTTGTAGCACAGTCCTCGCCTGGTTTGGTAACCGCATTTTTCTCTCCAGTTGCTCCATTGTCCATTTCTAATTCTGCTCAGGTTTTTTTAAATGTCCCTGGTGCTGCAAAAGAGAGGAATAAAAATGAATTCTGGCAGCTGAAACGGAGGCATCTCCAGAACAGCCCATGAGAGCATTGCTGGTCCAGCAGCTCTCATACTTTCCAGATACATGTTAGAGGAGCATAGCCCAGCTACTTGAGACTGGCTCAGTTACTGGGTATATGAAAAAAAACGTGTTTTAACTGTGATTGTTATGGGAGGGATCTGTAAGATAACCAGGAAAGAAAACACTGTTARAAGTCTATCAGTGCCATGTGCACACAGAGAAAAAGCTTCTGCTTCATTTTGGTACTGTGTATTAGATCAAAACCAGTAACAACTAGTTCAATTAGAAGCTCATTAAGGTGTGAGCCTTTAAAAAAATGAGCTTCACTTCTTTTTGAAGCCAGGCCTAAAATCTTCCCCTGCTCGAGCACTGAAAAGCTCAAGCAAATAAGTCATTTGCACTGAAGAAGGGATCTTGCTCTCGTGCAAACCCTTGCAGCCCTGTAGCGTTTCACGGGGTTGCTGCGGGTCCAAACGCAGAATTGCAGGTGGCCGCAGGCCCTCTGCCCCGGCTCCTGCCAGAACGGCCGGGGCAGCTGCCACTGCTGCTGCCGCTGCTGCTGCCACTGCCGCTCAGCTCACGTCGGCCCGCGAGGGCCAGCAGCTTCGGCGCACCTTGGGAGCACTGTGGGGAGGCTGTTTTCCCCCCATTCTCTATATTTTTTGCAACTGTTGTGGGAAAATACCCAAAGCAGTGTCAGCGCTGTCTCCCCTAGGAGCCTGGTTGAGAAAATAGCCGCTCAGGCCCACGGCTGAGCTATCTTTGGACAGGGCAAGCTATGATAAGACTGCGGAAATGTCCAGTGCTCAAAAATTAGTGCCAGACTGTACCCATAAAATATACATCTCCTGTACTTAGTCAAGCATAGAATGGCTCATCTCTAAAATTGTATTGGATATTTTCAAATAACTTAGCTAAAATTAATTATATCATTAAGAGAGTGCAAAATAATTTATAAAGTTGCCTGATTTTTGATGATCTTTTGGCTTTCTTTAACTAGAGATGAACTCTGACTTTTTGGACATTTTAAAATAAACATTTGCCATCCCTTAGTTAAATACAGATTAATCCATGTTAGCATTTTAAATGTCAAAAAGCTAGGTGAGTGTCATTTTTGGATGGCAACTACAAAGGTACGGTAGCTGTTTTTCATAGCTTTTGACTCCTGTTAGAATCCACRTGCTATTCCAAACGATTACGTTTTAATACCAAAGTTACTGAATAGTTTGCTGGGAGAATGTTTCTTGAGTAAATGTTACTGTCTTTAGCATAAATGGATGGCTGTTTATGAAATATTTTAGTGTACAGGATAGGCGTAACATGCAACAAAAACATGCAAAAAGAGATTAGGCTTTACCTGAATTTTAGTTGGCTAATGCGTAACACAGACTACAAATACAGGTTGGGCAATAAAAAAGAAGTGGTCCAGGTCTTATGGAAATCTCTGACTCATGCTTGATGATACAAAGGTTGTCCAAAAGATACTAACTTACTTCTTTGTCATATTCTTTTCTAAAATTTCAACATTAGCATTAGGATGAGGTAGACAAAATAATTTAAAGTTCAGTGCTCAGCTTCCTCCCACAGAGCAAAGGAGCTGAAACCAGGGCTGAGATGCCTTTGCTGCTCCATTCCTCTGCACACAGTACGACACAGAGAAGCAGCGCGCAGATTTGCCTCTTACCTGGTACCACATGTGCTGCGGGAGGCTGCACTGCAGGACGGACAAGAGGACTGTGGATCCTTAAGCTTCCTGCTGTTGGGCTTCCCAATGCAACGTACGGCTTTACTGAAGCAGTATATAGTGCTGCTATAGTGCTACGGCGTCGAATTTGTTTGGGTTGATCGGATGGCTTTTGATTTTGTGAAAGGCGTAAGGTGAAAATCAGGACCTTTCAGTTGTCATAAACCTAATATATGTGAATAAATTCTTATAGGGATCTTCTTGAAGCATAAGACATGTTCATTTTCCTTCATCCAATGTGTGTGTATATATGTGCAATGTGAGGGTGGGAGGTATATGCACATAAAAAGGCCTTAACAATATAATTAAATTAATTCCTCATGTTGCTACGGGAATGCGCATTTACTATTACCTCAAGTGACTGCAGCAGAGGTAGATTATAATGCTTTCACGCAAGGCAGATGATAATGCTTATGCTCTAGCAGATGCACCTTCACATTTTCTCTGTCAAAGCATATTGTGGACAAATGGGCCCAGAGGGCCTGAAGCATATYGATACAAATCAAGTATTGAAGATCTTTTCCCAACTTGCAAACTAACCAATATTCACATCTAATATTAGAAACTGCCACCTCGCAGGCAAACTTGCACCTCGGGCTAGTTTCCTTGGTGACCAGCGGCTGGTTAGCAAGGTGGCAGGAGCAGCTCAGTGCCAAGAATGTGCCCTTTGAACACAATGCAATGAGAACGATTCGCTGGGAGAAGGGAAAAGATCCCCAAAATCTGATCCCCCCCCACCCAAAATTACCCAAGGAGCAGTAGCCCCGCGGAGGGCCTGGGAGACCGGGGAGCAGCAACCTGCTCTTTCTCTTGCCCCTCTTGCAACATGGTGAATGGCATTTTTCCCTCTTTGCTCCAGGCACCTCCCAGCCCCGGCTTTCATGGCCCTACGCGAGGCCGCTTGGACGAAAATGGAAAATTACATGCTGGCATCAGCGGTCTCTGCCGGAGCCGGTATGGCAGAGGAGAGCAGCTGCAACCTGCTCCAATTAATGCAAATCAGGAGCTGCCTTCAGGCTCCTGGGTAGGTGGGGAAAGGTTTCCTCTGGAAAGTTTGGCCTTCCCAGGGCTCTTGCCTCTGCGGTGGGCGGCCGGCAGGGCCGTGCAGCTGTCCCGCTGCGATGGGCAAGTCAGGCCAGGTAATGCGCCTTCCCACTGGGATCGGCAAGTCAGCCTGGGGACGTTTTCTTCCTTCCCGTGGTTGCAGGGGGACTGATAATCATCTCAGAGGCTTGCAGGTCAGGAAGGACCTCAGCTTTTTACCTTTTCCCTTTCTTCTAATTTCCAAGGCTCAGCACGGGGCATCTCGCATCCAGCAGCTCCATCTGTGCCCCCACGAGAAGCAAATGCTTTGGTTGGCACTGGCGGGCAGCCGCAATCATGGAACTGGAGCTCGGGACACCGTCCTTGTCACTGTCACCGGCTTCAGCGTGTTTGCGAGGGCAGCTTTGTTTTGCTGTGTTTTTCCTGCTTTGCTGGTTCCTGCTACGGTATGTTGACACACTATTAATCAGTGTGCTTAGAAGAGGCTCAGAGGCTTCAGGGAAGCAAATGAAAAATTAAGAATGTGTCAAGCGTCTCTTTAGAAGTGTGAGCTCAGTTTAAACAATTAGTTATTCTTAAACAGCTATTCATAGCACAAAATCAAGCCAATCGCTAAAAAAGAGAAGCATGACTGACCCATTGGATCCATTGCAAAGCATATTATTAATCACTTGTGTTTCTGAGTCACCTTTTGCCACACTGGGTTTTCTGGACTCTTTACAAACCCCTTGAATTAGCTCATACTGAGCCTTGCATTGCAAACCGTTCAAGAGTCTGCCTCGGAGAGAAACCAAGAGCTTAAAGGCAGAAGTAATGCGAGGGAAACAGTACTGCACACAAAAGAACAGCTTGCCAGATTTCTGATCGGCTTGTGAACTTAAAACGGAGGGTGACCTGGCCAAGACCATATCAGAATGTGCAAATTGATGAGGGCGCGCGTGAAATTTAGCTAGAGGAACTTGTGTGTATTGTTTGTAGGCAGTTCAGTAATCAGCAAATAACCAGTCATCTGTGCTTCACGAACCTCATAAAATGCAATTAATCCCTGATGTCTGTCTCAGGCCAACAAGGGATGGAGTGTTTCGTCTCTGGCTCCTGTTTGGTTTGGTTTTGCTTTGCTTTTTCTCCTTTTCATAGTATTTCGGATAAGGAGGGACCAGCAGGCTGAACTCCTCTGTGCTTTTCACCCTGTAGCGAGACCAAAGAGCTCAGTCCTCAGCAGAGCCAACAGCAAGCTCTAGGAGTCCCACACACCCCTTGGTGCCTCAGGATGGCTGGGGACTGTGGAGGAAAGATGAGCCCCATGTGAAAACCACATCCCTCCCTTGCAGAAGGGGGTAAAATGCCTTGGCAATCTAACACAAGGCAATGCCTCCCCAGGGTTGGTGGTCAGGACCACCCTTTCAGGGCAAAAAGAAAGGAAAACCTTTGCTATGTCTCCTCAGAAGACACAACTGGCCAATCTTAGATGTTTAAGAGGAAAGTGAAAAAGCACCTTGATAATGGTAATTAAAAAAAAAATAAACCAACTGTGCAGTAGGGAAGAATAATTCTTTAAGATTCAGTTTTGGAGAAAAAAAGCAGCTGTTGTATCCATTGCAGGCAGCCAGCTGAAGCCTTGAAGCATGAGATCTAAAGAGCATTGCCCTAAGGCAGAAATGCAGGTGCTGGAGCATGCTGAGGCATCACTGGCAGCCTGATGGATCCCTGCGGCAAAGGCATGAAGCAGCTCAAGAGCTGGAAAGACCCTTCACCCCAACGTGCACACACTCACACACTCATTCAGTTTAATCCTACCCATTTCTCCACACTCCTCAGAGCCTGGCTTGTAACAGATCTTTAAAGATACTACTACTTTCCATTTTAACAAAGCAATTTGTAATCTGTAACTTAGATATAAATTTGGTTATCCGCAGTGGCTCCTAACTCCTCCTTTGAGTCACAGCTTTCTTGGACAAGGTTCAACTCTCTAGGCAGAGTTTCTGCAAGTTGTTCCCAAGTGGATTCCTTGGCCTTTAATTGTAATTGAAATATATTTTATTGGATTGCAATCTTTTAACCAGAAGATCCTGCTCCTCCTAGGGTGGTAGCTTGTCTTTCTTGCTCATTACAACACCACTAATCTTTGTGCTGTCTCTGAACTTTATCAGTCATTGGTTTTTATAATTTTCTGGCTTGCTGATAAAATATTAGATAATTTAGAAAAAAAATGAATCACTAGGAAACATTAGTGAAGGCGTGAACCTTTGATTTCTCCCCACTTTGCACTACTTACTGAGATCTGACAGCAAGTCAGGTTTTAACCCCTATATGGTATGCCTTATTAACACCATAGGATGCAAATATTTAAAATCATAATGTCATGCAGTACTAAGTCAAGTGCTTTGGATAAATCCAAGTGTATTTTCTACATAGAGGTGTTTATCCATCTAATCCCATGAAAAAGAAAAAAATAAGGTTTTGTGTAATGTAATCTGTCTTCTGAGAAACCCTGCTGACAACATTAATTATGTTTTTAGCCTGTAATACTTTGCTGATAGAACTACCTGTTCATCTGCTTTTAGTTAGTATGGCTTCTGCCCAAAAAAACATGTTGTGAGGTTTTTTTGATCTTTTTACAATGTTTCTAGAATTGTAGCTTCAAGGGCATCCACAGAATATATTTGAATGACATCCAGGTGGTATTAACATTTCCATCATTAAACTTATGCTCCCAGTCATTACTTTACACTTTGGAAAACTGGCCATTTTCAAGCCCTAAATATATGTCTGACCTGTTGGTATTGCATTCTGTTTGCACAATGTAAATGTCAACAGAGCCTGACCAGGAGTACCTAGGCAACAGCTAATTTTTAGGTCAGTGATTAACTCTTCTTTGTCAGAACATAGTTCAACATCGAATTATCTCACGCTAAGTATAGGACTTCCATGCATTAAAGAAGGATTTGTTGTTATTTTTAGACACCCAAAGTCAGTTTTTATTATTTGGTGGCAAGTGATGTTCAYGAACTGTTCTCCTGGTTGAAGTACTGGTCTTGGTGATGGGAGGCCGCCTCTTAGGGACGTTCCTCCAGTTCTCAGGGGTTCCTGAGCTATTGGTTCAGTTGTTGTATGCAGTATCACACTGCTTGTGGGGATAATAGGAAGAAATTGATTTTTATTTTTTATGGCCCATATTCATACTTCCTTGACTAAATAAAAAGTGGATGCTACCAATTAGCACATATTTAAACATCTTAGTAAAGTGTTGATACTAAACTTGCGTTTTGCTCCCTCCCTTCCTCTCCAGAACATGTTGGTGCTTTCAACTCTTCAAACTTCATTCATTTTTCATGAACTTTTGACTAGTGACTCAGCCCATAATTTTTAGTTCAAAGCTGTCTGTATTCTAGCATGGTGTTTCAAATTCATTCTGGTATCACATAGGGCTTTTTGAAAATAATAGTGAAAACTGAGCCCTAACAGCATATGTTAAAAAAATCATTCTGGTGGTCATCTCAGGAAATAGGCCCCTCTGAAGGGTTATGGCAATTAGGCAATCATCCTTCTTCCCAGAAAACTACTAATTTGTGATCTACATCAGAATTAACCTTTTTTTTCAGTCAAGAGCTATGGCTATTAAACCACTGGGGTTTTACTGCTGTATTTGCCATTGTCGAGTAGAGCGTGTGTTCACTTGAGGGGAGAGGAGGAAGGGAGCTGGCTCGATGTCTGCAGGATGGCGACCTGCTTTGCTTGCTGTTGTCCTGTGAGTACTGTTCTGCCCATGGGTATTCCGGTATTCCCAGAGCACCTCTCATGCTGTGTTGGTAAATGTGACAATCTGGGTCCATACGTTCTGTCCTGCAAGCACCGAGCGATGTTAATAACTTTAACCTTGCCAACTTTATGTTTGGTTTACTTTTATATTAAAGCTCTCTCTCTCTCAAAAAAAAAAAGAAAGTGTTCTGAGAATTTACAATTCTCCTTTACCGCCTCAGCTAAATAATCATCAATTTGTTCCTTTCTGGCAGGGACTTAGGCTGTTGAGGAATAACAGACTTGTTTTGAAGTTGCTTTAATTTGTTCTCTTGGAAGAAATGTCTTAGCTAAATGTTATCAAGCAGACATGTAAAGAAACATGAACCTATATTCATATTTGGAAGACTCAAATAATATACATAAAGAGCTAAACGTTCTAATAATCAGGGCAAATATAAATGCCATTGGTTTAAATATGAGTCATTAGTGTCTCTAGGTAATCTCTAATTCAATATATAATGCATTTGACTGGGATGTATGAATTTGTGTCCTTGATATCTAATTGCCAGGTCAGGCACCTTAGGAGAGCATTTCCTGGGATACAGCAAGGGCAGGGAGAAAGTCCCCTGTGGGTCACTGGGAAATGTTCACCATTCCTCTATTCAGTAGCTCATCACCCACTTTTCTTTGCCATTAGCAGACAAACTCCTATGTTTTCTTTGATGTCTTTTTAGCCTGCAACCTTTTATGATGTCTGTGATTTTTTGTAGTTTAATGAACCACACAGATGCAGTGTTTCTTGACTACAACTTAATAACTTAGGACCTAATAACTAGGGCTTAGTCAGGCCCTAGAAGAAATTGTCTATGGAGATGAGACAATATCCATCACTGAGGGAGTTTAAGATCCTTGGACAGAGGTGCAACTCTGTTGCCTTGAGACATCAATGCCTTCCTCAGCGCCTTCTGGCTAGCTTCGGAAAGGTGTAGGCTGAATGTATACCCATTTTAGTTTGAATCCTATTCTGGGCGCTACCTGCTGAAGGGATCCTCAGCATATGGATTCCTGGCTCAGTACAGATTTTTGTTCCTATGTTGGGAGGGAGGGCACGTACCTCATTTTAGTTCCCCAAATCCTTTATCGGCTCTAGCCCACAGAGTTGGTTCTATACTGCAGACAGGGAAATTGCTAGCTGATGAGAATGGGGCTGTCTTCTTGCAATTTCTCAGAGAGCAATTTCCCTGATGATCTATAGAAAGGAAGATGGGCACATTGCTTTTTCCACAGTGAAATTTATTTTTAAATTGCATTCTAGCATCTAGAAAATTGCTCTCAAACTTGCTATTAACTTTAATGTAAAAATATATACACCATCCCACACAGTAAATAATCAAGAATGTATAGGATCATGTGAAACAACACAAACATTTTAATGAGATAAATTTGCAGTTTCTTTTTACAAAGTTGCAAAAAGACACTAGTTAACTAAACACATGACTTCCTCATTTAGATGTGCAGAAAAGCTCTTGAACAATTTAAAGGCTGGCTTGAAGCCATCTAAAAACTTGAGCAAAAGTTTTTGGATCAGTTTCAAAGAACAAAAATAATAAAAGAACTTGTTCTGCTGCACTTGATGATGCATCYAACAATGAATGTCCTTTACTGCTACTGCTTTCCTTCTACAGTCAGAACAAGCAGGGTAATGGAAGGAAAAGTCACAAAATACATGTATTTAGCTTCAGTATATTCAGCACTAATCTGTAGAAATAAACAAAGTGGACCAGAGGCTATCTTTTTTAATAAAGATAAGCAACAACTGTGCCTTTCCTAACAAACCCATTGGTAGCACTTTCAGCATACAAGTATCTCTCACAAAAATTATTCTTTTGGAAGCTAAGCCAGTTCATTTGAAGTCTTTGGCCTTGCTGGCTGATAAAAGTGGACTGACAGATGTGTAGATTGCTAAGCAGATGTATAGATTGCTTTCATATTCACTAGATCCCTTCCAAAAGATTATACGAAAGCTCAAGTGGCTGAAAAAAATGAGTGTCTCTGCAAGGTGAACAAGAAGAGGTGTCTATCAGAGGGGAGTCCCTGTCAGGCTAAGCTTAAGAGGTCAAAACTGCACCAAAACTCAGCACATTGGGAATGGGAATGGGTAGGAGGAGAAGGGCTCATAGCTCGGGAACAGGGCCACAGTCAGTTTAGCAACACAGGCAGCTGCTGGAAGCGGTGGGGTTGGGTGGGGAGCGAGGAGGCTGTGGGGAAAGGGCCCTGTGCCATGAAGTGAAAGGAGTGGAGGAGGGATCTCTCTTGCTGGCTTAGTAGAAGTAGAGCAGACAGAGGGTAGGTGGTGTGTATTGCAGCACTTGCCCTCTCTCCAAGATAAACAAGGAGTGAATGTGTGAGTGTGTGAGCTCTCAACTGGTGTAAAGCTCAGATAAAATAATACATTTGAAAGAGTCAGATTGTCTCAGGAATGTTAAGGGCTCCAAGAAAGAGTTCGTCTAGAAGAATTCATAAGAAAGTCAATCCCTTTTTTTCCCCTTAATGGGGCTTAGGTCCTAAAACCATGGTTTCTAAGCCTTAGCTCACTCTGTGACAAAGTATCTCAAGCTGGAGACTACCTTATAGAAGACTATATTTAAGATCTTAATACTTTGTTTTGCTGGAAATTTCAGTGGGGTTTTGTAATGCTTCCAGGACACTATTCTTATTACTGGCTGACCTTGCTTTTCATCTAGCTTTAAATTGTTGAATAGCCCTTTGAAAGCCATAGTTGAAAGTTCAAAATAGTGGTAGTTAAACTTCTGCCTATTTTTCTGGCACAAATACATCTACATTTTCTTCTCAATGAAAAAGAAATGCATGATAATTCAAAAATTTTGCAGGATTCAACTTAAGGTTCAGCCTGAATTCTTCCCTGACATTAAGTATTTGTTACACTATTTAAAGCAGATTTTCACCTGCTTACATGAGGTAAAGTTTGTCCCCATACTTTCTGCTAGCAATTCAGAGACCAGATAAAATGTAATGCCACTTTCTAAAGCACCCATAAAATCCATTTGAGAAATGCAGCTTTGTAATTGTAACAGTGAAACAGGATTTTTATCCCAAACATGTACTAGAAAAAGTGCAAAAGTTGTGCTTCTGTGCTTATGCAATCACATATAGCACTACTGTGCCAGTAAAATAGATTTTACAGACATGCTAGATGACTAACTTTGGTGGATAGTATCTATGCAAGGGACAGAGCAGAGAAGCAGTTGAAAACTTGTTGAAAGGGACTGAAGGCATAGTGGATGCTCCATCAAGAAACAAAGTCAAAAACTGCATGGGAATCACCATATGTGGAGGAGAAATGGGACTATGTAGGATGTAATTTGAATTCTAAATGACACCTGAATACCTCTGAGGTTTATTTCCTTAGTAGCTTTTGTGGTACTGTATGTTTGCAGGTGGACATTGGTCTAAATCTACAAGGTCAACTAGGGGGTGAGGTTAACAAGGAACCAGTAATCAGTGGCACAAGGCGATGCAGCTAAGTTCACCAAGTCAGGAAAATGGTAAACTCCAAGAGGTGTATAAATGGATTGCTAAGAGTTTAAAACATCTTTTCACACCAGCTGCATAGAAATATCTGAAATGTCAGCACTGGTTAGTTCGCCATCTGTGTATCACTACTTTTTCTTCCCCTCCTTCCTCCTTTATTTTAAGGATTCCTTATGTTGCCAGAAGAAAAATGACTCTTAAGTATTTTCAGCATGTTATTGGAAAGCTAAATTTTAAAGTGCTTTTTTTGTTCCAAATCATGCTATGTAAAGCATCATTTAATAATACTTAACATTTACTCATCCTACTTATTAATCATTAAAGACTACCCGACTATCAAAATAATCCGTAGTTAATTCAAATTAAGTAACCACATATTAAAATTACATGGCAATATTGCTCAGCTTTCAGAACAGATGGAAGAATTCAAGCAGTGACTTTTTATATAGTTCATTTCAGCAAATTTAAAATTGTAYTGCAATTTAATTTTCAGAAATTCTCTAGGATAGTTCCTGAATTACACTATACGCTGTGCTTAGGTATTCACTGTTGAAACATAATCTTTTTATTCTTAAATTCTTCTGTGACATCTTTGGATCTGATCTCAGATAAAAAGATAAGACGAACACATCTTGACTGTAGTGTGGAAGGTCTGGCCAGGCTTCTCTCTGCATTGCACCTTATATTACCAAATTAAATGAATGTGGCTATTAGAGTAAAAAAGTGGAGAATTTCTCCTGGTCTCTTGTGCATCCAACGCAGGCTCATCTTCCACATGTATATGGGACAGCCCAAGGGGTAAAGCAGTGTTTTGTCTGTACTTTTTCTACGGGCTAAGCTTTACTCTGAATTATTGCCTGCTGTACCTTTATAGAATAAAGCTTTCAGTAAGGAAACACACCAGAAGCAAAAACTAGATGTTTTATGCCAGCTCTGCCCACTCTTTGAATCCTCCTTTTCCTGAAACTACTTAAAATTAAGACCAATTCAGATGGCTTGCCTCTCGTTAGAATGATTTGTGCAAGAAGCTGTACTAAGAATATAAAAAGTCTTAAAACAATGGTTCTGGAAATACAAACAGTTGCCAGTGGTTCTGGAAAAATAAACAGTTCCAAATTAAATGTAACCATTTTAATAAATGTTGTGGAGCTGGTCACTAATCCTGCCAATAGATACTTGACAATGTGAGGTATTTGGACTGGGAGATGCAGAGAGCTGCTCTGAGAGCACGGTGCATAAGAACCTGATGTATACTATAAGAGCATCCTCCACTTGAAAGGTAACAATCCCGTGAACACACAGGACTGAGCATCCAGAAGTAGTTAGGGTACACGTGACAATAAGGAGCAAAGTCAAGCCGGACACATGCACCTCCTATTCAGAGAAGCGCTACTGTGCTTGAGCAATTGTTTTAGCTGGTAATTCAAATTTATAAAACATATTTCAAGAAATAACTGTATTAGAAGCTTTTTTTTGTTTGTACTATAGAAAACAGCTTGTCATAAAGACTGAATGAAATATATAGCAATAACGGGTATGAGAAGGGAAGAGATATAAGGAAAAAATCCTTCACAATGAAGGTGATGAAACACTGGAGCAGGTTGCCCAGAGAGGTTGTGGAGGCCATGGAGATATTCAAACATGACTAAACAAGATCCTCAGAAAAACAGCATAACTTTGAAGTTGGCCCTGCTTTGAGCAAGTGATGTGACCAGACCAATGCCACCAATCTCACCTCCACAGACCCCTTCCAAACTAATTTTTTCTGAGATTCAGTGTTTCAGAAGTCCTTTGAAGCAATGACTTAGTTTGTTTACAGAGATACAAAATGTCCACAGGTTGTCTTGATAATAGTATTTAGCCTTCAGGATGTGGACCAGGGTAGAAATAATGAATACTGACATTCTAATTCTCTTTAAATGTGTCTACCTTTTAATGTGGCACGGCCTATGTACTTTGTTCATTTGGACTGTTGAAGGCAGTAAACACATTTTCTTCTAATGAATTTTTCAAAATTGTGTCTAAATGGTTTGCATTCTGTTCCCATAAATGAAAGATGTAATTTTATTTCCACATTCTTTTGATCAGCAGTTATAGAACAAACATGTTCTTCTAGACTTGGGTGCCTTTTGGCTTGTTTTGTTAATACCAGAAAAAACTACTTTGCTGCTGATGGGAACTACCTCCTGGGTGTATTTGTTTGATATTGCTTTTGATAGGGATTGGCATAAAACAAACAGTTGTGCTTTGTTTCATCAATTTAAATATGTTTTAGAGAGGAAGCATGTTGGCTGCTGTTTGACCTTGAAATACAAAGGGTGAGATGAGGAAACTAGTATTTTTTACGCCCAGACAATTGATTCTTTGCCATTTTGATCTTACATTTTGGGGTACCTTAGAAAATCGCACAGATACTTTCACTGGTAAACAGATTGTTAACTCTAGAGTAGATATTCTGCTGAGAGGATAATAGTGAAACAGGTGTTTTCACAGCAATTTCTAGTACTGTTTTTAAACATTTACATTCAGTGGTATATCAAGCTCACAGCTAGGTTCAGAGCCATTGTAGCAAGTGCTGTACAAACATAAAACTTACGGCATTCTTCCTACAAACACATTATAAATAGTATTCAAAACAGAAAACTGTATTGACAAAGAGGGGAAAAAGAAGTAATGCAAAATGAAAAAGGGGAGGAGTAGTGTTCTTGCCAAATCTATAGCAAGAGTGAATATTCATTCCCATACTCCTCCAGCTTGTATCTTCTAAACAAATCGCATTTTGGTTTTATATTCACCTTCATACCTACCACTAATCAGAGCTGAAGACAGGGGGGAAAAACTCATCATTAATAAGCTTCCTTCTTCTGAGAAGGATGAAAATTAGCTAGGTGCAAACCAGCCACAAGTGCAAACTGAAGCAGGGATCTTTTCTGGCTACGGATTATTCAGCAGAGTGTTTCACAGCTTCATGAGAGAGCACAGTTGTAACAGAGGTGTAATTAGGTACAGCATCTGATTCTCACTTAAAGTCTAACCAAAGGGGGCATCACCAAACTTCTCTTTGCGGCTGGGTCGCTGAGTCCCTTTTTCCCTTTAAGTACTGCTGGAGCCTGCCGCAGTTGTCTGCAACCTCGCCGCTAACCCCCCCGGCGATGCTGCGCTCCGCTTTTAGGCGATGCGTGTTTACCCACTGATGTCGGACTCCTCTCACCCGGAAATACACGCTGTTTGCACCAGCCGGGCGCCCCCAGTCACCCCGCTTCTCGCATGCACCGCGCCGCCGGGGCAGCGCTGCGGGCGGCCCCGCACAGCTCCCCCGCGACGGGGGCCGCGGGTGAGTGGCCGCGTGGGGCCCTGGCGCGGGCAGGCGGCAGCGCCCTTCCCCTGCCTGCCCCGGCCCG